>NW_008481840.1:159250-175759 GCF_000524495.1 Plasmodium inui San Antonio 1
ATGTAAATTTATTTTTATTTAATATTAACTTTTAAAACCGTGAAATTAGCTTGTATTATGTTTTTTTGTTTTTAAATTATATTATTTTATGTAAATTTTTGCTTTATTTATTCAGTTATAATATATGAATTAACATAATATTTATTTTACTTTTAGAAGAACAGACTCTAAGGGTCATTATTGTGAAATGAATAAACATCTGGAAATTTATATCCAATGTTCATTATGAATGCTTCAAATGAAATAAGTAACATTCAAGAAACAATCATACAGACGCGTTATACAACAGTTTTATAATTGTTTTAATAAGAACAAATTGGCGTTTCTTTTTAAATTTAGTCCAATGTTTGCTTAATATTGTAAACTGTAGTAAGAATGTAACACGAAGAAATGCATTTTAACTCAGGGATTTTTGGTTTCCCTGCTATAATCGATTCAAACAAAGCTGTATCATTAATTTCATTAAAAGGGTTATTTGTCTTTGTATCTCATAAATGCTTAAATCAATTTTTGCAACAATATGTAGACTTATATAACAATTCATGAAATATTAGGTTGTTATTTTTGTTATACCTTCTAATGTTTACCTTTGTACATTTTTGCCGCTTCCCTGTTAGTTATTACACAATACTTTTTGGTATGAAATATTTGAAATTGTAAACCAGCACCTATTAGCATAAGTGGAAATTTTTAACTTGTTTTCCACTTTAATTAATTCTTTTTATTTCATGCATCCATGAATTCTAATTAATGCAAGAAAAGTGCCTTCTTGATGCAAAAACATATAACTACCTAAAATTTAATAATCATAATGAGTAATATAATAGAAGCCACCTAAAAATACACGTAAATTTAAAATTCGATACATGTCTATCCTATGTCAACATCCCGAATTAAACCGAAATTAATTAACAGAAACATGGTAACATGTTAGGGATGTATATGGCTTAATATGTCCTATTATTGTTAATATATTTTAATATTTTTGAAATGTCACAAGGTAAATCCTTTTTATAGCACTAGCATTCATTTATACCAAGAATAAATTATCAACTCAAGAGAAATAATAAAAACAATAAACTTTTGCACATATCCTTTTTTTATCAAAACTTAATACCTATTTTGAAATCCCTCTGTCCAAAAAATTATAGTGAAAATTCATTGTTACTCATAATAATTTATAATTGGCGGTACCTTCTATTTGCATTTTGCTTGAAAACAGTATTATAAGAACGAAATTGATCATGGATAATTGTTAGATAAAAGCATAGCATGGTGAAATTCCAACAAAAAATGCTATGAACGTTTAAACTAGCTTAAAAAATATATTTACATTTATTTAAAACTTGCTTTTTTGTTTGTCTTATAGATCTAATTAATAACTGATAATGTTCTTGTGAACCCATTTTTAAAATGAAGTGTGTGTTTTTGCTCAAAAAGTGATTTATAAAACATTGTATAAATGAAACCTTTAACAAAAAGCTAGTTATCTATAAAGAAAGTTGGCAGTTTACTTAGTATTTTTTATGCTTATTGTTATGATAAGTTGTCACCATAATAAAATGATTATATAACTACGCACTGCTACAAGTCAGGAAACCTTGAACTCCTTAAGCTTATAACACACAAATGGGGTGATGTTTCTATATATATTTATACTGAAATACTGAAAGAATTATTTCTTTCCACATTGAACTTTCATTATTACCTAGTGTATGTATTAAAAGAATTATGGAATGAGCTGTTTTTCTGTTACAAAGAAAAAAATTCTTTCAAGCTGTAGCAAAAAATAGAAGAGTTCTTTATTTCTTGAATACACTAATTTGAAAACTTAAAGGAACATATAAAAATAAAATTCTTTGTCAATTATTTCAGTACTTTTTTTATATTACATGTTGGATTTTTTCTTTGTTCTATAAAATTTTCATAACCGTGGCTCAATGAGCTTTAACATGTCAGAGATCTTATTTTTAAATGAAGGTATTAATGTATACATTTCAGGGTTAGTATCAGTGTATTATACAAGTACTAATGTGTTTTTAAAGATACACTTTAGAATAAAATTATGTGAATTAAAAAAATAACACAGTATATATAAATTATTAAACATATTCATTTATCATTATAGTCTAATTAAATGGATAAATTTAATGAAAAAGGGCACATTTTATGTCATGAATGTTTCTAGACAATCCGGAGTTTTTATTAGCACATGTCCTACTGACCATTTGTAGTAAGAAACACGGCATCTTTTATTTATATGTTTTTACTCTACCTTTTTTATTGCTAAAAAAAATGAAGCACCCGTTAGTCCTTCTAGAGTGTTAATTATTAATCTTTTATGCAAAATTAAATGAGCATTTCTTCATCCTGTTATGTAGGGCAAATATATTTTGATGTAAGAACTTAAACACTTATTTATGTAGAAAAATACTTCAGCACGTATAATGTGTGTCCATCATATGGACTAGGGGTAAAAACATTTTAAAATCATTTACCTGATTATTTACATAAATTAAACTTTAGATTCTGTCTAACGCATGATTTCTAAATAAGTGATCATAAATATTAGCTTATAATAGAAGAGTTCACTTTCATCCTATGTGTTGTTTATATCAGTTGATGGAATTATGTAATTTGCTTTATACATTTTCATTTTACTGTTATGGGAGAGAGGAACAAAGTTGTCTTAGCAAGATACATCTGTTATCTTTCTACGTTACCTTTTTGATAAAATTAAAAATTGGATAAAAATTCTGTTATAGCTGTCTTTCTGTATAAGAAATGTAATTAAAAAAGGGAAAATTCCTCAGATATTTATGCCGCACATTTTTTTCATTACTCTTAGACACAACCCACAAGATGAGAAAACATGAGGGTTATAACATTTCCATAAGATCTTTTACTTTTTCTATGACATGAAATTTATCCGATTGTTTATCACGCTCAATTCCATTTACCTTTCTGTTATACATGATGTTATTAATTTTATTTTTATTCTAATACAATGACAATAATAGAACAAAAGAAAAAGAGTATTTGAAAGGAGCTCTTGAGAACTGTGACGTATACATTTATGTGTCAAGTAAATTTCAATGTGTAAAGATTATTCATTTGCAAAATTTGTGCAAACATATGTGTTATATATCTATGAGAGTCCTTTATTTTGTTGTACCTTAAAATGCATAAGAGTTCACATATTTATGAGCTTCAGAAAAATGAGGCATTTTTTACAATAATATCATACTTTTGTGTTATATTGTGAACTTCCTAAAATGAGGATTTTGCTTTTACGGTTCGAACCTTTAGTCATACTATACATAATCACATATATTCTTAAAATACGAAAATAAGATACCTTGTTATACCGAATTGTACAGGTTCACATTTAAACCTTTTAAATGGGAGAAAAAGACATTATATATTTTTTTGAAACTTAACATTTTAGAATTTTTTTCTCGTTTCTTGTAGAAAATAAAAGTACATGTTTTAAATATATAAAAGTTCCACGGTTTTATGAAACTTTCTAGAATAGTAATGATATTTTCTTTGCTTCTAACCATAAAATGACATGCGGTGGAATACAGAAATAAGGAAGATAAATGGTAAAGAAGAGGTAAGCACATATAGCATATATATAGAATGAAGCATAAGACGCGGAACATTTATCTGTCCCTCTAGGGATACGTAAATGTCAAATAAGTTTTTAAAAAACTTTGGACGTTTTTTTAATTACCTAACATGCAACAGTTTGTGTTGACTCTTTTTACGATATTTTATAGTACACCTAAACATATACAATAGTGCTTTATACGTACAGATGTGCATGTTAGTGTAGCATAACGCTACTTCACGCGTATGCATTTAGCTACTTTTCGAAACATCAACTTCAAAAGTTTGCAGTAGATCTATTTTTTAAAAAGGGTATTTAATTCAGTTGTTAATAAGTAAAAATATATCGTACACTGTTTTAGAGGTGAAGAAGGGCACTTGTAATGTTTTATTAGGTAATTCATAATACAGAAAAAAAATGCATACATATATATGTATTATATAAATGTGTACATAAATTGTACATAAATGCGCATATACTTGTATGCATGCGCACTTTAGCATAAATAATATATAGCCCTTTGGCAGGTGCTTACATAAAGGTAGAATACACGACTAATAATTTAAAATACCTATGGACTGAAATGTTAAACAAAGAACTTAATTAAAAAAGAAAGGCCAAGCAAGAAGGAAAAGGGAAAAAAAAGAAAAAAAAAAAAAAAAAAAAAAAGCATAATCACGAATGAAGAGGATGGCCCATTCATTCCAGAACTACAACATTTTTACTACATCTGTGCATTCCCGTAAAATGTTGATAGGTTTAATTATTTAAGAAAGTATGTATATAAGTAATCTGCTAAGAAGGAAACGACGGTTGCTTTACTGCCAATTTTGTTTTTAAAAAAACGGTTCTATTTAAAGCGCGCTTTAGTTTATTTGGGTGGACTCATGCCCATTTAATTTTTTTTCCCCTAGAATAATTTTTTAAAAACAGAGGTAGCCATTTTGAAAGCACTAGACATCGAAGTGTCGCTGGTTCTGCTTGAAGGAGATTCTACACTTCTTTTCTTATTACCCTCTCCTTTGCCATTTTCTGAATGGTCAAAAGATGTGTTATCATCCTGACACATCTTATTGGTGTACCTTCTAATTTTTCTATTTTGGTTAGCAATAATATTGCTATTGCTTAACCTTTTCGAATTAAAAGTTGCTGTCGAATTATCTGTGTCTTTCTTACTTGTATAAAAGGACATACTGCTTTTAATTTTTTTTTCTTGAATATATTTTTTGTCGATATTTTGTTGCGTAATCTTTAGGACGTTCATGTCTGCCTTAGCGATGTTCATACTTTTCTGAGATTCCCCAGTGCCATACTGCTCATTTATTATTTTCTTTTTTTCCTTCGGGTCGTAATTTTCAGTATTCTTGCTGAGAAAATAGTCCGCTATCATTTGGCTGTTCTTCCCGTTAGCATGTTTGTTTGAGCTGTTTTCATACTTACACTCGAAATAGTTGCAATTGTCCCGGGTCACCGCATCGTCATTGCGATTGTTGTGGCGGTTTCTGCCGCTATTGTCTCCATGGCTGTCACTGTACTCGGCGTTTGTCCCCTTGTATTTGATGGGGTACCTTTCGCTTACCTCAATGGGGAATTTCGTTTTGTTCTGACTTTGACTCTCTTTTTGACTTTGAGTCTCTTTTTGACTTTGACTCTCATTTTGCTTTTGTTCCGCAAAGTTTGGCTTGGACAGACCGGTGCGGAAGATGCTGCCGTACTGCAGTTCATTTTTGGCCATTTCCCTGGTTGAAAAATGGCCGAAGTTGTTGGAGGAAAAACTCGTTTGCTCCATGTCGTAATGGCTTCTATCGACGAAGCTACTCTTGGTGAAGGGCCCCTTTCCCATGCAGCTACCGCCATGGTTGTCCATGTCGTAATCTCTACTGAGGCTGTTCGTGCTGTCCCCATGATCCCCGCTCTTGTTAAAATTCTGCTCGTACATTCGTATATTGCTAAATATGTTCATATTCACATTGTTATTCGCGTTTCCATACTTGTCCGCCATGCTCATGTGAAAGGGCTGCATGTAGTCATTAGTAGGTCCTCCTCCTCCTCCTGCTCCCCCTCCTCTGTAGCAGAAACTTCCACCTTTGCTTGAGTAGTTCTCATTATCCCTTGTCATGTAGCCCATGCTAGTGCTATTTGCATTCCCATTCCCATTCCCATTTCGATTTCCATTCGCATCCCCATCATTGTCATTCTTCCTAAAGTCATAGGCATTTTTGGTGCCCTTAAATTCGTATATATTGTTATTACTCATGTGAGTGGTGTGCTCCTTCATTCGCAGATTTTCGCACAAGTTCTCCGAGGCATTATCAAATCTGTCCATTTGCATGCCACCCATGGGATTATTTCTTGTGTCGAGTTCATTTCTGCTTCTCATCTTATCATCTGAAGCATCGAATGTATTATCCTTGTGAAAGACAGGAACAGAGGTGAAATCATTACCATCCCCCGAATCCTTAGAATCAAAGCTATCCAAATTGTTATTGTAAATGTTGTCCGAATTTATCATGGAGGAATTTAAGAAATAGAAATTATCCGAATTGTTAACCGATTTTTTAACCGAATTGTTCTTCCTTGTTTTCTTCGGAGAGGCAAAAAATTTAATGGTGTTATCCTTATTCTTAATGTAATCAAATGCTGTATTGTTGCAATTGTATTTGTTGTCCATATTGTGCCTGTACAAAGACGTATTGACGGTCATAATGGGTATGACATCTTCGTCGTAATTCTTGTTATGGTAGACACTCTTCTTCTTCTTGGTGCAGAAGATGTTGGGATAATACGCGCTATCATGGTTGTTCTTGTTACTCTTCAGTGCGCTCATCCGCATGCCCAGCCCCATGCTCATGCACGGGTCATTTGAAAAATTCGTCTTGTTCTGCTGAGAGGAATACACATGTTTGTGGGCATTCTTAGACCCCTCTTTTGTTTCCATGTAGAAGCCCCCCGACGATGCCGCGTTGGCCGCGTCGGCTGCGTCTGCCGTTTTGACGCCTACAGCTTCTACATCTACAGCTTCTACATCTACACCTTCCACATCGGCGGCGTCCCCCTCGTTCGCGGCTAACCGTCTACTCTGATCCCTGAACATTTGGTTCTTCTCCTTGAGCTTGAGCATTTTTTTCTTCCTCTTCAGGAGCTTTTTCTTCCGTTTGGATAACTTCTTCTGTTTCATCAGGTTCTGCTGAAACATGAGGTGCTCACATCCGCTTGCCCTCTTCCTAAAGGAGACCTGCTTATCTTTACCTTTCAGTTCTGGGTTTCTGTTCCCTGCATATTTGTCCTTCATAGAATGGCTACTGGCCTCACCATCTTCCTTCGATTTGTTGTAGCACAGGTTGGTGTATATAACCCTGGAGTCATTCCATGCATAATACGAACTAGGATTGAGAGTGGGGCAGTAGCAGACTTCAATATCCGCTACTTTGTCAGTCATATTTAGGTATTCATTATTTGTGCTTAGATACCACTCCAGTTCTTCATAAAGTAAAGGGTCGCATGCCCAGTTCAGTTCAATGTTTGTTTCTTTACTCCACCTTTTTTTTAAATAGGAGTGAACCTGTGGCCATTCCTTATCCGTTATCTTGTCATTCAGATTGTTAATCACTTTCTGTTTTGCTAGAATGCGCAGCAAAGAATGGGACTTACGGCTATTCCTTGAAACGAAATTGTTATACACATCTTTGTCAAATACTTCATCAAAATCGAGAAGACTCGGAGCAGATCCGAATATCGTGAAGGGATTAAAACAGCTCTGTTCTTTTAACCTTTCCAGAATCTTCTTCTTGTTATGCCACTTGGGGTGGTACAATTTTATATTTGTCACATTTGTTATATTACTTTTTATGCAGCCTTTTTTAGCATCATAAATGGCACTATGCTGGACAATTTCTTTGTCCCTTAAGATGCAGATATTCTCCTCATTGTTTAGATCTCCTCCATGCTTCTGCAGTAGGTACAGACAAATGTCAAAATTGTTTGATCGATTTTTCACTGGCAAGGGTTTCAACACCTTATGCAATAGAGGTATTTTCCCGTTAAAGTCTCGTAATATTTCTTCATATTTTTTCTCCGTAGATTCTAAGTTATCAAAAGAGTTTAACGAATCTTTGAGAAAGTTCATTTCATTGTCTTCATTTTTTAGATCATCATCGGAGCCGAAACTGTCTTCTCTGCTTAGTCCATTAAGAAGGGTATTCTTAAAATCGTAGCAATCGGTGTAGTTGAATTTCTTTGCCTCATTCTTATCATTGTCTTTATTTGCATACTGCTCATAGTATTTTATGAAAACATCATTGCTGTAGTCATTTCCCTTCTTCAGGTAATACTCCTTATTGATAGAATTTATATGACTGTTGCTGTAAATCCCGACGTTGTTAAACGTGCTATTAGACGTATTCTGAGAAGCGGTATTGTTGAATACGTTAATTTTCATATTATTCATAAAATTCCCGTTCGGATCATTGTAGGGGTTGTAGCCAGGTTGGTCCTGCTTAAAACAGCTATTTCCACATTCTGCATTGCTCATATAGGGCTGATAATGAAAACTGGAGTTGCCATAAGATGCAAACTTCTCCTTCTGATTCTGTAAAAATTTTTCACCAAGCCTTTTCGACTCTTGTGGAATGTAATCCGGATTTAGAATCTTGTCTTCATTGCAGTACCTTTCATAATCTTCATTCGTTCTAAATTTTGATGCATTTTCCTTCATGCATTTCTTCAGGCATTCTTCAACCAGGAAATTATGATCATCATTGTTATTCATTTTTTTGTCTCTATTATTGTAAGGAAAATTGTCTCCCCTGTTTGTACCCTCTGCTAGGAAATCAATATCATTAGCCCTGTTGCGAAAACTTGGAATGTCAGCAATTGGGGGGGTCTCAATTAGGGGGATTTTAATTATGGGGGTGTTAATCAGAGGGGCGTTAATTAGCGAAGTCTTAATCAGCGGGGTGTTAATCAGGGGTGTCCTAATTAGGGGGGTCCTACTTGACGCCCTTTCCCTTCTGTTTTTCCTCTTGAAGATGCAGAAGGAGGTGCTATCCCTTTGGTCTATCTTGGGAATTCGCTCAAAATGGCTGTTCTGTATATTTGATACCACGGGCGTTTTGATCAGCTCCGCGCTGGTTAGCGAGTTTACGCTTGACCTCAGACTTTTCTGGTCCTCCAAATTGTTTCCTGCCAATTCGGAGGGGTCTCTTCTTATATTCCGCTTATCTGTCGTATTGTCCCTTTCGGCACCGGCATCAGTACGAGCATCACCACGAGCAGCAGCGCCAGAACGAGTACCAGAACGAGCTCCGCAATCAGGACCATAAGCGGCACCACCATCAGCGTCTACAGCTTTCCCCTGGACGCTTCGCTGAAAAGGGACAATAGGAATAGCGGAATTATCACCGTTGGTCTCTTTGCCTTGGGGTGCACCTCCCCGGTTAAGGATTCCTACCGATGGTGCAGCGCCACATCTATCCTTACGATGCCTACTGACTGAACTGCTCAAGGTAGAAGTAATATTCTGCTGCTGGTAGCTGGTTTTGAAAAAACTGCGACACCAGTTGCTCACACACGGTATATTGTTGCCGTGGAGGCTGCTGACGCTGTGACTACTCTTATTGTCTGCACTGAAATATACGTTGTTACTAGCATTAGCATCGGTAGAATTGACAAACGAATCATTTCTCTTAACATTGTTCAGGCTAAATGTGCACTCATTGGGCACGTTCGCGGAAGTGCCACAGCTACAACTACAACTAGAATTGGCCTCTTCTTTCCTATCATTTGGGATGGCACTGCGATCATTCTGCGTCTCACTAGTGCTAAATATCCACTCATCGTTTCTGATCCGGTCAGCGCTATTCATATGAACCGGTGCATACTGCGTAACAATCCCGGGGACCCCTTCGAAGGGATTTTTCCTAAGCGTACCAGTAGCGCTACTCATAACACTAGGGGCAATACTCGCATTGGCTACATTCGAAAGCATACAACTACTATCCGCATTTTCAGAAAATTTGAAGCTGCTTAAGTTAGATGTTCTTTCGTGCAGATTCTTTTTCCCATTACACACAAGCACATTTTCCTGGACACTGCATTTTTTCTGCACAATGCACTCTGTCGAATTTTCCTTTTTTAAATCTATTTGGTGAATCCTTTCCTCTGTCTCGGGATATTTACCTGAGTGTGTGTTTTCTATTGATGGGCAGTCCTTCTCCAACGTATGGTCCAAATGGTTCTCTCTTTTTGGGAGGTTCTCCCTTTTGGGGATATGCTTCTTCGGGTCTGTAAACGTAGACGTGCATTTTTTGACGCAGTGTAGCGGTTTTCTGTCCGAATGAAGATTATTTTTATCGCCATTTGGTGCGCTCGTCACACGTAACAGTGTGTTCTCTTTCTCCTGTTTCCCGTGCTTGATTTGGTTGCATGGGGCGGTGACAGTAGCACTGGCGTTGCTATAAATACCGCTGTCTGCTCTTTCCTCCACATGTGTCTTCTTCTCTACTATTCCTTCTTTCCCAGATGCATTCCTCACTTTGGGGTGGTCACCCCTGGCGCCCACGTCTTGGTGGTTCAAAGGAGGCTTCAAATTGGTAAGGTGCTTACTTGTCGTCCTTGTGTCTGTCCTTGTCCCTGTCTCTATCCTTCTCATGAGAGAGTTACTCCCCTCTTGTTTGCTCAAATTTGCGCGCTCAACAGGGTTGACAGGGTGATAAACGTGACTCCTATTCCGCTTCTTCCTTTTGTTGTTCTTTTTTTTTTTTATCTTTTCTGAAAAATAATTATCCGAATGGCAACGTTGGTGTGTGTAAAGTGAAGGGGAGGCATATTTTCCTTTTCTCTCCTCCTTCCCATCATGTATGCGTTCATGATTTCGTCTGTTACAACTATTCGATCTGCCTCTAGCATGGTAATGAACGTCATAATCACTATTATAGCAGTGTGTGGTATGGAAATAGTTGCGGCACATACGACTGCTCTCGTTTTTCTCCCCTATATGATTAAACAGTTTTCTAAAATAAAAGTTTGGTATGTCTTTGTATTTTTTTATTTTCCTTTTAAACTCCCTTATTTCGTTCTTATTTACACTGCTAACGATGTCGTAATCGAAATTGTGGTCACTCAAAATTTTGTGCACATAGTGTAGTACACTTTTATCGTACTCATCTTTGGCGTCCTCTTTTTTCTCGCTTGTCTTATTCAGATCATTTGATAAACTAATAATTGAATCTATTAAACTATTTGTTGTTAATTTTCGCATGCTACGTGTGTTGAGAAGTGCCTTCTTAGTTAGATTCCTATTTAGATTCCTAGTTAGATGCCAAGTGGGGTGTTGCCTCTCCCTGTTCACGACCACAGTGAACTTGTCTAACGCGGAATTATTCGCAATTACGCCATCTAGATCTGCACTATTTACTTCTACATAATCAGACAGTTGATTCTTTGTGACATTTTGGCTAGCTACATGGTGGTGATTTGTTTTTACCTTAAAGTGAAATGCGTCTCTTCGTGGATGCACACTAGGGGCCTGTCTCCCACGTGTATGTTTAGCCTTCTCCAAAGCAACTTCTCGGACGCCTGAACAATCCTTTCGAGCGCTTCTCCTATTGTGGCTTTTCCTTCTCCTTCCTTTTAAATGAACTAAAAAGGAATTCGTTTCATATGGGACATTTTTTATATACGAATTTTTTAAGATAACATTATAGTTAACTCTCCTTGCTATGACTTGATTTTTTTTCTTTTTAGTTTTGGAGAACTTTTCCAAATGGTTTAAATTTTTTGTCTTTTCTATGGAAAAAAGTTTAATCTTCCTTTGATGTTTTCCATTGCATAGATGTTTCCTTGCATATAGATAATGGTGGTACTTTATCTTATAACTTTCCTTTATGAACTTACGTGTTTTTATTAACTCTCTTTTGCCTTTTGTTATGTCTCCACAATATGGGGTGATTCTACTTGATATGACTTTCACTTGGGGGTTGTTTCTTTTGATTGCCACTTTGCTCCCTCTTGGATACTTTGGGTTGTTGGTTTTTTCGAATGTGTTTTCTGTAATTACGAGCATGATTCCGCCATTTGATTAGTACGGGGCGAGGAAGGGGGTTAACAAGAAGGCTGGCTATTCATGTACATTTGCATAAAAGCCTTCGCTCATATATGCCTACGTAAACGCTCATATGCCCTATGCACACGAGGGCAGGTTTACCGTTATGCATTCTGAGCGATTAAGCATTTTTTCTTGTTCTATTTTAAATCTCGTACTTGCCGATGTCGCTCAGTGGATGGCTGCCTGATTGTCTGGTTACTGTTTTACCTGATTTGTTGTTTGCTTAGCGCGTGGTTGTGTCGTTTCGGTGGTTCGCTTTGCTGCTTCGCTTCACCACTTCCTCACTCCACTTCGCAGCTTGCTGAACTCCCCCGGGGAGGCACAACACGGGGAAAACGTTACTGGAGACACAAGGGACACTGCACGGAATGAATGGAGGCGGCTTCCAAACTGCGCATCTTTCATTATTCGGAAATTCTATATCCCCGACGGAAAACGTATGGCATGTATTTTTTTAATTCTGGCGAGCAGGGCCGGTGCAGCGCCAATATACCTGCACGTGCGTATATATTTACATACGTACGCAAGAGGTATAGGTACACTTATATACACGCGCGCGTACCCTTTGCAATGCTCCAAAATTACATAAAGTGTGTGGTGCGATGGAAAGGATGCACCAGAGAAGGGGGTACTGTTTTAAAAGCGCGCCACTAGCTGACTTCGAACGGCTTCCATAAAGGGGCACATAATAAGCACGCGCATACGCAATAAAAAATTTACGAATGCGCTATGGGCATATCATCAAGGTATCATTTCTTAAGGGGCCGTTCCAGCATTGCGCATATTTTTCAGTTTTCCCTTTAAATCGCAAAGGGGGGAATTCCTTTTTCCGCTCGGTACATACGAACATACATATGCATATGTACGCATATATATTTAGATAGTACGTATTGCTACACACGGGAAGGAAAATAGATCGCAAACAGGAGAATGGGTTAATAAAAAAAAAAGGAAAAAAAAATCTCACTCATAATGTCATATTAAAAAGAACAAAAAAGATTTAGACATTTCATAAATAAAACTTTCATTTTTTAGAACTCTTATGGGTATAATTCAATTCAAAATGAAGGATGCGTTAAATGTATGCATAGTTATATATACATTTACATACACATATATACACGTTACAATTATTATAAAGCATTTTTTCTCCATAAAAAAAAAAAAGAAAAGCGAAAAGGAAGCAGTCACTGTTTACATGATTTTTAATATACATCTTTTATGACCGTTTTGAAAACGAAATGAAATTTCTCACGCTTCTTTCTTCAAAAAGGATATTGTCTTTTTTGTAGTATGTTCTTTTTTTTTTTTTTTTAATAGTGCCAAATCAAAAATGAAGCATGAAAAAATGTGTAAAAAAATATGAACAAGCAATAAAAAAGTTGCGCATTTTTTTTTTTTTTGTATGACCAATTTGTATGTTAGGTTTACAGAAACGGCTGGCTGTTCATAATTTTTTTTTTTTTTTTTTTTGCGTTAGGAATAAATTGTTTGAAATAATTTTGCACAACGAATCTGACTTACAGAAGGTCGCGTTCTCCGACAGAAACGATTTTTCTTAGGAAGATGAATAACATTCAAGTGATGACAAGGGGGTGGAAATCGTTTGGGGAGACAAACGTGTCAACGTTTTGTAGAGATACGCTACACTCACATATGTATAATATGTGCTGTGTATACACCTATATATGACGGGTCACCCCTTTTAATGGCGCACCAAAAGGGGTGGGGTGGGGTGAAATATGACCGCTTAGCAGTAAAATGTGTGTTTCTTCCTACAAGCCGGTGAACGGTGAACATGAGCGTAGCACAAAGTGTGAACTGGTGTACTCGCGAAATGTACTATTTTTCTTTCTTTGCTAGGTACCTCGCCACACGCTCCGGCACGCTAAAAATTCGGCCGTCAATTTGTAGGGGGCAACAGCGCTCATCTAACGAAGGATTCACATCATTTTGTTTAATCTGACTTCATTTTTCCTTGCACGAGGCCGTGGGTGCAGTTGGTCCCTTATATGACACCTTCCCTCAAGTGTGAGACCAACTTTGCTTACACCGTTCATGCGTAAGAAAATGCCAGCATCGCGCAAAAGCAAAAAATTGAATTGTGCAAACACAGGTGATAACAACTTTGGCCATGTAAACAACCCCGCACGCGAAAACAAATCGGTTTGTTCGCATAGCCCTTTCTCCCTTTTCCTAAAGCTGGCAAGTCCACGGAGGCCGTTCCGTCTTTGCCGCCAATCCTTGAGTGTACCTCTTGGGGGTGTGACTCATTTGTGTTCACTTCGAGAAAAAAAAAAAAAAAAAGGGAACCCGTAACGCGTAATATTATTATTCCATAGTGTACACTTTTTCCACGTTTTCGTTTGAGAAAAAAAAAAAAAATTAATCACCAAGTAGCAAATTCGTAATGGGCACGCTCCTTAAAAAGTTGCTCATTTTTAGCGGTTGGCTCCGTTAAGGCGTTTTCGCATTCGCCTTCCATTTGAAGGTACCACTTGAAACTACCATTTGAAGCCCCCCTTTTTCATTTAACCCATATATGCTACTTTCCCGAGTAAGCATTCACTTGCGTTTTCTTAAGAAAGCGTCCGCGAGTAGCACTGCTCACCGAATGCGCAATTGCAGCAAGCATACCATTTCGAACCAGCGTGCATATTTGCGGCCGAGGGGAACCTTTTTAACAATTTTTTTTTGCTAGGAGGGATTTATACATCAGGGTATGCGAACACATATACAGCTTCACTTTGGGAGAGCACGAATTTATGGCATGTGAATAATTGAGAAGGGGAGAGCTGCAATTTAAGGGCACAACAAGAGCAGCTAACCCCTGATAAGGTACCCCCCCCCCACATACCAAACGGATAGCCATTCGTTTTTTTGGTCCCACTTGGGGCAACCCTTTCTCCAAATAACGAAGTATACACGGCGAAGAACCAGTGCTTAAAAAATCAGCGGCCACCCCCCCACATAACGCAACATACATTAACATCACATTCAGCGTAAAGATGAAGCTCGAATATATGAATGCGCTGAAGGAAGAAAGCGGAGGCTTTAATTTTGAAAATATCAAGAGAAATGAAATTTTGAAGGAAAAAGGAGTAACCTTTCCCAATTTTCGAAAAACGGGAACAACCATATGTGGCTTGGTATGCCAAAATGCGGTTATTCTAGGAGCTGATACCAGAGCTACGGAAGGTCCAATCGTAGCAGATAAAAATTGTAGCAAATTACACTACATAAGTAAAAATATATACTGTGCTGGTGCAGGGGTAGCTGGAGATCTGGAGCATACTACCTTATGGCTGCAACACAATGTCGAATTGCATCGTTTAAATACGAACACACAGCCTCGAGTAACCATGTGTGTTTCTAGATTGACACAAGAGTTGTTTAAGTACCAAGGATATAAAGTGTGTGCAATTGTGTTAGGAGGGGTAGATGTTACCGGCCCTCAGCTGTATGGTATTCATCAGCATGGCTCTTCCTGTCTTCTACCCTTCACAGCTTTGGGGTCCGGATCCCTTAGTGCTATGGCTGTATTGGAGGCTAAATATAGGGATAATATGACGATAGAAGAAGGGAAAGAACTCGTGTGCGAAGCTATATGTGCAGGTATTTTTAACGATCTGGGTTCAGGTGGAAATGTGGACATTTGCGTTATAACCAAGGATGGTTCGCAACACATAAGACCGTATAAGCAGCCCAACGTTCGACTATATCACCTGCCGCAACCGACTGTTTTTCCAAAGGGAACCACCCCTGTGTTGTGCCAAAAAATTGAAAAAATAAGAAAATACATCACTGTGGAGGATGCATGATTTGGCCCCCTATTTTTTCTGCCCCCATGTGTAGCTCTATTTTATCTTCATAGCGCGTGGCGAAAATTGTTTTAATTTTTCGACTATGTTCCACCACGTGATCACTATTTTTTTTTTTTTTTTTTACCCATTTGGAACTTCCAACAGCTAGGCTAAAAAAAAAAGAGAATTCTTTTTAACACTTTCTTTTTCAAACATGTGTATGTAAGGGGACTAACACTTCATCATTACCGTCACATATTTGAGAGGTAGCCCCACTGGTGTTGCTGCGGGGAGGGAGCGGTACACGTGCCACGTCTCCAACGCGACAAACGTTTCATAGGTTAAGGGCAAGAACGTGTGGGAATCTTCGTCCAGAAGTGTAGGCATAACCCATGCGTGCTAATCATTTTTTTGCGCAGAAGGGAAGAGAAGTAATGAGCGACCAGGTTGGCTTCTTCCCATTTAGAAAAAAATTCCCACATGTGAACATTTCCAAATAATATTTTCACCTTTCTTACGCTCCTACCCCTATTCGCGGGTCATGTCTACCAGCAAATCGACGCTCCAAGAGGGGAAGAAAAACAATTAGAACTTTTCTAATGTTTTTGTGAGAACGTTATAAGGAGGTATATTTAGAACCTGCTGATGAAGATTCCTCCCCACTATGTCTCTTTTTTTGTGCGGAAAAATTTCCCTTAATAAACTGCCATGTGGATATGCATTTTATACACTCACATCACATGTTCATCCTTTTTTTCGCATAAGGAAAATCAAAATTGGGGACGAAAGATTGGCGGTACAGGATATATGCCATCAACGGGTACGCTCCCATTCGCGTAAAACGGTTTAACGGTTTAACTGTTTAATGGTTTATTTACTCCTTTCCACCTTTGGAGAGTTAACGCGGGAGGGAAGCAACAGGGGGGCAGAGCAGCACAGCATGAGAAAATTGCCCTTCCGTGGAAAGAACACAAAAAAAAAAAAAAATT
>NW_008481840.1:178153-186469 GCF_000524495.1 Plasmodium inui San Antonio 1
TTCCACACCTTTTAAAAAAAATGGCCACAAAGCCACCAAAATGTACAGCAGCAAATTTAATGGGAGTATGCCGCGTAAAGACAATAACGTAAAAGACGAGTGGAGTGCATACGGAAATTATGGTGCTTGGACATGCAAAGAATAACCATGTCTGTGTGCACATCCACAATAGCGTACAAATTTTTTACAAGACTGGTGACAATTTATGTAGCATCGAAATGGTTGTAAATGTGTTTAGCAATAACGTAATAGGCTTGGGCATATTTCAGAATGAGAAAAGAAATGCGAAAGGCATCGGAAAAGTGAAGAACAGCTTCCACTTTAACAACCCAAACGAGTTATACAGAGACAATGGGTTCCTTGCGTGGGAGAGTTGGTTCGACAGTGGTGGCGCTAATGTTGACGTCTGGGGAGGAGGGGGTTGCATTAGTGAGGCAGCTCAGAGGTACTTTACGACTCCCATTTGCAACAAAAGTGGTGTTAACTGCAGCCAGAAGTGCCCCCCACGGAATAACACCAGCATCTGCAGCTATGCCAACCCAAGCACTAGACACGAATTGGCCTCTGCTCAGCAAGACGGGCGAACTAACAAAAGAATGTCAGAAGAATTTAGCACCCAAAGGAATAATCACAACAAGCAGTACTTCGAAAAAGAGCACTCCACTAATCAACTCAATTTTTACGATAATGATTCGAACAGGAAGAGCACAAGGCTGAAGGGAAAACACCATCAGTTTAGCAACAACCACGCTGGCAAGAAAATTGCCTTTTTGAAAACGAAAGACACAAGTGAAGTAAAATTGCAAAGTCTAAATGGGGGTGGATCACACGAGGGGGGGAAGCTTACACAAATTGTTAAGATTCCTCCTGGTAACTATCGCCACGACAGAGGTGACTGTGCAGGGCCGGAATTCCAAAATGGGAAGAGAGAGTTAAGTTATAACAGCGCCATCGACGCTTTCATGAGCGGAGAATATGTCAGTTGTGAACACTTCCGTTGTGACGCGGGTGGTTTGGGAGAGCATTCCAGCATAGGGGGTGTTGACTGTGCATATAATTTTTCCGGCACCGGGGAGAGATCCAGCTCCTTCGGAAAAAAGGAATTTACACAGGGTGGCTCGGCGAATAGTGCTGCAACAAAGCGCGACTTACCAAGCAGGGGCGAATGGGACAAACGCAGGAAAGCACCTCACGAAGGGGAAATATTCTCCCCACGGAAATGGTGCAAGGTGGTAAGTGGCCCAACTGATAACCACCTCCAAAGAGGTGACACATGGGAAAAAATAGAGAAATGGGAATTACAAAAAGAAAGCATGGATAGAGATACAAATTGGGGAGAAGAAATGCCCTACTTCGATGAACAGCTAATAAAAAAGGCGAATTTGTCCGGTACTCACCATGGCCATATTCCTGGGGAGGAAAAGAACAAAAAAAATTGGCCACATAGCGAAAATAGCCCTGCGCAGGGCATAAAACTAACGGAGAAGAGCACCATCGTAGAGGGGGTTGACGATAATTTAATTTACAATTGGGCCTTCGATACGTTTGAAGATGACAATTTAAGTTATGGCCGTGTGTGCAAATTTGATGATAGTCAAAATTGCCTGAACGGGTCAGACGAAAGCTTCCACAAAAATGGCCTGAAAAAGTCACGTGGTGGCCGACCAACCTGTGACCCGCAGGGAAGCGGAAACATCGGGAACTACTACATGGAAAGCAAAACCCGTAGCATCCACAAGGAGGAGTGCCCAGAAGGCCATCCCGCAAACGCCCCAATTGACAAGAATTGCAAAAAGGTGTTACATGAAAAGGGCGAGGAATATTTGCACATCGAGCAAAATGGATGGAAGGAAGACAATTTTTACCTGAACAGTAATAATTTTCAGCACACTTTTAACCAAAGTGCAAATAAGCGAAGTCCACATAGCCGCTACGAAAAAGACTTGCACAGTGACCGTTCGTCGAAAAGTCCATTTTGCAAAAATGACGAAGCGTACAATGAGAACAATTACACACGCGAGGAAGATGCATACGTTGGAAATAAAGAAAAATATATTTGTGAGGAAAAAAAAAACAACGCAAAAATGGACATGTTAAAAGAAGCAACGGCATACGACCAGGGGTCACCATTAAAACGCATTCTCATGGATGCCTACATCAGTAAACAAATAAATGCAATTTTTGGATATTGCAAAAAAGACGGTGATTTAAGTGAAGATAATATTGCACAATTAGTTCAAGGCCCTTTTTTTAGGGGAACAAATTTCCTATTTCGAAAAAGTATTGATGATATGGAAATTGAGAAAAAGGAACATAGGAAATATAACCCCACCACTCTTTTGCAAAAAAAGCAATTTTCAAAAAATAATTTTATGCAGGAAAATTACGACCATTCGGAAAAATTAAATTCCCACAATAGGAGCATATTGGCGTTTAACGTTGCGCAACATTTCTTGGAGGATAACAAGCACGATAATTTTTCGTGCAAAAGCATTAACGTTGGGTCATATGAAAGTAGGAAGGTTACCACCGGCACTACGATCGCCACTACCACCGCCACTACCACCACCACTGCCACCGCCACTACCACTGCCACCGCCACTACCACTGCCACCGCCACTACCACTGCCACCGCCACTACCGCCGCCACTACCATCTCAGGGCAGGGGCATGGAAACGACTTGCATGAATTTCTTCACTTTTGTGATCAGAGCCAAGTTGGAAGTCAACCGAGAGAACGCCAACTATATGAGCTGCTCGAAATTTATGACAGAAACAATTACACCATCCCAATTCAGGAAGCAACTCAGGACGAATTTGTGGAAATTTATGATACCATTAATGGAACAGGGAGGAAAGAAACTAGCAACATGAATGATGAATTTCTGGAGATCTATCAGCAGGAGAAAAATTCAATCTTGCACGGAGAAGATGAATTTCGGCACATTCGTGAGAAATCACAAAGCAGTGCAGCGGGTCCCCAGGAGGACGAATTTTTAGACATATACAACAAAATTCTTAGCGCGAAGAGTGCGCAGGGTGATGAGTTTTTGAATATCTTCTGCGGGGAGGAGCAGCCGCTACAGCATCGTGAAGGTTGGGGAGAGCAAGTGGTCGGCAACGCTGAGAGGAAGTCCTTGGAAAAGGCAGACCGTGATGAAGATGGGAAAAGTGGAAAAAATGGACAAAGTGAGCAAAGTGAGCAAATCGGGCAGACTGAACAACTGCACCAAAGCCAGGGAAATCACCCTACACCCAGCTACAATGCCAGGAAAAAGGTTAAGCAAGGTGAAAACTCCCATCCGTTGGAAGATTCCCCTAAGGGAAATAAAAGCTCCGTGAGCGAGATACCCACAAATTACTCTTCATTCACGTATGCTTCTGGGAAGGAAGTGAACATAAATAAAGACGTCCTAAACGAAATGAGGAAAGAACTGTTCCGTGATGACGATGAGGGAGAAGGGTGCATTACCAGGGAGGCAATTCCGACCGAGGGAAGCACCCAAGTCAGACCTAGTAACAGTCATAATTACCCATTTGGGAGCGTGAATTTGTCGAGTGTAGGTGCCCCCCCGAGCAGTGGCAAGAAGCAAAAATCGTTCGCGTACGCCTCTGGGAAGGAAGTGACCATAAACAGGGACGTGCTGCACCGGATGCGGGAGACGCTATTCGGGGATGACACCGTCGTCGGGGGAAAGGCCAATAATAGTAGCAGTAGCGGTAATAATGGCGTTGGCGGCGCGAGGGAGCAACCGCTGGGATCCTTCGCGTACGCCTCCGGGAAGGAGGTGAACATTAATAAGGACGTGCTGAACCGGATGCGGGAGAAGCTGTTTGGGGACGACGACCACCAGGAGGATGGCGGCGCCTTCCTAAACAATTTGCAAAAAGAAAAAAAACACATAGATCTCATTATCCAAAATGGGGACAAAATTGCACACAGAAATGAGCATCCCTTGGGATATGCCTCCGTCACGTTAGCACACCCATCGGAGAGGGAAGAAGACAAAGGGGTGAAGGAAGCGGAGAGTAGGGGGTCCCACTTTAGCAACGCGAATAAGATGAATCTGTCTGATGGGTCAGAGCATGACAAGGAGGTTATAACAGGACAGGGGGGAATCAAAGTGGAAGAGGCGGTTAGGAAGAAGCAAGGAGGTGAGAAGATGTCTGCGTGGAAGGGTCCCCAGTCGAAGGGCATCGAAGTGGAGTGCGCACAGAGGGGAATTCCACCTGGAGGGAAGGATCCGGCAGGAGACAGCCTTCACGGAGACACCCTCCACAGAGGGGTAAGCGTAAGAGAAGAGGAATTATACCAATCGGAGGGTTATAACGAAAATATAACCACCGAGGTGAATCTTCCTCACAGTATAGAATATAGGGGCGCCTCTGCGGAGGGAGGAAACGATTCAATGAGGAGAGTGGGAAGACAAATGCTGAGGAGTGATGTGAGGAGCAAAAATAATTTTATCAATCCGAGGAAGCGTAAGTTAAGCGAAGAAGCTAGCGGAGTGCAGTTGGCTCACAAAAGGGAAGGAACTAATCACACGAATGAGACAAATACGACTCCCATTGGTAAAAAAAAGAGACACATCGATTTAAATCTAAACTTAAGAGATCACTTCAAGCTGATAAGAGAGATGTACACCCTTTTGGCCAAGAGGAAAAAGTTAAAAGGAAACCGCAGATTGACAAATAGCCTTATGTACGTGAATGAAAATAAACCGATGTGCACATTTAACTGGTCCGACAATGACTATGTGTATTTTCTAAAAAATGAAAAACTGAATGAGTACTACACTGCTGACGTGATTGTCTTGTACGAGCTGTTCGTTCTGATTACAAAAGAGATTAACATTTTCCATTCGTATGATTTTGCCTGGTTTTTGAAGAAGTACAAATTGGTGACCACGGCGCTGGTGCGTAGGTATACGAAGGAGCTCCAAAGAAGGTACAATCTACTTCGGGAGAGGGAGATGTTCCATCCGAATAGAAGTTCCTTCCATGAAGGGAAAGAACATTTCGGTGTGGAGATCCTATCAGAATGCAACAATGGACAGAGGTGCGCCCTGAAGGGAGAACGTGGCAACGTCGTTAAACCGCTTGTTAAGGAGGAGAAGGACCATCGGCATGAAGAAGGATATACCTCTCCCCTCGCAGAAGGGTGTACGTATGGGGAGACCCCGGGTGGGGGTCCCCCTCTCAAGAATGAATTTTTCAGCAGCGAGTTCCCAAACGGGGCCATCCCTGGGGATATGCACCACGGGGTTAACGGGATTAGCAGAATAAGCGGCATAAGCGGGAGGAGCGCCACTTTCGGAACATTGCTGAGAGGAGACATGACCAGGCTGCCGCCCCCCGAGTCAATGCTCCTCATTGGAACCATCGACGACGTGGAGCCCCCCTCTCCAATAGAGTTCATTTTCAAATTGCTAAAACGATATCTAGAGGAAAGAAAAGATAAGAAGTCCATCCTGCAGATGATGCAGGATAACACCGTGTCATACAAAGTGCCCGTAAATCTACGAGTGGAAAAAATCATAAAAACGGAAGACAATGAATTTGTTTTAATTCTAAGTGACAACTTCGAATACATATATTGCACCGCGAAAGATTCTTATTTAAAAAATCTGCTCATGTCAAATGTGATAAAGCAAGGCAATGTGTTAAGAATAAATGCCCTAGATTTGCACAATCAAACACAGGAGCAAACTCAGAGTGATTTGTCGAATAAGTCTTCGATTCTGTTTGCCCTCTCTAGTAACGATTTGATCCAAATAGATCAACAGAATCAGCTCCGAGTAGGGTTGACAAAATATAGGGCCAAAAGAATTAAACATATTGAGCATTGGGGAAACTCCTGCTTCTTTGTAGATGTCATAATTATCAGCAAGAGTGATTTTACCTATGGGTTCTATGATTCCGTAAAGAAGAAGTATCACCTGGTACATAGCAATGTGTACGAGAAGATTGTCTACAATTTGAGACACGAAATGAGCAAGCTCCTGCAGGAGGAGAAGTTTCAGGAGGATCCTCGATACACGAAGGTGAAGAACGAATTGACTATGTTCCTGGAGGCCACTTCCTTTTGCGTCGTGCAGGCCATAGACTTCGCGGCCTGCGAACGGATAAGGGGGGCGACATCTCTGGATGACAAGATCGAGCACGTCATCAACTCGCTGTGTCGAGTGAAGCTCTCTCGGGTGAGTCACAGAGGGGAAGAGATAGTGAGAGCGGAGATGTGAAAATGTGAAAACGCGCAGGTGCGTAGATGCCCAGATGGGAAGACCCCCAGATGGGAGACGCATTCACCCCCATTCTGCACACTCACACGTATATGTTTTTTTTTTTTTTTTTTTTTTTTTTTCTTCCCTCCAGATGGACATGGAGACGTACGAAAGGCTGCGGCGGGGGAGCCGCATCAAGCTGTTCAACGTATACGTGCAGAAGTCAAGCAGGAATAACAAATTCAGTCAGGTGTTGGGTGAAGACATTATGGACGATTTTATTTACGAGACGTTTCAGGGGGGAAAGAAAGCTAACCATATGAAGAAGGCAATGAGTTATAACTCTTTTGAGTCTCACTTTTTTAAGGAAGAGATGGAGAGCAGAAATGGGGGAGTTATGAAAGGAAGCTGCGGAGATGACTACCCGGATGGATACCCGCATGACTACCCGGATGTCTACCTGCAGAACCCATTCAGCGGGCTCTTCGGGAGAGGCAAAAACTACACGCCCATAGTCCTTCAAGCCACCCAGGCGACGCACATCAATTTGGATGATAAGTATAGGAGCAAATTGTTTGAGGAGCTTAACGACATGGTGACCTTGCAGAATAGCGCACAAGGGAACCAAACTGGAAGGAAAAGTCAAGTCAAACCTAAGACAGAGGAGCAGCAGGTTTGCTACCCATCGTTTATCTATACAAACGTTTTTAAAATCCCGGTTTTGTCTAGGATCCACATGGCCCTTTTGAGAAACTACGCCAAGATAAATGCGAGCGGGCAAAGTTTCTACTACGATTTAATTCAGGGCAATTTCTACACCCTCTCGGGGGTGATAGTGCACTACACGGACGTGGAAAGGAAGGTAAAATGAGGGAAAGCAGAGGAGCCGGCAGAGGAAGCGGAAGCGGCAGAGGCGAGTTATCTACCCGCACGTAGCTCCCCAAAGAGATAGACACATGGGAGGCATCGGCCCACTCATCAACGCCTCGTCATTTCCCCCCCGTTTTTCAAAACTGCCCAACTGTTACCTTTGCACATTCCACTATCTCACTCCCTTCAGGAAGTTATCGACTACGACTGTGCTGAAGACAAGAAGAACAATTTGTTTTACAAAGTCTTTCTCCTAACGTCGAACGGAAATCTATGCTGTGTAAACATTTCAATGATTTCTCCAGACTCGTTAATCTCGACATATAGGAAAGACTTCCAATGCAAGGAGAGAGAAATGCTTAAGAAAATGATTCACGTCCAGCATGTAGAGTCTAGCGGGGTGCAGAAGGGAGAACATAAAAGGGGCAGACTCGGTAGCAGAAGTGTCGTAGGCAATGACAAGAACAATCTGTACAATTACTTATACAAGGTAGAAAGAAAGAACAAGGAGAATGCTTCCAAGGAGAATGCTTCCAAGGAGAATGCTTCCAAGGAGGAGAATCCTTCCAAGGAGGACATGGCCGACAAAAATGTCGATGTTTTTATATTTTTTAAAGAGGTGGAATTTATCAATTATGACGAGAAGTACGACATTTATAACTTCCGATCATACAATCACCCGGTAAGTGAAGACACGCGCTTGGAGAGAGAAGGATGAGTGTGTAGAGGTGGCATCTGCTGATGGGCGTCTGTTTGGATAGATTGGACATGATGTCTCGAATTTTGCAGCATGCAATTTTGCCTTACCACTTTGCCTTCCCATTTGGCACCTCTATTCGCCCCTCCCCCTCGCAGCACTTTCACCCCTCGAGGTTGTACTCGAACGAATTTGAGCACACAAGAAGGAGCATAGCAGAGTTAATCAGAGGGAAGTACATCGAATGTGAAAAGAACAGACTAGTCGTGAAACTAAGCAGCAACTGGAAAATAAAAATCGAAAAAGAAAATCTCCCCTACATGCATTTCTTTTATTTGCTTATTTACTCAAAATCGAAATCTATGGAATTGACAGGAGTTCGTCTTAAGAACAATTACTTATCCACCTTTTTGAAGAACATGTGGACTGTGTTTGTTAAATAACCTTTTGTTATCGCTCTGTGTGCTTTCTTCCCTTTTGCCATGCCGAGATCGTTGTGTGTACGCGATGTCGACCCCCCCCCCC
>NW_008481840.1:187099-224787 GCF_000524495.1 Plasmodium inui San Antonio 1
CACCCATTTGTGAAAATCACCCACCCTGAAATGACCGATCGAACTAACACATCCGTTTGTGTAAACATTTTAAGGGGTCCTGAATTGGTATTCCCCGAGCGAGTCCCTACATTGTGGGTTTATTATGCTGTGTACTTATAAGCAGAAGCATACGTAAAAAAATCTAGGCACAGGTGTGCATAGGTCTATTTGTGCTTGCACAAGTAAACGCACTGGATTAAACGAAGCGCGTCACAACTGATAATAATAGACGATGAGGTACAAAGTTTATGACACACATGGTACCCAGTGGTACATATATTTTTGTTCCCCCCTTGCCAAAAGGGGAAGCACAACAAAAAGGAAAAGTATCTGTTCACGTCTTTTTACATTAAAAAAAAAAAACGTAACAACAATGAGGAAGACAATAATGTGTAACGTGTAAAATGGCACCGTTGCGTATCCTCACTGGTGCGTGGTTTTATTGTTAACAAGTGACAGGAGGGGAGGTAGGTTACATATCAAAGGGGAATAAACTAATAAGTTGAGAACACGTGCAAGCACACATCCACGTGAGGGGTCATGATAGCATTATATAAACAGCTGAACGCACGCACATGAGAATCCCTTGTTCAGTGTGTTGAGAAGAATTACTAAGTTGCAAAAATAAAAATAAGAAAAAAAAAAAACATAAAAAAAACTATACATATGTGTATGTGCGTGTGCACGTATGCACGCATGCATGTACGCATGTTTGCACACACACCAGTTGGGGGGACAATGAAGGGGGTCAAAAGATGCTGATATAAAAATGTTAAATTAGGGTGTTATGCCGATAGCATAACGCTGATGTGAAGTGATGCCAAAAAGGGGGAATAAAAAATGAGGAGTAAAAAATGGGGGGGCACTATCGTCAGTTGCCTCTATATAATATATATGTGTGTACTACGTATAACGCTGACGTGTGCCTGCCCATTTCGCCTTTCAAATAAAAAATATTTGCGCGCAGAAGGGCATTTCATTGAAAACGTCACTTGCAGCAATATCACGGGGTGTTATGGTGTGCCCCTTGTGCCATCTGTTCTGCAGCTTGTGTAGGCTAGTCGTGTGAGGATGCACTTTGCAGGCGTCTGTTCTGTGGAACTCTCCTTCTCTTCGATAGCACATGGGGCATGTATTTTCGAGCGTTGACACACCTTTTGCTCTCTGCTGACAAGTCCACGCATGCACTGACGCATGCACTTAGGTATGCACTCCGTATGCACAGTTGCACCTACGGAACGCTTTTGGACTGATGCAAAACGCACACTTGGCGAATTCAAGAGTGAATAAAAACGCTATTTAAAGAGTTGTAAACAGCGACTAAACATTAAATCAGAGTTACAAATATTTAACAAATTGGGTGGGAGGGGGCCTCCAATAAATGGCGGCATCAAGAGATGAGGACATGCATTGCTAAACGGACGTGCAGATATACATGGCCCATGAAGGGGTCACTTCATGTAGGTACAGAACGTAGAAGACTGTGGTGTGTCACCATCCTCCCGCAGAGCCAGTTAGTTTTCTCCCCCGTCAGAAAGTTCGATGTCACTGCATATATCCTTATCATTATTTCCGCCTTTAATTTTTCTCACTTGCCAGTTCCACGACTCAATACCTTCACCTGCCCTCTTATTCTTTAAACAAATATAATCCTTATCGCCATGCAGTTTGGCTAGTTCGCTATACGTGAAGGACTTATCTTCATACTCTTCCATCGTCATTTTGTTCGTCACAAAAACACTACTCTCTTTTTCCATTAAAATTTTGTCATTCTTCATGTTTATAATTCCGTGTATTATGCTTAAAATGGAGATGGCCGTGAAAAACATAAGAATCAGAATGGTGAAGAGAACTGTGAATTCGGTGTTCAGTGGCTTCAGTGCTTCTATGTACGGCTTGAAGACGTTCCACTTTGTCATCCCTTCCTCCAGGAGGGTGTTAATTTTGACATTCTGCAGAAAAAAAAAATACATAAATAAATACACAACAATACGCGGAAAGTGCGACAAATGCAAATCGCCAAACGTAATGCACGAAGTTAAATGGAAACGCGGCGCGCTGTGTCGGTTCCCCTAAATCCGAGCATGCGGGCGACGTGAGCCTCTCGTGCCTTACGATTAGCGCCACGGTGATCATTAAGTTTTTGAAGGCCGGCACGTCCTTTATCAGGGCGACAAATCGGAGCTTCAGCGCGCTGATGGCCTTGATGATTGCGTGGTCCTCGTCCAGGTGCAGGTGCAGGATGGTCACTGCGGGGAGAGGGGAACAGGGGGGAAGAGAAAGTGAGTGTGGAGTAAAACGAGCTATGAAAAAGGAGGTGCGCAAACGGTCCGCAGAAGGTGCGAAAAACCTGTGCAAACGGTGTGCAACTCGAATGACGGCGTTTGAACCCCGCGTGGGTCTCTACCACCCGACTCCAATCGGTGCACCCACCTATGGCCACGATTATGTATAACACCGCCATGACATTGGAAAGAATGTACATGACGCCGTCTTCCTCATTATTGGGATCTGATTGCAGTTCCTCCTTGGTACTCGAGTCATGCGTTTCGTATATCTGTGCGATGTTTGAAAAAAACTTTTGTTCATTCTTGTTTCCACTGTTGTTTTTCTTATTTGTAGCGCCGCTGATGTTTTTGTTGTTGCTGCTTCCGTCCGTGCCACCACTTCCTACCCCCCCGTGGTTGCCATTAGCAGTGTCATTTTTTTTGTTCAAATTTTTCAAATTAATGTCATTTTTATTTTTCTCATTCCCCTTGTCATTAACCTTTTTCGTAGATGACTTTCCAAATGTGCTGTTGTCAAACGAGTCATTCTTCTGCATTATATCGTCACTAATATTTTCGATTGTTTCCATTAATTCAATATCCTCTCTGGAGTTTCTTTTAAGTTTGTAATTTTCCCTAAATATTGTTTTGTTCAGTTGGTTCACGTGCATTTTGTTTTTTACCGACATGGTGTTTGAAGAAAAAAAAAAAAAAAGAAATTCGCCTCTGGAAATGGGGGGGAATTCGTGATGGGGCTGGCGGGAAAATCACGGTGCCGACTTGCGGTGAGACTGGCGGAGGTAAGTTTTGCCTCTTAAATCGCGGGGGGCCCAATGAACCAGTGGTGGGAGAATCGAACTGGCGAGGTGAAATTGAAGAGGGAAAAAAAAGGGGGGAGAGGGCGGAAAAATTGGAAAATTTCCATGAACAGAATTTCCGGTTGTGTACGGAAGGGCGTTAAAAATTGCACTTTGTTTGTTTGTCACTATGTTGTCACGTCGCTGTGACTTCGTTATCACTCTGCTGAGACTTTCTTGTCACTTCGCTCGTTCGCTCGTTCGCTTGTTCGCCTGTTCGCCTGATCGTCTGTTCGCCCGTCCGTCCGACCGCTCCTTTAATTTTCACGAGTTGGCGAAACAGGTGTACGCGTCAGAGTGTACACATAATTGGGAAAAAGCTTTACAAAAATGTCCCCTTTTTTTTTTTATTTTATTTTTATTTTTTTTTTTTTTCCACGTTGCATGAGTTAACAAATACACACTGATGGGGGAATTTATTTGCTTGTTTTCTTCTCCCTCGGGAAATATAAAAAATAAAAATATAAAAATATAAACAAGTGCAAATGTCCAGAGGTACAAATGTGCAAGGGGCAAGTGGTCCAGTGTGCTGGTGACACGTACAGCCGTTCCTGTGTAAACTCGTTTCAGTGCGCAATGACGAGTGGTGTAAAGTGGAAAAATGGGCGAAATGGAAAAATGGCGAAGTGGCAAAATGGGTGAAGTGGAAAAATGTGCGAAGTGCAAAAATGGGATAAGTGGCAAAATGGTTGACTGAGCAAGTTCCCATTTTTCCATTTGAAACGTCGCGTGACTGTTTCGCCGTTTTACACTGGGGAAAAAAATGCACGTCAAATTGGGTCAACGCGAAAGGGATGACCAGGTGGAACAGGTGTGACAAGGCAGGAACACCAGTCAATCGAAGCCCTCTCATCGTACGCGCCACGTCCACCCGGTTCGCATGCGCATGGTATGATATATGATGTGAGTGTGTCATGTGTGTATAACTCTGCATATGCGAGTGTTCTCTATTTTTTTTTTTTTTTTTTTTTTGCCCCCTCAGCGCTGCTGCAACTGGGAAGAAATACATACGGGTGTGTAGCAACCCCAGGTGCATGCGCCCATGTGAGCAGTTCGCTGGAGCAACTTAGCACAAGTGCAATGCGTAGATTGGGAAAATAAGGGAAAATATGGGGGGGAAAATGAGGGGAAAAATGAGGGAAGAAGATGGGGAAAAAATGCCCGAAAAGATGGAAAAAAGAAGCAGCGAAACCTTGCTCTTCCCAAAAGTACGCAAAATGGTACACATGTTCATCCCCTGCCATTCCGCAAAAGGATTTTTCGCTGACTCGACTTCAACCTGTGAAATGGGAATGCCACAGGAAAGGTGACACTAAATTGTTGCATATATGTATGTGTGTTTTTTTTTTTTCTTTTTTTTTGACCTCCTCGCCGATCTTCTTTTTCTTCGCCACCCCACGTCTGCATACGCAGCAACAAGCGGTAACACGGGGCAGAATGTGGCAACACGTGGAAGGGTTTTCTAGAACTGGCCCAAAGTAACCACCCATGGAGGACGCCCCAAATGTGTGAACAGCGCAATGTAGTGTAATTTTATGCTCCCGCTTCTCCTCATCCGCCGCACATCTTATATGTGCCCTTTTTACACATCTTCTCAGTTGCGCGAAATGACTGAAGAAGCGGCTACACCTTTGGAAGGAGGCCAACTCGGCAAGGCTGCAAATGAGGGGAGGGAGGGGCGACCCATATTGCCACGTTGCCGGGTCTACTGTTCTCCTGCTTGCTCGTTCCAAGCACAATGCAGTTAGGACGAACTGGATGATGTCAGTGGTTCCTCGCACGGGGAATGAACAAACGGGGAATGCACAAAGGGGGAGGGGCTGCATTCCCCTCGCACCTCTACCCATCGGTCCTTCTCATCCTTTTGCACTGGAAACTGGCCTCTTTCGCGTATGCTAGCGAAAATGGCCAAAATGAATTAAACGGTTTGCGCGTTGGAGTTGGTTAAAAGGGAATACACATATGACACATTTAAAAAAAAAGGCGGCAAAAAAGAAGGCGGTAAAAGGAAAGCATGGCAAGGAAGCTAACACAGCCAGTGCAACAGGGGGGCAGCCTTTCCAAGCTGCCCTTTCTTTTGCCGCCTCTACAAATTGAGACAAACTCACTACGCACGCGTGGTCAATCATTCGGCGTGCGCGTAAAAGGGGAAAAAGGTATGCACCGCAGCACACAACAGTGAACCCCGTTTGAAGTTCGCAGAAGCTGAGACGTGTGGTGGGTGTAAAAACTACGGGCGTGCTTCGAATTGGCAACTCGTCCATGCGCTTTCTCCTTTTTTGCAGCTGGTTACTCCCCCTAGTGCTGAAGCGAAAGACCCGTGGAAGCTAAAAGGATTTGATCCGACTGCTCCTCTTGAGCCTAATCATCTTAACAATGTAGGGAGTGATCAGAATAGTGATGACAATACGAACGGGTTCAGTCACCTTAGAAGCAATATACGCGAAAATGAGTTCCCCCCATAGGGAATCAATTTTTTTCTGTAAGTCGTCATTCATATATTTCGTTAAGTGCATTTTTTCGCACCAGTAAGTTAAGTCAGCCAAGGAAATGTATTTGAAATGGACAAACAAGTAGCAACATGAAAAAGTCACACAAAAGACAATAAAGTAGGTTCCTAATCCAATGTATCCATATCTTTGAAAAAATCTCTTTACATTCATTTGTGCCACTCTGGAGTTGCTAATCAATTTCTTCTGTAATTCTAAGAGCTTCTCCTTTCGTAGCTTATATTTTCGTTTTTCCTCATAATAAATATCTATGAAGGATCTTTTCTTGTTCTTTTTTACAAGCTGAAAGATCTTTGTCTTTGTGTGCATGACGGCCTTTCTGTAGATGTGTTCATTGAGGTTCTGCTTTAGGCTTCCCTTTTTTAAGTGATAAATGGAGAGTAGTGCATTTATTTTGTTCTTTTCGTTTTTAATTTTTTTCGAGATTATTTTGTAACTGTGTTTGTTTCTGAGCTTGCTTAATGCTTCCTTAATCTTTTTCGACACCAGGAGGGAGTGCATATTCTGTAGGCAGTTCCCATTAGGACCCCCACCTGATGCTGCCTCGCTCTCCCCTCCGTCCGCCAATTTGTTAACTCCTTTCTGACGCCCCCCACTGCTAGCGACGTGTGCCCAGTCTGGTTGATCCCGTCTCCGCATCGAGTCTGCTTCACCATGTGGAGGCTTCTCCTCTTTCGAAACGGAGTTAAAATTTGCGCCCCAGATTGTCCATTTCTTTTGGATGCCCAACAGGCATGGGTGTAGCATTCCTCCCAGGACATCTCCGCTGCGGAGTGTACCATGGTGAAAGGGGCGCCTACAAAGATGGGCACTTCCCCCGCTATGCGAAGCACCTCCATGTTTATACCCCCCCGACGACGAAATCACTCTGGGAAGTGAGCCACTCGGAAAAAGCCTTCCTTCACGCCTCGTCAAACTGCTCATGAATAGGGGGAAAAAATTATCCTGACTCAAATGGAGTCTACTAAAATGGTTTCGAATCCTCCCCCCCCGAGAGAGATTCCATAAACTGATAAGGGCCATATCCTTCGGTTGTTTCTTCTCTTAAAGGCTACCTTCTCTTGGCAGTTTCCTTTCTTCGTGCATTCGTCTTATGGGGGGTTGGGGCCCCATGTGCAGCCCCATGTGCAGCCCCCTCTGCCCTTCCGCCCTTTGGTCTGCCCCTCGAGCGGGGGGGTCTTGCCGCAAGCAGAAGGGGAAGCGAAAGCAGAAGGGAAGGCGAAAGCAGAGGGGAAAGCGAAAACAGAAGCGCAGGTGCGTATGGGCACGTATTTATATATGTGTATTCATTTGCATCCGCATGTGCATGTGTATGTGCCGTGGCCGCTCACAGCGGTATGGCCCTTTCCTCCCTCGGGGTCTTCGCAGAGCCATCGACGATGTAGGCGCCTCCCTCAAGCGTGGCAACTTCCAATGCTGCTTTGTTTGTTTTTTTTTCCCTTCTCCTCCCTTTTGACAAAGTGAGGAGTCCCCCCCTCGGTCCGTTCTTGCCTCTTCTCTTCTTGTTCACCCCTTCTCACATCAAGTGAGAGTTAAAACGAGTCAACAAGGCTGGTCGTATAAAATCGTGGCAACACATAAAATAACTGCTGCTTCGTTTTTCCCGGTCGAGCATCTCACTCATGTTAAAAAAAAAAAAACGAAAAAAAAAGGCGTTGCTCCCATGTGCCACGTATACCACCTTATGTACGCTGTGGTGGCCATGAAGAGGTTGCCCCACGCGCGCGTGCCTCAACGCCCCCTACATGCAACGTTCACCTCTATTTAAGTGGCCCCAATATGGTGCAGGAGAAATTGCACGAAAAATTGCAGAAGTTTTTTTCCTGTTCGATCGACGACATGGATATTTTTTTTTTCCTTTTTTTCCTCTTTTTTTTCTTTATATACAGAATTGGAAATTCCCCTTTGCGCACAGTTGTCTCATACCGTTGTAGAGGGGGAAAAAAAAAGTAAAATGGTGCAAGTGCTGACGTGGTTATGCAGAGACGCCGCATAATTTTACACCTCCCCCACTCACAGCCCTTTTTTCGCCATCGGAAAAAGATAAAATGAGAACACCTCTGTTGCGGCGCTACATGGCCTATCGGATCGAAGCCTTACCAGTGCTTCACTGCGTCAATGCAACCAGTTGAGGTGAGAAACCCCACAGATGGCTAAACGTGGCACATTCGGTTAAAAATTTACAACCCCGGCAGGGGGTAAAAATCGGGAAGGTTGCAAGGGAGGGATGTTTTCTGATTAAGGAAAAAAAAAAGGCAAAAAAAAAGGCAAAAAAAAGGCAAAAAAAAAGGCAAAAAAAAGGCAAAAAAAAAGGCAAAAAAAGGCAAAAAAAGGCAAAAAAAGGCAAAAAAAATCGAAAAATTAAAAGAATCACACTTGTGGTGGAAGAAGCAGGGGAGGAGAATTCCCAAATGTGCATGTGAAGAGCGTTCGCCCCCGCTGCGGTGGGCGGCAGATCCATTTGACTGGAGGTCGCCCACAAGCAGATCTACACCCATACACACATGTCCAACTGCCCCGCGCTGCAAATAGGCTTCCGTGTGGACTAAAAAAAAAAAAAGGGGGGCATCAAATGTTCAAAAAGACACTTATTCCAACGTGCACGGACAAGCAGGATGGAACTATCGGATCATCGTAAAATCGCACAATCGCAGCGCGTTCCCGTGGGAAACCTGGAAGCCAAAAAAATCAAAGAAAACAGGGCAAAAACAGCGCAAAAACGAAGCAATGTGGAGAGAAGGCCCCCTAGTCGCCTGCGGCATGAAAAACGACGTATACGCGCGTCCTCCGCGGTATGGCAACAGCTGTGCATGTATAGGAAAAAAAAAAAAAAAAAAAAAAATGATTTACTCACGCTACACCATTACGTTGTTACAAAAAAAAGATAAAAAAAGGAAATACTGATTCAAAAGAGGGAATATGAAAACGGACCTGCGGGTCAGGAAGACCGCAAAACTCGCATTGACGAAGGTGCATCAGCAAAGATACATATAGCCCATATGTTGACTTGTCCGCCACAGGCACAAAGCCCAGGAGAGACACTCCCACTTATACACACTTCTTCTCTACTCACCCAAATCAGCTGCATATCCGGTTGAGCCAATCGATCAGCAGCGTGACGGTCTCGCGGCTGTGGGGCTCCCCAGGAAGCGTATGAAAACCATATTTCAAAATGTAGACACTGAGATTCTTGTACTGCTCCTCCCCATGGGGGTCCACCACCCCGCCAACGCTCTTTAGTTTCTTCAAATTGAATGACTTATAGTACCCGTGGTCAAAGGATGTCCATATGCCCTTCTCTCCCTTCACGTCCTCTTTGGAACTTCCCATCGAGAAGTGCCTGTCATTTCGAAGTATTCGGCTAGTGGATTCAATGGACAAGGAAGACTTAACAGACATGGGGGAATGTTGGTCTTCTTTCCTTTCATTATGAAGTAATGCTTGCCGCTCGGATGGGAGGTTATTACTATTTGTGGTAAAGATAGTGCAGCTGTTGTATTTGCTCAACACCTCCTCCTCCTCCTCTTTCCTGATGGCGGTATTCCAGGAGCTTGTAACGTGACCCATGACCCGCGTAGCTGCACTGATGTGTGTGTTTCCCTCACGGGGGAGTTCCGTAAGGGGGGGCTTCTTTCCATTCAGATCGTCCTCCCCAGGGTGGTACCCGCTGCTGAAGAATGTAGAATCGGTATGGCCCACGGAATCTCGCTTATTTTCACTAATTTGGCGGGATAAAACTGCATTTGCTTGACGAACCCTTTCTGCATCTAACATAGATGCATTTCTCCGTCTCTCTCTCCTACTGTGCAGGCGCATCATTTTCCTCAAAAAATCAATGGCTCCAATGGGATCAACCACACAGTCATTCTTCGACTGAATCACCATAATGTGGATGTCGCTCTCTTCGATGTGTTTTAAGTTCTTATACGTTAAGCAGCTATCTGCAGCAGTGACAAGCTCGTGGGCTATCCTTATCCGGAGAGGGCCACAATAGTGATGGGGATCAATTTCGGCGTCATGTTTAATCCAGGGATATCTAGCATTGCTCTCTTTTACATTAACCGGGAGGAGAGGAAAAATGTATTTTAAAAATTTCGTAGCCGACAGGAGGATCCTGTTGCTGATTTTATTCTTTTGCTTTCCTAAGCTAATCATTGGAGAGACGAGAACTAGAGATTTTACGTGATCTTTCCATTCCTTGTTCAGTCGAAAGATGGTTTCCATAGTCTTCAATGCGATGCAACCACCCATGGACAAACCCATAATGATGATCGGCTTTAACTCATCCTTTTCTTTCCACTCCTCAATAAAAAGTTCCAGCGCTTGAAGTGTGTCTGCTATGAAGTTATCAAAGTCTTCTATATAGCATCGGTGATTTTTGAACCCTTCGGAGAGTCCGTGAGATTGATTATCGATGCCGAAGAAGGAGAAGCCATTTTTATTGAACGTCTCTATCCAGCTGTTCTTATAGGAGAGGGTTCTTACCCCACACTTGCAGTAGTTGCATATACCACACATAGAGCAGTAGTAGACACTCGAGTCGTAATTCACTTCAAAATCCGATTTGTTTGGCAGCAGAACATTTTCGTCATGGATTATGTCTTCATCGCTACTGGTGTCTTCGCTGCTACTATCGCTGCGGTTATCACTCCTGCTGTCGCAGCTGCCATCGCTGCTGCCCTCTTCGCTTCTCTCACTGTTGAGCTTGAGTCGCTTGGGGCAGTCTCCATCACGGGGAATGCCCTCCCGGGGAATCCTCTCCTGTGGAATGCTCTCCCGGGGACACTCCCCTCCTGCCCCGTCGTTCTCATAAATGGGGTGGCTAACGCTCTCTGCGCTCCCCAAGTTTAATTTGCTGTTTATGTGATTTCCCCCGTCATTTATGTTGGTAATGCAAGAGGAACAAGACAAAAACATAGTTAGCTTCTTCTCCAGGTTTTTCTTTTCTCCATAATCGGAGGAGTCACAAGAAGATGATGATGAAACACCAGACGAGGCATCCTCTCTTGGTTGACAAAAATCATACATCATGTTATTCGTCTCGTTTATAATCTTCATATCGTTCGTCGAATTGTTTTGCAGAATTTTGTTAAATGAGCAGACCACTGCGCTTCCGTCATCTGCAAGGTCGTGGGAAAGTCCTTTTTTTCTTCTTCTTTCCTTTTCTCTTTTTTTTTTTTTTTTTTTTTTCTTTTTTTTTTTTTTTTTTCTTTTTCTTTTTTTTTTCCCGCTTGCTTTTTTGGATATCTTTGTTCGCGCTGTTGGCGTGCCGACTTGACTGCGCAGGGGCGGTTGTCCCAGCGTTTGCGGCAGCATTTTCGGCAGAATTTGTGTCAGGATTCGCACCCCCATTTGTGTCAACATCTGTGGTAGCATTTGTGCCAGCATTTATACCCCCACTTTCATCCCCATTTGCCTCCTCGCCAGCCCCGCACCTGCCGCTGACCCCCGCTTCCGCCTCGCGCGTGCCCTCCTCAGGTAGGTTCACAAAATTGTCGCCTCTCTCCCCATGCACAACCTTCCCGTTATCATCCATACAATCCGATTTCTTAACAGACAGAGCTGAGTCCCAGCAGTTCAAATTGTCCCCTTGCATCTGGTCATACTCACAGCCAACGGCACAGCTAGCCATTTCCCCTTTCTGTTTCCCCTCATCAACCCATGATGGTCTACCCATATAGTTGAGGTATTCATTTCTCAAGTGGGACGTGATTCCATGCAAGGCGAATACATATGCCTTTGGTTTTTCCACTCTCCAGGCATATTTCGCTATTTTTAAATTTTCTTTGTTTACAAAAAAGGTGATTTCTGGATTTCCATCATCATACAGGATGTGGGCATACTTTTTGTCGCACTTCTCTTCACTTAGACTCTTCTTTATCTTTTCATGGTTAACACTGTTCCTGTTTGGCGGTGCTGGGGCTGCACTGTGGCTCTTGGGTCGAGTCACCTCATGCGGGAGGGGAAGCTCACTGGGGTAGGGGCTCGCCTTGTTTTTGCCCCCCTCGCTACTTATCCCCTGGAGTAACTCAGGCTTCCCCTCTTCGTGATCCCCTGTGACCATGGATTCGTTGCTTCGCTCGGTTGTTAATATCCTCCGGTTTCCTTGTTCGGACATGCCTCGGCGGACTTGGCACGGGCCGCTCAGTGTTACACCAAACGGGGGAGGGGGAGGAAGAGGATGACGTTGCTAAACGGGGGGGACTATATACAAAACCTGAGTAAAGTGCTACCCGGAAAGGATGACCTACTCGTCTGTTTCGTGCTTCCGTACAAGGGGCCCTCCTCTTAGGGTCATTAACAAACCGTTTTTACGGGTTGCCGCTGGAATAGGGACTTGTGGATATAGGACCTCCCGTGCGCGGCGAGCTGAGACAACTCTCAGTCTATAGGCGTCGGGCTGTCCAGGCGCCCCTGTGGTGGCATTATCTCACCTTCGCGCGGGATGAAATGAAAAAAAAAAAAGAAAAAAAGAAAAAAAAGTAAAAAAGAAGCTTATTATGCATAAGAAATGCGCAGCGCGACGCTAGACCTCTATGCTAAACTTACAGGACGCGCGAGATGACGTAATTCAAATATGCACAAAAAATCAACCTGTCATAAGCATCTCTACATGAACGGAGGGAGACCCCATGGGGGAAGGAAAAAAATAACATGCAAAGAATTGTGGTAATGAACCAACCAAATGACACAGCGGAGGTTCTTCCAGACGAGGAAACCACGCGTATATATATATGTATGTATGTGCTCGGCGTAGACCAAGCCTTTTTATTTTAGCAGAATTAGAGGGGTAACGCGTTGGGGATGGAAAGTAAAAAAAAAAAAAAAAAAAAAGCAGTTTCTCTAGACTCGAAATATCCCTATAACAGGTATACTCCAAATGACACGACGCAAATCGAAGCTTTCGAAGGGATGGCCCGCATCTGTTAAGCTTCGTGAAAAAAAAAAGAATTATCCAAAAAGGGGGAAAAAGGATGCAAAAAAGGAAAAAAAAAAAGTGAGGAGGAAAAAAGAGGAGGACGGAGGGCAAACTTTCGCTCACTTAATCCATGCTGGAACGGGAAAGAAGAAAAAAAAAAATAAAAATAACAAAATGCGGCGCCAACCTTGCAATTTTGGCGCCAATTTGAACCGTAATTTTTCTTCGGTTGAGATTTTAAAATTTTATGTCCTTTTCAAGAAAGATACTCAGAAAGGATGGGAAAAGAAAAGCAGAAAAAAAAAAAAAAGAAGAAAAAAAGGGAAAAATTTCTGGCAAATACAAAGCGGAAAAGAAAAGGAAAAATCACATTACATCGCCTCACATCACGTCGCATCAACAGGATGTACGATATTTAGGTGGCTGCCCTCGAAAACCATGTACATGGGGGTACGTCAAAAAACACCCAATTGCTACACTCCCATGCACGTATGGATGCATTCACGTGGCGCATACATACCACACAGGGGAAGAAAATTAAGGGGATGTTGTCCATAAAGTAGCACAGAGAAATAGCTTTCTGTATTCTGCTTATATGCACGTGTGCGGTGTACGTATGGATGGACGCGCGCCACGCGGTCGTTCAGATTTGAGCGGACGTATAGTAGTGTGGCGATGTGTTCATGCGATCATGCCATCATGCGAGAGGACGTGAAGGCTACATATCTCCCCGTTTGTGTATACACTTATGGGTTGCCTGTGTAGGCAGACCCTCGCTGATCATTTCAGCAAACTCAGCGAGAGGGGCATCTCAATTTTAAACCACTTGGAGTACGACGTATTTCTCAGCCTCCACACCTCCAGCTGCTGCTTGTAATAGCTGTTAAACTCCTTGTTCGTGTTTTCAGCCTTCTTCTCGTAAAGAAACGTCTCCGCGACTATCAGTTGGTGGAAGAATATTTTCCACTCGGAGTTCTTCAGCGTCTGCAGCTGCGCGTGGAAGAGGTGGAGAAAATGTCGGTTGTAAAAAAAAAAATAGGAGTAAGCGATTTTTTAGCTAGCTGGCATATATTGGCTATTTTTTTTTTTTTTTTTGTTTCTCCTTTTTTGCCTGAACAGGTCATACCAAATCTGTGAAATGCTCAAACCATTCCTCTCGCACGAATGAGGAGCATTTCTGAGAAAGAATAGAGAATATGTATGGATCATTACAAAAAGAAGGCGTTTTTCATACCTTGGGGGGTTTAGCCAAATTGTCGTATTACACCCTTCTATTATACCGTGTTGTATTTCCGCTCAGACAGGTAAACAATGGCATATTGAACGATCTCGATCATGAGTACAACGTTGTCAACTTGGGCGAAACTCAATTTCGCGTGTCTTTCTTTTATAAAGTCCGTCATGCAGATGATGCCTGGCAGATTGGTTTCCAACGGGTGAATTGTCCGCTCGATGCGATGCGTCGGCTCTATGCGATGTCTGCTTGGACGGCACAGCTCCACACTTGGGACGCACATTCCCTTGCGTGCACACACTTCGTTGCGTGTTTATCCCCCTGCGTATTATTACACTGTTCGTATCTTTTTAAGTTATCGCTCATTAGGGCCTTCACCAGGTCGGCCAACGCCTGTCTGGAAATCCAGCTCGCCACGTCCTCTGCTATTTAAGAGAGGAAAAAAAAAAAAAAAAAAAAAAAGATACAAATAAGTAAAACGAAATGCGACACAGCAAAGGAGCCAACGTAATGTGCGCCAGGTCTGAGCAAGCGCAGAAGCCCACGCCAACAGTGCAGTAGATAAAATGTGGCCATGCGAATTTGCCCATCTATGTTTTAGTTGGGAAACATAATTAAGTCGGATTACGGTTTGGCTTGAAATTGAAAATGCATTCCGCAATTTTTCTAAGGCACATGTTGAATAGGAAGTTCTCGTGGCTCTTCTCCTCGATTTGCTCTGTGTAGGGGTCGTAGTGAATTGTGACGAGATGACTTGGGCATTTCCTTCACCAGAGGGAGAATAACCACAGGGATATACGAATACACGTAGACACGCATAGATGCGTAGAGGCACAGAGAAGTAGCTATGTGCGTGCATCGCTCTACCCAGGGCGCTTACTGAAAAAGAAACGAATCTGCTCCAGGAGCTCGTCACCCAGAAGGCCGCCGTCGCTGTCGCCATTGGGGACCACAACACCCATGGGGGAAGTGCAGTAGCAAATAAGCTTGTCGGTGAACAGGCTGGCCATATCGTGAAGCACTGAGTTTTTCTTGTCCTCCTCGTCCTCGGCGTTGGTTAGGTTCAGCTGAAACTTGAGCTCTGCACAGGTGCCAGCATGTGTGTGTTGAGTGTAAACGGGATCCTAACCACGTGCGGAACAGCCATGTCCATGTGAAGACATACGTGTCTACTTGCACATATGAGTGTATTTCCACACATGCGTGTATTTCCACATCCTTGCGTATAGGAAGAGACGCATAACCACTGTTGAAGGTTCGCATAAAGGAGATGACCAATTCGTATTCGACGTTCGAGTGATTCAGCATTTTCATTTGGCACTGCGTGGGAAGCGATGTTTTGTAAAAAAAAGGGAGAGGAAAGATTAATAGATGGATGGATGGAAGGAGGGAAACCAAAACGACGAAACGGACTGAGAGAAAAAATAGTTCGTCACAAGTGCATGCTTTGATCAAACCAACCGTGTTGAGATATTTACAAGAGAAGTCGCACAAACTGTAGAAAGAGTTGTCCTCCTTGTCTGGAGGAGCATCCCTATCCACATCCGAAGCGCGTGCTACTTCTCCCTCAGGATTTTTATCACAACACTGTTCATTTTCTGTGGTTGCATTTCCTTTGCCATCTGTGTTCCTGTCATTTGGTCTTCTTTCCCTTTCTTCCAAAATGTCTTTCGCCTTTTGCAGAATAGTCTGTCGAGAAGGGGATGGAGCGTCAAGTGGGGGAACATCCGCTTGGCACGTCCCTCGGCAGTAAAGTCGTTTTAGAAAATGGAAAGGGGGGAAATTTTGTTGAAATTTTTTTGTTCATTCTTTTGTTCATTTTTTTGTTCATTTTTTTGTTCATTTTTTTGTTCTTTTTTTTTGTTTTTTTTTTGGCGAGGAGGGGTACCCTTTTGAGCTCTCTGCTGGTTAGCCTCTTTAAAATCTGTTCATCCATTGGATGTGGACGGCTGATGAAGCTTGTCTGAAGTTCGCCTGATGGGGTTTTCCCTCCTATTTTGGGGCTAACACGTGAATACCCACTTAGAAGTGAAGAACTGGGGTATAGAAGTGCCGTCTATGCTGTGGCTGCCACACAAAAGCAGTGACCAAATTTGAAGAAAAAAAAAAAAGAGTGAAAAATCGAAGCTAACGCTGCTCTTAACGATGTGAGGAGTCATCTGGACGCTGAACAACGCGTATGTCACTTACCGGGGGGGTGCTACAAGTTATTTTATTTGCTTTTTCTGTTCTTTTTCACCCCTCGAAAGTTACGCGTTTCCTTCCTGTGAACAGTTTACCTTTGCGCCGTTTGCCTGCAATGGCTCTGTCGTGGCTTGGACAGAATCGTGTCCCCTTGTCTCTACGCACAGGTGAGCCATCTTATTTCCCTGTGGAAATCACCGCTTTGTGTTTTACCCCCTTTTTTTCTTCTTCTTTTTGGCCGTACAGATGGGGGTACATAAGATGGCAATTTTTCTGGCCATATGTGGGCACCGTTCACGGCAACATATTTTCGCCTCTCCCCGAGAGGTGTGCAGGTGATGTACGTACATATGATATCGTGGGCATAGCCGCGTCAGGCCATGAGGGCGGTACCCGCTGGGTGAGCCACCCCCAAACAGGGGAATCTTTGTCAAGGGAATAACCACCATGATATAATCTCCAGTGGGGGGAAAACCATTTTTTCAAAAATAGGAATAAAAGGAGCTGATTTGTGCTCTCCCCCCGAAAAAAAAACGACAGTCATTTCCTCCACCGCTGCACAAATCGAAAGGTACAACTTTGGCGTTCAGAATTGTACATAGTAGATGGTGCCCTATTTATAAAGACCGTTTTGCCCCTGTGGGGGGTATTACAAAAATGAAAAAAAAAAGAATAAAATAAAAAATAAACTTACCCAAGTGACATCAAGAAATTGCCACAAGAAAAAAATGCCATTTGAATCACCCCCTCCGGTAGAGAAGCAACTGTCACGACATATAAAGAGTAGTTTTTTTTCCAACCGAATCATCACCAACGTATATTACCTCTTCACCAATGCAAAGGGTAAAAATAAAGTACCATCATTCACTCTATAGCTTTCTCTACCTTTTTTTGGATGCTCTTAAGAGTTTTATTTCCTCCGTGTTATAAGAATACTCAAGGGTAGTGGCGATGAACTACCTTTTTTTTGTTGTAACAGTAAAGAAAAAGAGAAGGTGTACCTTATGCATATTTCTCCCTCCCCCGATAATCAATTTTTACCTTCTCCTCCCCTCGGAAACTGAAGCCTCCTAATTTTTTCACCCATCCAAAGCAGTCGACACAGATTAAACAAACCAAAGCGTGTTGTCGCTCGTGCGAAGTTATAACAATACGTGTACTGACACCATGTATAACTCTGCGCACGTGCCGCTCAGCTATCACGACGTCCTGCTGAGGAAACAACGGGTGACGCCCTGCTGAGGAAACAACGGGTGACGCCCTGCTGAGGAAACAACGGGTAACGCCCTGCTGAGGAAACAACGGGTAACGCCCTGCCCCCATTCCCTGGTTAAAAATACACTCAGCGATTTAATTCGTTTCGTACGCATGAAATTATATCGTTATTTTATTTTAACCTAAAGAGAAAATCTATCACCCTTCGTTTCTCCTCCACCGAAACGTCTTTTCCGTCGGCCTTCTTTCCCTCCTCTTTAGTTTCTAATTTTTAGAGGCTATTGAGAAGGGGGAGTGTTAATGGTCTGATTGGATCAGCGCGTAGGTGGGGGAGCAATGCGGGAGTGTTTTGATTTTCCCCTTCATATTCCCGGCATTTTCAACGCCCACTGGGGGCACCTTCTTGTTAAGTGATGTTGATTTTGCCGTAACAGAACGGAGGGGCACACAAAAGGAAAAGAGGACGCCGTTAGGAGTGGAAAAAGAAAAAACGGTGCGGTGGTAGGGCGGCGGGTGTGATGGCTGGGCTGCTCGGCGGCTGCCGTGAGCATATACCTTTACATACATTAAAATACGGATGGAGGAATGGGCCGTTCCAATTGGGCGGACACAGTGATGCCGCTTCCTCAGAGGAGCTAATAATGAGATAATCTCGCGCCTTCTTTCATTTGGCCTATCTCCCTCCTCCTTATCTAGTTCAAAGTAATTCCATCAGGTAGTTATTTGTTGCAACTCTTTTGAAGTGGGGTGGGATACTGAGGCAGCGTTAACCAGCTCTGAAGTATATTACTCTGGGCGGGGTTAAGAAATATGTTGTCCCGTTTTTCTGATGAGCCACTTTCGTGGATGCTTCTAATGAGTGAGCAAGTTCCTTCCTTTCGCGTGAACAAAGATGTATCTTTTTTGTCCTTATGAATGGTATATATTGGCATCTGCCGATTGGTACCGTGTAAAAAGGGCGGAGTTATCAGCTCGGCCGAATATCTCTGGGGAGGTCACTTCATTTCTTCATTAGGCAGCCAAATGGGGTTCGCAAAATGGGAAAAAAAAAAGAAGCGTCACAAGAAAACTCCTCTGTACACAGAACACACACCACCTGTGTGAATGGCGTCTCTGCGCAGTCGCAGATTTTCACTCCTCTTTTTAAAAAATTGCTAAAGTGTAAAAATGGTTTCCTCAGGGGAATACGCGCCACTGTTGAGCAGGACAAAAAAAAAAAAAAAAATTCAACTGGGATAACGGATGTAACAATTGCGTCCCCTTTTCTAAGCGCACATTTTGTCGTCAAAATTGTAGCAATAAAATGCGTGCATGCAGATTGGCAGAAGGAAAGCGCATCGCTAAACTTCACCCCTCTTTGTCCTTTGTGCAAAGAAAGGAAAAAAAAAAAAAATTGCTGCCTCTTCCTGCTTAACATTGTTATTTAAATTGTTGAGTCACCGCTGCGGTCGCAAACAAGTGGCAGCAAGTTTCCCCATCGCGTAGACATTAAATGGTATGCCATTTGTTTGCAACAAAAAGTGGCACCTTGTCAACTGGCTTTTTTACCTCTTGTGCCAGAGGGGGCAACTGAACTGGGGATCACACCCTATTTAAGATGGAAACTCGTCTGACTGCATCAGACCGCCTCTGATCCCTTCTGACCGCTTCTCACCGCACCCCATTTCAGGTGAACCCATTTTGTCCTACTTGCCGCTTTTCCATGTCGGCACCACCCCCACAAGCGCAACGTAAAGCATCAGGAAAGGTTTCTAAGGAATCTCAAGGCTAAGCCTAGGGGTGGATTGGCCGTGCCCATCGTGTAGGAAACACCCCAATGGGGAACCTAATGATATGCACCCGGAGGAAGATGACAGAGAGCATCACGCTGGAGGATCTGGCGTCCATGATAAGGGGATGCACCTACATAGTGGCCCTAACAGGCTCAGGCACATCCGCAGAAAGTAACATCCCAAGTTTCCGTGGCGCAAACAGCTCCATCTGGAGTAAATATGATCCAAAAATATATGGTACCATTTGGGGATTCTGGAAGGCACCAGAAAAAATCTGGGAGGTTATTAGAGACATCTCATCCGATTATGAAATCGAAATGAATCCTGGACATGTCGCTTTGTCGACGTTGGAAAATCTTGGTTACTTAAAAGCAGTGATCACACAAAATATTGATGGCTTACATGAGGAGAGTGGTAACTCCAGAGTTATTCCTCTCCATGGGAGTGTCTTCGAAGCTCGCTGCTGCACATGCAGAGAGACAATTCAGCTCAACAAAATAATGTTACAGAAGACTTCCCACTTCATGCATCAGCTACCTCCAGAGTGTCCCTGTGGAGGAATCTTCAAACCGAACGTGGTTCTTTTTGGAGAAGTCATTCCTAAGTCAATTTTGAAACAAGCTGAGAAAGAGATTGAGAAATGCGACCTTCTTCTCGTTATCGGCACGTCCTCCTCCGTGTCGACTGCCACCAATTTGTGTTACTATGCTCATAGGAAGAAGAAAAGAATAGTCGAGGTGAATATCTCCAAAACGTACATCACGAATCGCATGTCCGACTACCATGTGCGCGCCAAGTTCAGTGAGCTGCTGGCGATCTGCGATCTCCTCAAGGGGGGGGAGGCGAACAAGGCGGATAAGGCGGATAAGGCGAACAAGGCGGACAAGGCGGCTCAAAGGGGGGAAGAACCGCATAGTGAAGAAGAAGCGAAACGTGGTAAAACTTCTAAGAAAGCCAATATCGCGCAGGGCGCCGCGGATAATCGGTGATGCGGTGGGGCCCACCAATGCTCCCCATCACTTCTGACGTGGTCACACTTCTGACGTTGTTACACTTCTCCCCTCGTCGCACTTCCCTCCTCGCCAAACTTCCCCCGGAGGTACAAAAAATCCGACCGCACCTGCTCGTCCGTAGGGACGTCTGAATACTTGTTCACGCAGCGGAAGAAGGAGCACAGCACATCGAGCGCAGTCTGCAGATCATCGTACCAGCACTTCCACCCCTCATAGTGAGCAGCAATGTCTGGCTCTTCCAAATAGAGGTAAATGTTTTTCTCGTCCAGTGGCCTGTTCAGCTTCTTCAGCACATGCAGCACGTCCCTCGGCTTTCTCACGACATACCCAATTAAAACAAATAGGAGAAGAGTACCCCTCTTGGAAAGAATATTTTTTTGGAACTGCTGATTCATCAGATTGATGAGTTTCATTTCTTCGTTGTCGATGTTTTTCACCAAATGGGTTAGGTATTCTATGATATTCTGGAGTGCCTCCCTGAATGGCTTGAATTCGTTTTGCTTATACATTAGGTAGAGGCAGTCCACGAGGTGGACCCCGCTGTTGGCCTGGCTGGCGGTGTTGTCCCTATTGGCAGTGTTCCCGCTGTTGTCGTTGTCGGCGGTGTGGGCCTTGTCGGCGTCGTTGCCGTTGTTGTCCCTGTTCGCAGCGTTGCCGCTGTTGCCCAACTGCGCATGTACGTACTCCACGGCCGCGCCACGGTCGCACGCCGCAGCAATCTCGTCACAGAGGAAGTTACACTTCTCCTGAATGATCGCCTTTATAGTTTCCACCCGCTTCATCCTCTGCGCATGGTCCTCTTCTGTGTTCTGTAGAGTCCTCATTTTTTCTTCATTTATCCTCTGAATCGTTAAGTGTTCCATTTTGGTTCCTTCCCTCCCTCTGTTCACTAGCTGCGCTTCATGCTCCTTCCGTTGCTGCTCCTGTAGCAGCTTATTTGCAACTATTTTTTCTTTTTCGATTTCGTAGTTCTCTTTAAAGATGGCTAGTTCCTCCTCGTATATGTTGTAAACCATATCATACCTCTCTAGGAGGGTATCCACATTTTTCATCATCTTTTCCCCATAGATCCTTTTCGATTCATCCTTCTCATTCCTACGAATACGTATGCGCGTTATTATTGGCTGTAGTTTGTTTAACTTTTTCTCCAACTCGTGATACAGACTCAGCTTGTTGAAGACGTCTTCCTCCGTTGCGTTCAGCAGCTCACTGCATATGCTCTTGATTTCCTCCAGGGAGCCGGAGGCCATCTGGAAGTCCGTCATTTGGTGGGCAGGCGGCGGTTTGGCGGCAATTGGGGCGCAGTTTGGCGACAGATGGACAGCAATCGGGCAGCACCCCCTTGTTCGCTTCACCGCAAGTCCAAGCTCTCCCGCGTCAGCAAAGTTTACGACGACGCGGGTGGAAAAGTGGAAGAAGCCAAAAGAGTAGGAAAAAAAAAAAAAACAATAAATAAAGAATAAAAAAAAAGTGCGGCACTTTATCTGGGAGGGGGAAAAAAAAAAAAAACGCAAACCAGAACACCCCATGTGCGCTGCCGACCCACACCCGCTTGCCAAAAAAAAAAAAAAAAAGTTGCCCCAATATTAGAATCTCTATCATGCAACTAAGAATCGTCCTTGGCGATTGTTACCTTCTCACATTTTCTCCTTTTTTCACAGCGCCTACGTGGCGTGGGACGGCACTCTCCCGGTTGCTTCTGCCCACACGGCGCGAAGGGCAGTTAAACTGATGGAGTTGCGAGGTTCGAAGGAGAAAAAAACCCAGGAGGCAGAGGTTGCAGTGAGCTGAGGTCACATCACTGCACTCCAGCCTGGGCAACAAGAGTGAAACTCCAAAAAAAAAAAAAAAAAAAAGAGTCAAACAGATGGACATACATACGCATACACAACTTGTTCGTACAAATTTACACATGTGTGCTGGAAAAATCGGAAGGTGAAAACAAAAATGGGTCAACCGCACTGGAGGTGAGAGTGTAACGTGGGTCTGCGGGGTTACTACCCGGATTATTATTTTTTTTTTCTTTCCCTCCAAATGGGTGATTAAAAAGGACAGGGGGGAATTCTCAAAAATGGGATTTAAGAATGGGATTTAAGAATGGGATTTAAGAATGGGATTTAAGAATGGGATTTACGAATGGGATTTAAGAATGGGATTTAAGAATGGAGATTGTTCCACGACGTGGCCTGTTCGATGGGCACTTGGTTCTTCCCGTTTAGCTGGCTTGGCTTCCCTTCCCATTGGGCAGTGCCATCAGTGCGCCACGTCATCTTTCCAGCATGTCATCTTTCCGCCATGCCATCTGTCCGTTAGACCATTTCCCGCTGCGCCCTTTCCAGAAGGGTGAGCTTCCTTTCCTCTCGCTTGCTGCGGGGAGAAATATGAGAAAAAAGAAGGAGGTGAGCATGTGTGTATTGGCGAAATCGAGTGAGCGGGGGTGGGGCCCCTCGCCTGGTCACTCCTCATGGCCAACCGTGCAGCACCTCACTTCATCGCTCGTGAGCACTTACAACTTGTAGTCGTAGAGGAGCTGGAATGCGCCCGTGCCAATGGGGATGTTCTTCCCCACAATGATGCTCTCGCTGATGTTGTTTATTTCGTCTCTATTTTTAAAGAACGATGAAACGAAGAGGTGTTCGTTGGTCTCTTCGAAGGATGCCAGCATGAGCGTGCTCTGCCTGGCCTTCTGAATGCCGAAGCGGTTTATCCCAAGGATATCTCCCCTGTGAGTGGAAATAAGATGGGGTGACGTGAGCAGAAGTGATGGGAATAGGGGACAAAGGGGAAGGGGTGGATACATGGAGGTGTAAAGCACCCACGTGAACTCTCCGAAGGGAACTCTCCCAAGCGACCCCTCCCAAGCGACCCAAACACGCCAGCAGCACTTACGTGAAGGCCATGATATCCGCCAGCAGCATGATGTGCCTGATATCGATGTCTATGCTGTACGCCTCGATGCACTTCTTTATCTCATTGATGATGGTCACTCTCGCGGCTTCGATGCCCAGCACTTGAAAAACATTAATCACGTGGTTCGAAATGATATGCTTAAAATCCACTCCCTCCAACCCCAGGACGTAGTTGAGCGAATTTCCCTCGACAAGGATGGAGTAAATGACTTTTTTTTTTTTTTTTTTTGCATTCCGGGCCATTGCCTGCACTGTACAGGTTCCCCTCATCATCGTAAAAGTCAATTTTCTCATGTCTTATTTGATTTATGTCGACGTATTCTAAGTTTAAGGTGTCCACATTGATCGTATCTAGGTTGACAGTCGGTTCTTCTTCTTCCCCTCCTGCTTGGTTGTCCCTTTTTGATACTTCTTCCTTTATTTGTATTTTAAAGGCTTCCATGATGTTTCGCAGCTTCGCCTCATTGGGGCTTCTCTGTCCAGGGCATTCCTTCGCGGAGGCTTCACCTCCTTTAGTGTGGTCATCGTTGTCCCCATGGGCAATAGGGGGGGGCTTGCCGTGGGGCCTTCCCCGCTGGGGTTCGTCCACCCCGTCTACCTCCTCACCGGTGACCTCCATCTGTTCGCCGGTCACGTCTACCTCCTCGCCCGCTACCTCCACTTCCACCTCCTCCTTCTTAATGATACACCGCTTTATATCCTTGTCCCCATGAATGAGGACATCGAGCAGCCCCTTCTTCAGAGACTCGATTTGAAAAAATAAAAACTCGTCATTCTTCAACGACATGTGTAGCTTATACGTATTTACCACCTCCACAAGGATCTTGTTTATCTTTATTTTGTTAATATGACTCTGTCTCATTATGATGTCCTTAATGGAGTATGCATTTATGTTTAAAAATAGCTCATGGATGAGTTGTTCGTTGAATTTCACCGAAAGGAAGATCCCTCGTGTGGTGTAGTCTTCCTTTATATACAGACAGATATCTCTGATTGTCGTTTTCTCCAACTTAGATTTCATCATTAGGGCAAAGTTATAATTGTCGTTGACCTGCAGGGGGATGTTCAGTATGGGCGTCTGAATAGTGCTTGACGCGTTTATGATTTCTTTGATTCGTGGCACGCCCAGGGTCACGTTCATGCTCGCCACGCCTGCGGGGGAAAGCGGTGGAATGGGGTGGAAAGCGATGGAAATGGGTTAGAAGTGGTGGAAGGGCGTGGAAAGCCCCGGAAAGGAGAATCGCTACAAAGAGGTGCATAACGTAAGTGTAATTGCGGGGGAGGTTCTTCCCCTCCCCACCGATGCCACTCTTCCTACCTGCGAAGTGAAACGTCTTGAGCGTCATCTGCGTGCCGGGCTCGCCAATGGACTGTGCCGAAATGGACCCCACGGCGTCCCCCGGAGCGGAGATGTATTTGAAGTACTTTGACACATTAAAAAAAATAAACAGATACAATTGATTCAAATTTACGAAGGGGTAGTCATAAAGGAGGTATCGATAAGATGGATCATAGGTCTCCCTGCAGACAAAATCGAAGTAATCACTCCGTGTCATCAGGTGAACCCCCTTCTTGTACTTAAAAAACTTGTACACATTGATGGCCTTCACTATTAACCATTTTTTAATTTCCTTCATATAGATATTCATCGTCTTTGTCCTTTCCTGGTGAGTTGGACTCTCTCTTTGAGACAGTTTTGTGTGGACATATATGTTTGTTGGCATCAGCTCTGGTAGATAGTTGAGAAGAAAATTCGTCCACTGGACAATCTCGTATGGCAGCAGAATGTAGTGTTGCTTCTTCTTTTCGATGTATTGGAATACACTCACAAAAGCGATTACGTTTTTTATCATTTGTCTGTACAGTTTGCTTTCGTAGAGGCGGGCCAATTCATCCGTGTGGCGGCTTCCACTCGTCCCGATGTGCGGCTGTGCGTGCCTTCTCTTCCTGATGTTGGGGAGATAACCCTGTGCATAGGCGGTAGTGGTGTCTTCACTCAGCGCGTGCCTCACGTTCGTCTGGCTCGTCCCCCCATGACGCTGCTCCTTACTGCTAGCCGATTTTTCCCTCTCGGACCGGTACACCGTATTAACAATTTGGATCTTCTTCACGACGTTTTTGCTCATCTGGCTGTACATACTTCGTACGAGTTTCTTTTCCGACTCGCTCAGGCAGATCTGATTCTTATCCATCAGTGTCTTTATCTCAACGACGTTTCGATAATCATTTACGAATCGTGCAATCGAGTGATGTTTGTGTGGCGGCAGGACGCAGTTGTTTTGGGCAGTGGCCTCTTCATCGGGATCATCATCGGGAGCATCCTCGGGGTGGTGACCCTTCGGCTGTATTGGCTCCGTCCGCTGCTTGGACCGTTTCGGCTCCTTACGCTCGTTACGCTCCTTCCGCTGCTTTGTCTGCTCCTCCTTGGCGACACATGCGCTGACTCTTATTTCCACTTTGACTCTCCCTTCCAGGGCGGCGGATGGACCGTGGCGAGGTTTCCCACCAGGGGGGCCTCCCCCGTGAGCCGCGTCTTCTTCGTCCCCATCTGCTTCGGCGGTTACTTCCGCGGCTACTTCCGCGGCTACTTCCTCTCCCTCCGCTGCTTCTCCCCCTTGGGTGCCCCGCCTGGGGTTTCGCTGCGGCTTCTCCATGACCAGCCTCACAAAGTGCTCGTCGTGCGACAGGGGAATGAAGGGCGCTGTGTCCGGGGCGCTCATCTTGGAGGTCACCCGGTTGACGATACGCGAAATGGGGGAGGCAGTAAAAGAAGACAAAGAGGGCAAAGTGGGGAAAGCTGCCATCCTGGAGGAATCGGGGAGGGACTTCCCATAGGACAGAAGAATGTTGCTAGACGAAATGGAAGTGATGTGATCAAAGATCTTATCAAACTGATGCGCATACGAATTATTGTTGTCGATGTAAGACGGGTTCAGTGCGTCATCTCCGTAAATAAACTGCACAATTTGTTTGTCGCAGGATCGGACCGAGTAATCGTAATGGATCGACAAATCCTCCAGTGCCTTCATGAGTCTCCTCTGCATATACCCCGTCTCAGCAGTCTTAACAGCGGTGTCGACGAGCCCTTCTCTTCCAGACATAGTATGAAAGAAAAACTCCGTCGGATTAAGACCGGTGTAGAAGGAGTTTTCCACGAAGCCCCTACTTTCAGAATCTTTACAATGAAAGTTGAAATGAGGGAGGGTCCTATTAATGAATCCGTTTTGAATCCTCTGGCCTGTAACGTTCTGTTGTCCAACACAAGCAATCATCTGAGCGATGTTAATGAGAGCTCCCTTAGCTCCAGAATTAAACATGACAAGAGGCTTATTCAGGTGATCCAAATACTGATTGCACGTCTTGCCTGCATCGTTCCGTAGATCATCTAAAATGTTTTTTACCTTAATTTCGAGAGTTTCTTCTAAAGTGCATCCCGCTTGTATCTGCATTTTCTTCTCATTGTAGAGAAGGATTTCTTTGTTAACCTTTTCATAGCCTTCTTGGAGAAGATCCTTTTTCTTCTGCAGGAGAGTCTCCGACGGAGCTACATCGTCAATCCCGATGGTCATTCCTTTGTTGGAGAAGTATCGACTGGTTAGCTTTGAAAAACGGTTCATAATTTTCAGAGCAACGTAGGAAGAGTTATGATGAATGAGGTAGTAAAAGAGTCCATACTTGGACGAACCCAAAACCTTCTTCCCTAGGGACCCACAAATGAGCTCAGATTTGTAGAAGCAGACGTAAGAATCGTTTAGACACATATGCTTCAGGTCACCATTCTTCGTTGAGTATTCCCTCTCCTTCATTTCGAAATTGATAATCGTGTTTTCCTTCCTGTTTGGCTTTATGAGGACGGTTATAAGCTGCTTTCCCGTCCAGAGCTCCTTCGGTTTGAGGATCGCCGGGACGGGTAACTCTATATCGACCTTCGCATCGGAGAAGTAGGAGCAGAGTAAACAGAAGGAGTCCCTATCGAGAAAGGTATCCTTATTGGTTATAACGTACGAAGCAGAAAGGAAGTCCTGCGTTAAGGCAATCATCACTTCTCCATTTTTCGGAGTAATCAAATTGTGCTTCACATTCATCAGGTATGAAGCCTCTGCCCGTGCCTCCTCCGTTTGTGGCACATGTAAGTTCATTTCGTCTCCATCGAAGTCGGCATTGTACGGAGAGCAGACACATACGTTGAATCGGAAGGTCTTGTACTTCATCACTCTGGCTTTGTGGCACATGATGGACATCCGATGGAGAGAGGGCTGCCGATTGAATAAGACGATGTCTCCATCCATTAGGTGCCTCTCCACGATGTCTCCCACTTGGAGATTCTCTATGACGAACTTTTTGTTCGCATACTTGAGGCTGATTTTGTTAATAACGGGGTTTTCTATGCGTGGGTTTCCCAGTTGAGCTGTGAAGATGGACTGCCCGCTAGCGGGAGAGTAGTCGCCCCGGCCGACGTATCGCTTCACCACGTCGAGGATGGAATCCGCCTCGAGGGAGGAGACTCCACCCAATGTGGAGTAGTAACTCCTCGGGTTGGTTCCTTTCTTTATGATGTAGTTAGCCCCAGGCCATCTGTTCGTCCCATTCTTTAAAAGCCTCTTCAATCGTTCTATGTTATAGCGATTGACTTTCTCCGGGTAGGTAAGCCTCATGGCAATAATTTCAGGAATGACGACCTCATCGATGGAGATATTCGGATCGGGCGAAATGACCGTTCTGCTAGAGAAGTCGACTCTTTTCCCCGATAGGTTGCATCTGAATCTACCTTCTTTCCCCTTTAACCTCTGGCAGATCCCCCTTCCAGGCTTCGAAATGTTCTGAGTGGCGAGTAGCTGAGACACAGCTGGAGAATCGCTATTAATAAATCTCGTTATCTGTAATTGCAAAAATTCAACATTGCCTAGGAATTGATTTGTCTGATATCCATTACTGCACTGATTATTTATGGTGTTATTAAGCTGAGTGATTTCTGAGAGAATACAAGTCAGATCATCCTCTGCTGTCCCATGTTCGTCAATGATAACTGACGGTCTAATCGTATTTGGAGGTACCAGCAATGCTGTTATGAGGAGTTTCTCTGGATTTTCTACATTTAAAAGTTTCACATGGTATGGATTCATATTTTTGAAAAGATTCAAAACGTAAAGGCTATTCAAATCATCCTCTTTTATAACCATTTTCCCATTCTCCTTGGTTTTAATAACATGTTTTAATTTCATAAATTGGTCTAAACTGGGCTTAATGATCTTTTTTATGACTCCTTGTGGGTATCCACATCGGTAACACTTTGTCACCTTCTTACAGGTGTTGAGGATTTTTTTAAAAATATGTTTTTTGAAAAACTTATCCTCCACGGTATGTCTTTTCAGATTAGTATAAAACTCAAGCTTCTCACTGCTGAGCAAAATGTGTGAGCACACTTTACAGATGCAGTAAAGGATGTAGATGATATATTTGTAATACCCCACATGGAAAAGTGGATAATTCAATTCAATGTATCCAAAATGACCTGAACAGTTCATAAAATTTCGGTTACATGTTTCACATAGGGAGTTACTTTTGTGAGCTCCCAACTTGAGATCGAGGACTCCATAAGGGTAAGGAATGCCCGTATTATTTTTGTACATTTCTCTGTTTAATATTTTCACCTCAGAACATTTTATTATTTCTTCCTTGTTCATGATTCCGAATTTGAGACTCTTAATCTCCCAGTTGTTCTTCACATCTTGCACGAATCCCTTCCGCAGACTGCTGCGCTGGATTATCCGTCGCAGCTCCTCCACGTTGGCAGCATTGCCTCGGAACTTCTCCACGTTGGTAGCGCTCATCGCGTTGCCTCGAAACTGGTCCATGTCCACCGCGTTCACTGCTCTCCCACGCATTGTCGCGGCACGGGGTGAACTCCCAGTCGGAAAAAGGCAACCCCCACAACGTAGGTTTCCCCTCCTTTCCCCTATCGGATGTTTTTCCCCCCCCCGAATGAGCATCACCGAAACGGTGATCTTCACTACCCTCCCCCTATTAAGGAAAACCTCGCCGCTGTATCCTTCCGCACAAAATGAAGAAGCACCACTTGGGGCATCACCCCCACATCAGACTTCTACTCTCCAGGGGAAAGGCAACAACACAGCCCCCAGTTGTCCATGTAGTATATAGTGGCTACTCGCTGGGGAGCTAACAGAATGGGCAAAATGGGGCATATAAAAAAAAAACAAAAAATTAAGAAAGCAATTGGAAGGCCTCCATTCTGCGATGCTTCTCAATTATCATTTTTTTTTTCTCTCCCTTTTGTGGTCCCCGCGGGATGTCACTACGTTTTTTTTTTTTCTGCTCTTTTTGTGCCTACACAAGTGGAGTCGTAATTTTGCTTACCCGTATTATCACTACCCCCCTGATGGCTTTTCTTTTTTTTTCCCCTTGCCCCGGAACATAGCACGCAAAAAATATCCTAACATGGCAGGAGGGGGAGCACTACGCTGTCCTGTTGCGACAGAAGGACGAAGCACAGTAAGAAGCGAGTCGAGAGGATGAAGAAAAAAATAATAAGCCAATCCTCTCCGCGAATGGGTTAAAAATGGGGAGGCGATCATAAAACAACGGGGTAGCAAAAAAGTGTTGCCCCATTTAAAAGGTGTGGCATTATATGATGCCCAATTTGTAAAAAGCACATGGTGGGAGGTTCCCCCAAAAAAAGAGACTGGTAGAAGTTGTTCCCCCCCTTTGGGAAAGTTTGAAGGAGAGTAACAGTAGGGCGGTGGACGACAAATTGAAAGTGCGACGAGAGAAAACGTGATACAGGGACAACCGGGGACACACCCGATTCACCTCAAAAATGGGAAAAAAAGGAAAAGAGAAAGAAAAGAAAATCGTGAATTCGTTTTTTTTTTTCTTTCGCAGCTGGGGCAGCGCGAACCGATCTGCTGCATGCCCTCCTTGTAAGGCCTCTCCTGGGGGGAAGCCAATCGGAGCATGCGACTTAAAAGGACATATGGTTTGGCCCCCGCTCCCTAAATGGACATATGACTTGTCCGCCACGCCCTAAATGGACATACGGTTCGGCGCGCGCTCCCTCGCGCGCTCCCTCGCGCTTACACGCCCCTACACGAAAGCCCGCCTCCAGAAGACCACGTTTCCCTTAGAGTCGCCTGACACCATGAGCGTGTCGATGTCGTTTACCACCACGGCCATGACGGGTGCCTGCGAGGGGGAGGGGAAAATGAGGAGATGACAAAGAGGGGATAATCATGAGGGGATAACAATGAGGAGTGACAATTGGTGTAACGAGGAGGTCGGACACCTCGTCTGTCCCTGTCTACCCCGCGTCTACCCCACGTCTACCCCACGTCTACCCCACGTCTACTCTGTGTGTTCTAGGCGTGTTCTCCGCGTATGCTCCGCTTCTACACCGCTGCAAGTGCGATGTGTGCCTCCCCCACCTTGTGATGTTTTAAGAAGACGAGTCTGTAGTTGGACTGCGGCAAGAGGGAGCAAATGTATATGTTTCCATCCTCGGAGCCGGAAATGACCCAGCCACCCCCGAACGTGGAGTAGCTGTTTCGGATGGGAAGCAGCGCGTGATTAATTCGAATTCGATGCTTAACGGATAGGCTTGTGAGGACCACTCCCTTGGACGCATAAACACATTCGATTATTCCCATATGATTGTCACAGGAGTTAACAATGATGAGAGGACAATCCAGGAGAGGCTGTTTGGGAACAAATCGGATACATGTTATCGGTGAAAGGGAGAAAAGTAACTTGAATCGAATTTCTAGACGTTCATTGTGGACGATTTGTAAGATATATATAGTGCCATTCTTGGATCCAGCAAAGATATTAAGTCCCGTGTCATCCATCTCTAGTGTCCTAATTTCACTTTCCAGTTTGATTTTCTGATTAACATGACCGGTGTTTACGTTTACCATGCGAAGGAGTGATGTGCAGTTGGAACAAAGGAAGAGGTCCAGATTGGTAGGGAGCAACAGAACGGATAGAGTTGCCGAAGAGTCCGAAAAAACTTTCAGTAGGAAACCAGTGGTTACCTCCCATATCTTTATGGTGCGGTCAATTGAGGAGGAAATGATTTTCTCTTCTGTGAATGTGAAGACGAGGCACGTGATGGCTTTCTTGTGCCCCGACAGTTTGGTTAGCAGCTTGGCCGACGTGATGTTCGCGTTGTCCTCGCAGTGGGGATCGGGAAGATCGCTCGGGCCGCCAACACCACTAATACCGGTAACACCGCTGCTCAGACCGCTTCCTCCACCCTGGTAGAAGTAGTGCCCGCCGTGGGCGCTCTCCAGGGGGGTTCGCAAACACTTATAAATGTAGATGAGTCCGTCCTTGCACCCCACGGCGAGCAGCGTGTGCATTTTGTCTATGGAGTCTCGTCCGATGAGTAAATAAGTGATGGGTACACTGCCCTTGAGTGTGATTTCATAAATGGGCTGCAGACCTTTCCCCATCTCTGCATTATACTTTCTGCTACCATATACGTAACTATTTAACGGCATGGACTCTCTCAGAAACTGGATTTGTGGATTCTTTTTCTGATTGACACTATAAAGGGATTTAAATGAGCTAACCATGGAATACATACTGTTTTGTTTGTTTGGCTGACTCTTGTGTTGGTCTCTCTTCGGTGTGAAATAGTTTGGAGGGTATTCCTCCTCGGGGGGTAAATTCAGATGATTCACATGGAGGGGTGTTTTTTCGATCAGGGATTTTTCCCTCTGGTCTATTTTATGTGCATGTTGATATGCATATGCATGTGCAGATGCACCACCGTTGTAGTCGTCTAGAGGGAACGTCTCGCCGATCTGTTTGGCGAAGTGGTGCCACGGAAAGATATCATCCTTTCTGCGCATGTGGGATGTCTGTCCAGGAAAGGAACATAGGTAAGACTCCGCCCCACAGACGTAATTATTCACTATGTCGTATATGTCCAATGCCTTCACATAAGAAGCACTGCATGCTTTTGCCACCCTCAGGGAGTAAGAAACATCACAGGTGTTCTCTTTCATATTTATTTTCTCATTAAATATGTTTTCTAGTAAATACAGTTTGGTCCTTCTTTTTACATTTGTTAGGGCCGCTTCCTGAAGGAGATGTAACGCTGGATGAATGGAATCACTGTTGCTTGAGTCGAAAACTACGACGATGCATGTAGAACTTTTTACCAAATTGAACAAACCTTCTTCTGCACTCCTGCTACAACTATACATCCAATCGCATATTTTTACTGCACAGGATTTATGTGTCACTACATATGTGTCGTAAACAAACGAGTTGCTGTCGTCTCCACTTTTTTTTTTATTTTTTCGTAACAGATTGAGGTTTATTTCGTCTCCGATTCGGACGAAGAGATCTTCCAATAGGCTCGTCTTTCCCACCCCCTTCGGGCCGCACATCAGTATGTCCACGTCTCTTCCATTCTGTCGGTGAGTTGTTCTTCGCGCGTTCAGTTGCTCATCGTGCAATTCGCCGCTCTGTGGGGTTCTCTTCTCTGTAGACTGCTCCGTCCAAGTCTCACCCTGCTGTTTTATAGCGCGCCACTCCACACCCCTCTGAAGCAATTTGGCCGCCTCTCCACTTTCAAGCCCAACATCATTCTGCTTAAAATGGGACATAAGCCCGAGGAGCTGATTGTAACGTTCATTCAGCGTGTTGTTTTTCTTCAGATATTCCTTGTTTTCCCATTCCAGTTTTTTTATTTTGCTGAGGAGGTTCTCTATTTCGTCGGTGTGTGGAAGTGTGCCCATCTCGTGAGGGGCGGCGATGATTGAAGACGCCGTGGTGATGGCAGACGCGGTAGTAACGGGAGACGTGGTGATTTCGAGAGACGCGGCGATTTCGGGAGACGCGGCGATTTCGGGAGACGCGGCCGATCCCTCCGCTGCAGTTTCCTCCCTGCGGGGTAGAGGGGATACCCTTATCCTCGTGCATTCCATGGGGACCTCACTGCTGGATGGCGCATTCGCCTGAGCCAGCCTCTCCATCAATCCCTTAATAACATTCTCATTGTCCCGGTTGTTCCTTTCGAGTAAGTCGACCCTCTTGGTTAGCTTCTCCACACTGGCAAAGGCTTTCAGCAGCTTGTTCTCAGCTTCCATCTTTTTTTTTCTCTCTTTTTCTATTTCCTTTACTAAGCATTGATTTTTCTGAATAAGTGCTCCGACTTCTTTGGCTTCCTCCTTTAGTCTCCTCAGCTGCCTCCTGGCTAGGATTCCTTTCCACTTAAGTTGGATTTTTTTGACTGCTCGTTTCATGTCAGCCAAATGTCTCCTCTCCTTGTGCATCTTCCACGTCGCTTTAATGAGGCTCGCATAGTGGTTAATTCTATACTCCTTGTAATGCTTCCTAGCTAAGCAGCCTCTCATGTGTGCCTGTATAATCGCCGCGGATCTTCTCTTGTGCAGGAAAGCTTTTCTAATGCTATATCCATATATGTGTCGACAGATCAGTTCGGTGGCTCGCTCCACTTTAGTGCGCTCATTTCGAATGATCAATAGGATGTGTCTAGTCCACCTTTGCAGCAGCACCACTTTTCTCTTCATCGTCAGGAAGAGTTTCCTCTGTCGGTACGCTTTGTAGTTCTTCTGTACGATTACTGCCTGCGCGGATCGGAAGTCGCTTCGCAGCGTAGACAGTACGTTGTACGCGTCGCTCTTGAAGAAGCACAGAGATTTTCCCACCGCCCAGATGAGGGCGTGATTAGCGGCGTCGTCCTGGTTAGCGGCGTTGTCTTGGTTAGCGGCGTTGTCTTGGTTAGCGGCGTTGTCTTGGTTAGCGGCGTTGTCTTGGTTAGCGGCGTTGTCTTGGTTAGCGGCGTTGTCCTGATCAGCAGTGTTTTCCTTCTCAGCAGTGTTGACCGTGCTGGAGGCGTCTGCTTTACTATGACACGTGGCTTCATGACCCCCAATAGAACCCTTGCTCACCCCCCCCCTGACTGCGGCCTCCTCCATCTGGTGCCGTTGCTTCGCCGCGACCAGCGAGCTGATCAAATTCTGTATGGCGTCGCACTGATGCAGCTGCTTAAGCACAAAGGTGGCCTTCTGCGCCCAGGATTTGGTCTCATAATCACGAAACAGCTTCTTCCCTTCCTTGGGTAGCAAAATGGAGTAGTCCTTAACGCAGTCTGTGTGTGTAAGTCTTACCGGGTACCCAGAACGGCTAACCTTTATGGCTTGTAACACCCCCCCGTACTTGAGCTGCTCATTCACAGAGACACGATCGAAAATGTCCGGCACGTTCTTCGAATTAGGTTTAATGCATCTTATAAAATGAGGTTCAGTCTCTTTGATTCTTCCCATCAGCTGATGAAGCTGTTCCTTAAATTCACTGGAAACGGTTTGAAGTCGTTTTTTCTCCACATTTCTTCGTAAATGTTTGTAAAAAAGGGAAGACGTGTATTCACTCTGGCTGTGGAGTAGTACCTTCTGTACATCGGCCGACAACTGGTCTTTATTCTTTTCCAAAAATCCAGATGAATTGTACGTAACCTTTCCAGCAAAGTGGATAATCACAAAAGAGGAGGGGTCCGTCTTCACAGCCATAAATCGGTTGGTTCGAGTACCAACGGGGGAAGAATGCTTGCTAATAATTTTACTGCAGAACGTTTTGTCCTTCCCGGATGGCACGTAACATTCCTCGTCCAGCATACAGAACACACCATACGGTTTGGATTCAAGGAGATTCACCGAATCGGCATTGTCGGGGAAGTCTAGTGGGTCCCACTCGATTCCCTCATCAATGTATAGCTTCTCTTCGCACTTAAATATGAAGTTGTTGAAAAACTGTTGCAAGCATTCATTTGTGTAGTTGATGCACAATTGCTCGAATGAATTTACTGCAAAAGATTCGAACCCAAATATGTCCAGAACGCCACAGAATAGCAGATTCGTGTCTTCTAGAAATCCTACCGATTCGTTTGTTCTTTCGACGACCTTTAAAAATAGACATCCATAAATGGCTCTGGCTAGTGCATCCCTCACATCGTTCGCTACGATTGCATTCACTGGCTTTTTGTAGCATTCATTATTCGCTACAATGGTTCTGTAACAGAGCGCGTTTTCCAATTCTTCTGCATCTACATCTAAAAAAGATGCAGCTTTTTTCAAATCGGATAGAGAATCGTCCAAAATTCGACACTCTTCCTTACTTTCGTCATTACTGAATAGGACATTGCCGAGATATAGGATCCCTTCTAGTACACGGAAAATCTGGTGCTGCTCCGCTTCCCTTATGCCGATGGTCTCCATGGCGTATACTGTCGTCTCGAAGAGCTCCAGCTCGTTGACGTCGCTCAGCTCGTGCACGCTGGACTTTGTCAGGTAGCGGAAGTGCTCGTGGCTCTGGAAGCCACTCAGGTTTATGCTCATCGGCTTCGCCCCCATGTGGGGGTCCCTGTACTTCTCCGTCGCGGGGAAGCGGTACTCGCGGGGCGGCTCCAGAGAGGAATTAGCAGAATTAGCGGCGTTATCGGGGTTGGAAGCGCTCCTAGGAGGTTGGTCAATCGCTTCGTTAGGCGGTCCACTCACCACTTGCCTTGCCACTTCCTTCTCTGCCTCCCTTGCTGCTGCACAGAGCTGGTAAAAAATGTGGTAGTTGCGCTCGCCCTCCTGCTGGTAGCAAACGCGCACCTTCTCCAGAAGGTAGGTCCGGATCTTCGCGCCGCACAGCTTCCCTTTCGTGTAGTACTGACCCGCCCCTTTTCTGTCCACAGAAAATTGCAATTCGATGTATTTCCCAAAGCGACTCGAGTTGTCATTCCTCAGCGTCTTTGCATTCCCAAATGCCTCCAACAGAGGATTACTCTCTAATATCTGGCACTCAATGAGGGATCTCTTTTTAATGTCTGAACCTGCACAAGCAAGAAACTTCATCACGTATTTTGTCGATTCTGTCTTCCCTGCACCAGACTCTCCACTTATTAATATGGTTTGAGGTTTATTATGTTGACACATGCCTAAGTATGCACTGTTGGCGGTGGAGAAGATGTGTGGGCTTTTGGACTGAATCGGTTGCACATGTTTAGCTAGCATGCTGTCTGTGTAGAGATCTGGAATCATCTTAAATGGGTTCACCGCGATCAGAATCGGTCCAGTGAGAGTATATATTTCGTCAATATCGAAGCGGAGATTCAAGCTGTGAAGTATGGATGCTTCGTGGAGGTGCGTCAGATTCGTTAAGTCCGCGGGGGCGGAGAGACCGCTCGAGTCGAATACGTCTGAGGAGGGGAAGAGGAAAAGAAGAAGAAGATGAGGAAGGAGAGGAAGAAGGGGAAAAGAAGAATAAGAAGGGGAAGAAGACTAAGATGGGGAAGAAGATTAAGATGGGGAAGAAGACTAAGATGGGGAAGAAGACTAAGATGAGGAAGAAGAAGAAGATGAGGAAGAAGAAGAAGATGAGGGAGAAGAGGAAGAAGAGGAAGAAGGGGAAGAAGACTAAAATGAGGAAGAGGAATAAGACGATTCGCTAATCCTGGGGGGGAACAACATTTTGGGGATGCTGGACGACTCACGCTGCGCGTACTCATCGGGGCGCGCATAACGCACCCAAATTTCTAAGGTAGAACTCGTCCTTCTCCTTCAGCACAACGATCTCGTCATCCTCCGTCTTGGCCACGAGATCCGTTTCTTCCTTTATGATTTCGGCGCAGACCCACACCTGACAGGGGAGCGGTTAATCGGGAGAGGTTAATGGGGGTCGATAAACTGACTGGCAGCTAACTTGTTTGCGTGCTTCGAACAGCGCATCCACGTCGCTTGGACTAGGAGCAACCGGTAAGGCGCTCAAAAAAGGGAAAACAAAGAAAAGCTGCATCTGAGGAAGACAACCTAGTAACGACATCGGTACGACCATGCATCGGAGCTCTTTCTCATGGTTGAGAAAATTTACCTTTTGTTTATCCCTGACGAAGATCTTCGTCCCGATGACGCACTTATTAACAGAATCCATGAGGTGAGGTGAGGTGAGGCGAGGCGTGGTTCACATTCGTCTTTGTCTTGGTCAATCCCTACAGGTGCAACGTGGTTTTGGCCGGCGGGGTCGTTCCTTCAACGGGGCCCACCTTCTGTGACGTGGGGTACGCCGCTATGGAAGGGGCTACTATGGGGGGTGCGTTGATGAGACGACACGTTGATGAGACGGCACGTTGATGAGACGGCACGTTGATGAGGCGGCACGTTGATGAGGCGACACGTTGATGAGGCGACACGTTGACAAGATGACTGGCTCGCAGGACGACTCGCTAACAAGACGCCACTTTGCTCCTGAGTGCCCCCCTCCCCCTTATGAACGCCGTAGGGCTGACTCTCTGGTGAGGGAAACTGCGGATTACGCTACAGGGAAGGGGAAGTGAAAGGAATCCATGTGGGAGGAAAAGTCCCAGGTGAGAGATACACTGGTATACCATTCAGATCCTTCTACGCATGCACAGAACATTCATGTCGGGTAGGGAACAGAGCCGACCCTTTTTTTTCAATCCACATTTGTGGACCCCCTCTCCACCAACATAAGACGAACAAAAATGACATCCACTGAGTGGTACGGGATTGTTCTTTCGTCTATGTCCATGGAATTCTCATCGTTTCTACTTTGGTTTCTATATGCTGTCCTACCTGGTGTGATGGTCAACAGATGGAACAAAACCAGCGCTGTCACCCCTGGGGGGGGTCCGCTTCCTCCTCGGAAGATTAAACGACTCACTTAGGGAAGATGTTTGCGCATGGGTAAACTCAATGGAATTAAATAAAAAAAAAAAAAAAAAAGTGCAGTGAAAAGAGG
>NW_008481840.1:225344-253351 GCF_000524495.1 Plasmodium inui San Antonio 1
TAACGTTAAAGTTAAAAAAGGCGCAGTGAAAAAGGCAAATCGCATGACGGACGGATGGCGAATTGTGAGTGCCCCCCCCAATCAAATAAAATTGGAAGGCATCAGGCTGGCTGGAGGGGAAACATTCTGCCGCTTCCTTTTCGAAGTCTAACCTAAGTGCCACTGTGTGTGTGTGGGAGGTGACACCTCGTAAAGGAGACACGTCGTGAGAAGGCCTAACGCAGGGGCGGCAGCGTTATCACAGCTTGGTCGTCCCGCCTCCCTACCGCTTGGCTGCCCCACCGCTTTGCTACCCTGCTCCTCTGTGGACCCCCTGGGGGAAGAGCCTTCACCGGGTACATGCGAGCGGACTGATTGCCGACGCCCCAGAGTAGCCAAAAAAAAAATCAAATCAAATCAATTGGGGCAGCAGTAACGTGAAGTCAACCCCTCCCACAGTGTCCAGTGGCAGTCAGAAAGGGAAACACTCGCACAGTTCACGAGCCTCAGAACAAGAACAATCCTTCCCATTTGGGGATGAGGCAATTTTCGTGACAAAGAGGATATACTTTGTCCAGTGCGTTTGAGGGAGGACGGTTAGGGGCATCCTACCGCACACGTTACGGGAGCATGGCGATGATAGGTCGATCTGCTACTTAACCACTCGCCTACTAACCAATCGACTGCGCAGCAGTCCCATTGGGGCTCCCCCATCTGACAGCTCGGCGGTGAAACCGTTTCACGCCGCAGGGTCCACTTCTTCAATTCAGCGTCATAACAAAGGGGGGAGGCAATCCAGGGGGTGAACACACACCTCGTTAAGGGAGTACCCTCAGGGAAGTATACCCTTTTAAGGGAGCACCCCGTCAAGGAAGTATACCCTTAACGAGGTGTGTATTCTCCCCCCCTCAAGGAAGTATACCCTTTTGAGGCACCCCTCACTTGGACGAATCCAGCACAGCATTCGTCTTCTCAATGTTCCTTTTGCAATCCTGAATTTCGTTGACTAGCTGAATTTTTTTATATTCATATTCGTTGCACTCTCTGTCCGTCGGAGCGCCACCCTCCTTGTTTGCCATTCCAACGGATACAAGCTGATTATACTGGTCTACCTTCTCTCGTAGTTCCGTCATCAATTCGGCTTGATACACCTTCATGCCTTCCTTAAGGTTGTCTTCCCTGCAACTGGAATTTCTCATGTCTGAGAAAGCCTTCTCAGCACTCTCGATTGCTTCCCTTTTCTCCTCGTCCGTTAAGACAGCCGGAGAAGAACTGGGGGGGACCACTTTACATTTGTAACCAAAGAAAAGGTCGCTGAGTTTTTTTTTTTCCAAAATTCGATCTCGTTCGATCCGTGCAGGAAGCTCTTTGATGCATTCGTAATTTTTTGTGTCTTCCAGGATTTTTGCCAGGGGCTTTCTGTGCGGTATCGTATCAATTGGGTGTTCCTTCCGGACCGGCTCTGCGGGGGGGGCAGTGGTGGTGATTAGCAGCCGACGTGGTTAGAAGCTGACCGGGTTAGCCGCTTAACAGGATAGCTGCTAGCCCTGTTAGGGGGTAACTTGCACAGAGGGAGCAAAGCGGCTGCGCCCTGGGCAGAGATCCCACCCCCATGATGGCACCCACTTTTGAATTCGGGGTAGCTGACTTGGGGACGTCTCCTCTCCACCTCGGAAAGTTCACTCATCGGTGGATCCTCCTTAGTAGCCCTCTTGGTGCTGATAAGCGCGGGGGTTATTTTGCTTCTCTCCCCGTACAGATTGTAAAGGAGCTTCCCTGCCTTGGTACCAAGCCCGAAGGATTTCCAAAAATTGGTGTGCGTGTCTGGTTTTTTATATTTTATGTCCTCTTCGTCGCATCCACTTTTTACATTCTCATGGGCCATCTCATTTTCTCCCCCGTTGGCATCTTCACTTGTGTCGCTTATCATCATATGTGATGGGATTTACTGGACGTGTGTGCACACGGGAAGGAGGAAGGTTCCTCTTTTGGGAGGTAAAGACACATGCGGAACTATCCCTTGGGGGAGGAACTGCGATCCGAAAGAAAAATGTGTAACCGCCGGGGTGATCATTTGAGGAAAGGCTCGGCTAAATGTGCAACGAGCATAGTCAGAGGGAAAGTACACCCAAATGAATCTTTTTCCGGGGGACCTCCACAACCTCCATGTGGAAACGTACGATGTAGAGACGGACGATGTAGAGACGGACGATGTTGAGACGGACGATGTAGAGACGGACGATGTTGAGACGGACGATGTTGAGACGGACGATGTAGAGACGGACCAGCGGGTCATTCCGCGACGCTCTGCAGCAGTTCCAAAGTGGGCACCTTCTCCCGTTTTCCCATTTCAGCTTTTGTTGCGAGTGCGCTTCTGCGCTGTATGTGCGTGTCTTGAGCGGGTGTCTCCCCTCGGCCAATCGGCGCGACGTGCCAGACGGAGTGAAGTTTAAAAGAAGACCCATTTTCCTCCAAGTGTAAAAAAAAAAAAAAAAAGGAAAGAAAAGAAAAGAAAAAAAAAAAAGAATCACCTTACCTTTAAAAGAAAACATTTTCATTTTTTAAAAGAAAAAAAAAAAATCTTTTGTATGGAAAGTAAAATGTACTATCGTGTGACAGCATGGGTTGCCTCGGGTGGTGGCGGGACAGGTACCCCTTTACTCGTCCGTTTCGCAAAACGTTGGGGGAGTTTCCGGAGCGGGCGAGTTACAATGCTGATTAGTGACTCGGGAAGTTACATTGCCGTTTTCGCTGCCATACGCCTTGGCAACGTAAGAAAAAAAAAAAAAAAAAAAAAAGTTCCCCCTGAGCCCTTTTGGGGCAGAGCGCAGGAATGTGGGTCCCGCCACATTTGTCTGTTCCTACGTTGAAGGTGAACCCGTGTCTTCGCTTCAACATGTCATCGTTTGGCCATCCGGGAGGAGTTCCCCATCCCCTCCAAGAAGATACGGAATAGTACCACTATGCGGGCACTACTCCGCCGCTACTCTGTCACTGAAACAAGAACTGCTCGTTCATGTGCCACACCTGGAGGGAGTTGTCCACGCCCACGGTGGCCACCAACAAGGTGTTGCTGTTGGCCCAAGAAAGATCATACACACTTCCAACGTGACCCCCATGCACGAAGAGCAGCTGCTTTGGAATTTTCTTCGGATTATTATAAATGTCATCCTCCGCTTTTCTCACTTGTCCATAATTTAGAGAGTTCCTGGAAATGTCCCAAATACATGCTGTTCCATCATCCGAACACGATCCAAAAATGCCTGACTGCATCAGGCAGAATTTAATCCGATTAATACTCTGTGTGTGATAGTCTAGCTGAAGCAGAGACTCTTTGTCGTGCCTCAGATCCCAAATGGAAACTAATCCGTCTGCATACCCACAGCAGAAAGTGTATTGAGAAAAGGTATCGAAAGAAAAGCTGTTCATGGCTGCATTGTGATCTTTAAAATTGAGCTCCGGTTTGGAGAAAAATGTTTTGGCCCTTACATCATAGACACACATAGAACCATTATCATCACAAACGCCTAAGACGTTTTTAAACTTGGGGTGAAAAAAGATGTCGTTCAGAGACGTTTCTTCATTTTTATGTATCCACGTACAGAGAGGACTCAATGTGGGTGTATTCTCGTAGATCTTCAAATTATAGTCGGCACTTTTTCCCGTTTTGTTGATTCCGTAGGTTCTTGGCACTTCGTTACTCTTCGTCCCTTTGTTTATGTCCCAGAGGCATATGCTTCCATCGGATGCGCACGAGGCGAGAAGCAAGTTGCTCGTGTTTACATCGCCAAAGGGTTCATCGCTGCTCTCTGCTTGGTCTGATTCGTTTTGTTCGTTGGCTTCCTCCGTCGTGTCTGTTGGCTCTGTCCCCTCTGTCGCATCCGGGTCGACCTCCTCCTTAAACGCATTGCTTCGCTTGCCCCAGCTTTGCCTGTCACAGCGGTCGTAAACCCGATTGATGTTCCAACATAGGCCATTCCCTTCACTACTGTGCCCTTTGAGGATCATCTGAGGGTAGCAAGTGGACGTTTCTGAAGGGAACGAAGGATGCTTTGTATAGTCAAACAACAATATGTTTCCATTGTACGTCTGGGTCACAATAAAAAAAGAGTTGCTTGGTAGGTGACTGGCTCTTATGACTTCCCCTGGGTGGAGTAACTTGGCCTTTACTTCAAAGGAAGGGAGTGGCTGACCCTTTTTCTTCTTCTTGTTGTTAATAAAGCCTGTGTAGTTTTCAAATTGCAACACGTCCTCCTTTGTTGAATACAGTGGAGCCTTTACTTCTCCAATGTATACATATTCTGAATCCTGATTGGACGTATGTGTGCCGAGTAAAATTTTATTCGTGAAGTAGTTCGTTTTTCCTTTGAAGGAGTTATCGATTCCTATAAATTCGACCGTCAGGGAGGGCCACTCCAGCTTATTCCTCAATAGGGCATTGTACAGGAATGGCGTGTTCCTCCTCCAGATGATATACCGCTCGCTGCTGATGTCCACATTTGCCTCGTTGGCGGTGTTTCCGCTACTTACACTGTTGTTGCTACTCACGGTGTTGCCGATGTGCGGCTCCGTCTCCCCAGGACTCCGCCCCTCATACGAATCGCTCAGGTCGAAGTTCCTGTTTCTTTCGCCTATGACGTCCATCATTTTGGCTCAAGTGTGTTCCTCCGCTTGCGCGGTGCAGACGTGAGTACCTGACGGGCTGCCTTCCTCTGCGCATGCTCAGGGGTAGTCACTGAGCAGGTGTGAGCCGGACTTACGCCGCGTCCGCGTGCCCTCACGTGTGTGCCTCCACGTGTGTGCATATATATAAGCTAAGGCGGAGGCATCATTGGGAAACACTTCCCCATTTCAGTGGCCCCGGGAGGGAGAAGTTGTACGTACCCTCTTCACCAACTTCTAACTCACGTGTGAGCGCTGCTCCAGGGGGGGAGGGCACACATACAGACTGGAAAATTACAAATCGTCTTGTGACATGCCGCGTATGATGGGGTGAGGCTGGAAATTAGTTCCAAGCGCACAAAAGGGGTCTTCGCTTGTTGGCCGGCTTGGCACATTTGGAAAACTTGAAAAACCGCTTTGTGTGCCCGCCGTGTAAAGCGTTTTTTTGTGTATCCGTATATGTATCTTGATATGTATCTGCACATGTATCTTCATATGTATGTGTTTTTTTTTTTCCTGTCAATTTTATAATCGGCGCACGAACGCGTTCAGCGTAATGTGCACAGGAAAAGAATAAATTAAAAAAGAGAAAAAAAATAAAAAAAATACCATTTGGAACATGCTGAATTGACTTCCCTCCCAAAAAATGCGATCGTCAAATTCGTTTCGTTATGATGTACGCCTAGTTTTATGGATCTCCTAAGTTCTTTCACCACTTTGAAAGCTGGAAAAAAAAAAAAAAAAGGGACAGGACACTGTTAACCCATATCAGATAGGCAGCTTATCAGTGAAGTAGCTAACCCGCGTAGCAGTGTCCGGTGAGTGGACGACACATGTGCTAAGGTTCCCTTCATCCCTTGTGCTCGTTTTGTCATAGAGGGAAAGCCTTAGATGAACACACCTGTAGGCAAAGGAAAGTCTCTCCTCCTTTTTGGGGGGGAGGGGCATACCTACAGTTAAGGAAATACCCTCTCCTACCATTACGCATATTGTTACGCGGGAAAATAGACAAAGGGTGGACGTCCCAAAGGTGTAAAGCGTAAATCGGATGTGTCCATCTAACCCGGATTAACTATTGTTACTAATTGGTAACTGAGAGGGGGATACCACGAACAAAAAAAAAAAAAAAAAAAAAAAGAAGTAAAAACAGAATTCTTACCATTGCACTTGGTGGAGGCAAGTCGCACGGTTTGTTTCGCCTAACTGTGTTTAGACCGAACCAGGAGGTTAACTGTTAAGAAGCTCGTAATGGCAATGAAGCCTCTTCACATGAGAGTTCCTTTTCGCTTCTCACACATTTGTGTAAATTTGCATCAGTGAGGAGTTTACCTGAACGGTTCCTATTTTTTTTTTTTTCCCTTTTTTTTTCCTTCCCCTAGCACCCTCCCACATAGTTATACATAGTGGACGTCCTCCCCTGAGTTGTCAATTAAAATACCACAGCTCATTAGTGGACACCCATCGCAGGGGCTATTCTTCCGATGCGTGCAATGAACAGAAAGGATAGAAAGGACAAATTCGCAGGGGAACCCTCCGTTTGGGATGTAACTAGGGAGTTGCAATCTCCGGACACAATGCCGCATCATTAAAAAAAGGGAAAGTGAGATGGCAAGGGGGGAAGAGTCAAAGGTGGACCATGCGAATGGTGACACGCCGCGTAGTCCGCTCAGTTCGCGTAGTCGACGCAGTCCACATGGATAGGGTTACATGGCTGTTCAGCCAACCAACCACTGCATATGATCACCACTGCATATGATCGCCACTTCATATGATCGCCACTTCATATGCTCACCACTGCCCATTCCCACGAGCGGCGTGTACAACTGTGAATGTGTACACTCTATGCAGGGGTGCCTTCCCATTTTGGCGATCAAAAAGGGCGCTGCATGTAGGTACTCCCTCAATTTAGTTCCGTTCGTTTGAGTCATCTCTGCGCGTGTGTTCTGCACATAATGAATCTTCCCTATGAGGTTATCTCCAAATGGAACCACTGAAGTGGGAAGTGAATGCGACTGAGTTCTTTTTTACAGCAGCGTTTTCAGCATGTCTATAGGAGCCAAATGGATAGTTCCCCTTTTTGTAGAGAAGAGGGGATGACCCCTCCTCATTTGTTTATTTCTTCCCCAGGGTAACGCCCACTTTTAGGTGCCATTTCGATGTGCACATTTTGGGTTTCTATGAACATAAACAACGTTTCATGTCCCCTTGGTCACCTATCCAGTGCCACTCCACCCCCACAGGTGCTACACATTCACGTGGTTCATATTTTGGCAACACGCAGATTGGCCCTGTTGCACCTTCACCCCCCCCAAATGAATTAATTCTGCAAAGGTATACGTACAGTTAAGAAGGCTGTATTCTGCGAACTTTTTTTCTTCTTTTAATAGTTCATTATTTTATTTGTTTTCTTTTCCGCCCTCCTTTCTACATTGTCAATTTTGTAATGTGTAAAGCATGCACATGGTCAGCAGATTATTGATCTTGTTTGAGGAGTACAACGCGAACGCATGTGTAGAGACATCATACCCCGTTCTGTTTGCCACAGATACATCCTTTTGTGGGGAATTTCGCATGCGCCAATTACATGTTGTGAGCAGAAACCTCCAATTGGTAGCCTTTCCAAAAAAAAAAAAAAAAAAAAGTGGCACCCTTTCCCCCACGCTTCTAACCTTTGCGCCACAATGAAGCGACCAAACAGAAACGGCGACTTGGGTGAAACCCCGCCGAATAAAAAAAAGGGATCGAACACTTTGTACGAGACGATGATGAATGCGTCGTCCCATGCGAGCATAAAGTATGATGAGAACGCCCTCGTGAGTAAGGAGGTGCCAGATTTGAACGGCTCCAGTCGTTTCGTCTTCACCTTGTCGTCTACTGGGGTCATTCCGCGCGAGGAGGTGGACGTCACGAAGGTATCGCTCCAGTGCAACGGCAGAGGAGCAGCGTTATCGCTTCGAAGTGTTACCGCTTCAAAAAGCTACCGCTTCACAGTGCTACCGCCTTACAGTGGTGTCCTCCCTCCCCTGCACGCAGAAAATACTGAAGCTATGCAATCTGCGGGACGAGTTTATAAAGCCGTTCGCCGACATCGACACGACGTTGATAGAAAAAAGAAGCCACTCGGAGGGCGGCGAACCGAAGGAGAATGAAGACACCAAATCGGATGAGCCAATTTACAACCCTAGCAAGGTGGTCCTTTTGGAGAAGTGTAACGCCTTCCTCAATTTTGTGGACGGGATTTTTTTCGTTCACTGGGACCCCCTGCTGAACGATGGGCCGAAGAGTAAGCCCCGCGCGGGGCGGCGCGAAAGATCAGCATTGTGCATGGGATCGTTGCACATGGGAGTGCTGCACATGGGAGCGTTGCACAGGGCACCGTTCTGCTAGTTACTTCTTCGCGACTTGCGCCGAATACATCTTCCGCACGATCTACACTGTACCCCCTCCACATCCCTAATCCAGGCAGAGACCAATGCTGCGAAGCGAACAAGCTACCAGAACACGCGGGTATCAAGTCAACGGAGGAGTACCTAGCAGCCACCCAAGAAATAATGGTGGCCGTGCAAGACCCCGCCTGCAAAAGCTTCTGCTATCAAAGGTTAAAATATCTGGAACAGAAATTTGACTTCCATCTTATGTTTAATGGGTCCCTAGAGTTACGTGAAACAGCTAACATCAAACATAGAGACTTCTACAACATCAGGAAGGTGGATGCCCACGTACATCACTCAGCCTGCATGCAGCAAAAGGTATTGCTGCGGTTCATTCGAGAGAAGTACAAAACGGAACCTAACACCGTAGTGTACATGACCGAAAAGGGGATTAAAATGACCCTCAAGGATATTTTCGACCAAGAATTAAAGACATCTGCATATGAAGCAACCGTCGACACGTTAGCGGTTAGCGCGCTGGGAGGGTGCTTCCACAGGTTCGACCTCTTCAACGATAAGTACAATCCGTTCGGACAAAAATTGTTACGAGAGATTTTTCTCAAGACGGATAACTACATCCAGGGAAGGTACCTAGCCGAAATTACAAAACAGGAGATAAAAAATTTAGAGAAATCAAAATATCAACATGTGGAGTGGCGTATATCTATATATGGACAGAACCCAAATGAATGGAAAAAGCTATCCAAATGGGTTCTACAAAACAATCTCTCCAGTGGTTCTGTACGTTGGATTATTCAAGTGCCAAGGCTTTACCATATATATAAAAAAAGAAGGTTAATTAATTCCTTTGCAGATTTTCTAAGTAACATATTCCAGCCTTGTTTCGAAGCTGTCAAATATCCAAAACAGAACAAAGAGATCTTTACCTTCCTCCAGCAAGTCGTTGGTTGGGACAGCGTTGATGATGAGTCCGCCATTTCGAAGTATACCTCCAGGGGTGGAGAGCTTCCTACTCCAGACAAATACACCAGTGATAATAATCCCCCCTACTCCTACTACGCATACTATATGTACGTTAATATTAGGACGCTGAATGACTTTCTGGTTAGTCGGCACCTGCGCCCCATGGCTTTCAGGTGAGTAGCAAGGAACGCGCCCCGATGGATATACGCGCCATTTGTGAGTAACAAGAAAGGCGGCCCCATGGATACACGCGCCATTTGTGAGTAACAAGAAAGGCGATCCCATTTATACGCGCCATTTGTGTGTAACATTTTGAAGGGGAACCCATCCGCTTGTGCGAACCCCCCTCTAGAATGTCCTCCGCAATTTGGAAAAAATGTCTCTCCACTTAAGCTGTACTGTGTTCCCCTTCCAAAGTGCCTTATGCACGCGATATGTTGTCTGCTTTCCGCTGACGATGTGCCCGCTTTCCTCCATTTTCTCCCCTTATGGCAGACCCCATTGCGGCGAAATCGGAAACATAAGCCACCTGGCCACCATGTTCCTACTGGCCGACAGGATTAACCACGGAATAAATTTGAGGAAATCGCCCGTTTTGTTGTATCTCTATTATTTGAAGCAGATCGGGCTGGCCGTTTCGCCCCTGTCTAACAACGCCCTGTTTTTGCAGATCGGTATGCCTGCACGGAGGCCTTCGCGAAAGGATCACTCCAAACTGGGTGCGTCACGCGGGAGGAGGTTTCGTGTGTGTCCATGTGTGTATGGGCGTGTTCATTTGTATATGCTTCTGTTAATGTGTATATGCGTCTCTTCATGTATATATGCCTGTCTGTATTAAATGCGCCTCGCCAGCGAGCTGCCCGCTGCGTCATCGCTGAGACATGCCAAACTGCCTTCACCTCACCCCCGTAGAAAAAAACCCGTTTAAGCGCTTCTTCAAAATTGGTCTGAACGTGTCGCTGTCTACGGACGACCCTCTCATGTTCCACTTCACGGATGAGCCCCTGCTGGAGGAGTACTCCGTGTGCGCCGTAAGGACCTGGCATGGGAAGTGGTGAACAAGAGTGGGAAATACTCACCCCTGATGAGGAGTACCCACGACTGATGAGTACCATTTTGCTGATTTACCCGCCTCCACATGGGCCTCTCACCCATTCGCATCCCCCTTTCAAAGCACATATGGAAGCTCAGCACCGTGGACTTATGCGAACTAGCAAGGAACTCCGTCATACAGAGGTGGCAATAAATTGGCCCTTTTTTCATTTGAAGTTGCGTCCCCGTTTCTATTTGGCAAAATTGTATAGAAAAAAGAAAAAAAAAAAAGGAAAAATGTAACTATCTCTTCTTCCTTGTCCCTTCCCCTCTCCCCTTCAGCGGGTACGAACCATCCTTGAAGAAGCACTGGTTGGGCACAGACACAACTAATGGAGTGACAAATTTTGAAAATCACCCGGAGAAAACGAACATACCCAACACGAGGATGGCGTACAGGTAGTCGCAACACGAGTGCGTGGGCCCCATCGCTCGCCTGCACAAATAAATGCATGCAATGACAGTAGCGCTCGTAAACGGATAAGTCACTCCTTTTAACGGTGGCACTTGCACCCCTTACCACTGCAGGAAGAATACCTTTGACGAAGAGAATGAAAACATTTGGAGGCTGGCGAATTACGCAAGTGACGCATGAGGGGTTTGCCCCGTAGAGATATTCTTCCCCTTCCTGGTACGTCTCTCCGTGTGTGCGCTTCCTTGAGGGGGGCCGTCTAAACTGTCCACGAGCCGTATGGACGCAGAAGTATCCAACTGCATATACGTTGATGTGCACAGCATATGGCTGAAATGACAGCCCCCTTTTTTATTCCCCTCTGCAGGAAACGGTCATGTCTTCGCTGCGCAGAATGACCTTGTCCCGTCTTTTTTTTTATTAACCGTTCATGCAGATTGGTCATATTCTGATGACAGCTAGCCAAAATGTCCATTTTTTTTTTTTTCAAAGCATGCAAAACAACACTGCGCTGTTTCACGTGGACGACCCAGTGCATGTTCTCCCTTCAAACGGGATGCTCCCTATGACAGTTCAGCACGTTTGGTGACCAAACAGAATAACCTTCACATGTAGAACCTGTGCGTGTTTCACCCTTTCCCACATTAAAAGGCTCATTTCGGGATTAAGACCATAAACTTATCAGTACGTCCGCTGTGTAAAAACGGGGTGGAAGGTAGACAGATGTGTGCAGAAGGAGGATACTCATTATTGACCTTTTTTTTTAATGCCAAGTATGACGAACGAAACAAGAAGAAAAAACGACGGAGGGAGATGCGAGAAAAAACGCTCACCCTGTGCATGCCCTTTTGAGATAACACCTTTATAATGCCGTCGCGGGCGCATTTAAAAATTGATCGTTTTGTAAATATGGCCGAGGGGGGGCGCACAAGATAGCATCAACGAAGGTCCATTTATCCCTCAGCGTGCCACGTGTAGGTTTTTTTTTTATATTCCCCCCTTTTATAAATGTATTTCCCCTTTTCGGATGCACATTTAAGCCATCATGCGGGGGGAACTTGTGCCCAAGAGGGCTGCCAACTGGGGTGTTCATGACGGGCCATCAGATTTTAGCTTAAGGGGATTTTAAAAAAAAAGAAAAAAAAATTTAATGGAATGTTATTTTTAAAAGGGGGAAAAGGTATGATGCCATTAAAAATGATCAGTGGAGTTTCGAACTAGGTTCACATTCCTGATGAGTGAAGCTCTGGTAGGAAAGTCTCCATGCGCATGGATATGCATACGCATACGCGTTCATTTATGTATGATCGTATATCATGCTTTACGCTTTTGCAGGGCTGCGAACTGGGCGTTTCATTGTGTGCCCGTATGGTCCAGGGAGAAGAACGCTTTCGCGTATGAGGAATAATAGATAAATAAGGGCGACGAACGTCAGAAGCAAATCTGTTGTTCGTTGGGGGAAGGATCGGGTGGACCCACAGTTTACCTTTTAAATGTTCCTGTTGGCCGCGCCACAGCATTGACCGAACGCATGCAGATTGGGTAGGTTCATACCTGATCTTTATGCATCTGCTCATTGTTACCATGTTGAAGAACGATGGCACAATTTTAAAAAGTGCCGTAAGGGTGTGTATGCCCCACTTGTATATACGCATCTCCATGCGAAGATAACACGGGCACTCCTGAGCGCGCTGTTTGCATACGCGTAACGATGACAGATGGCAGAGGGATGAGGTGGACCGACGAATACACCTCCATACGTCATGGAGTGTATGTCAGAGGGATGCGCCACGTACGATCGTCAAATGAAGCGCTTTCCACTTGTGGTGACTTCACTGTGCTACATAGAATATGTCAACCAGGTGATCAACCCGTGAGGGAGATAATACTACTCCCCCCACCCCGTTGCATGCAAAAGGGGGGGAGGCAAAAGTGAGCTGAGATCCGGCCACTGCACTCCAGCCAGAGCGGCAGAGCGAGACTCCTTCAAAAAAAAAAAAAAAAAAAAAAAAGGAATTCAAATGGGCCAAATGAGCAAACGGGCTAACCGCCTTAAATGGATTAAAAGGGGCTTAGCTTTTGCAAAACCGTCTACATATAAATTATATATATTATATAAATATATATAATATATGATATATAATATATACAACAATATATTATATATATATAATATATACAACATATATATATATTTTTTTTACTTTATTATTTTTTCCTCTCTGAGCTGAACAGAACGACGTCCTTCCCACATGACCCAATTTTTTCGTTAATTCACAAAAGGTTAACACGACAGAAAAAAAAACCTACGTAGGCAATATGCGCAAATGCACATGACGCCAGAGCAATGTTTTTTTTTTTTAAAAAAAGAATATGCTGGTAAAATTGGCGCATGTCATATATATACCCATTCTGCATGCAGTCAAAGGGTTACTTTAAAAAAAAAGAAAGAATATATATTCGCCTTCCTTAGTGGCAATGTTATATATATGTAATTAAAATGCCACACCTTTGGACGAAGGACGCACAGAGCAACTATTCCCTGCGATATGAAACTGTTTGTTTGTGGGGTTGAAAAAGGCCTTAAGGGTGTTCATTTGAGCCACGTCGCCTCATAGAGCACCGCATCGTGTTCACGTGGTGAATGATCCCTCCGCCATTCTGTTTGAGAGCTCCCCGGCACAGATATTGCATACACGGCGACAAGGTGCATACACCTGCAGCGTCATTACGCACCAAACGGACGCAGAACAGAATGAAATAAATTCACATATAAGTAGGCATATAAGATAGGCAAATAAAATAGGAAAATAAAATGGGCAAATAAAATATTGCCTACATTATAATATGCTACGTTATATGCCAAATTTCTGAGCATACATTTTGTGCATACCTGTGACCGGTGCACAATGCTCGTCGCCCAGATTCGTTCGTAGGCACGGGCCATAACACTGCCCACTGCTGCCTATGCCACCGCGGTCAGGTTAAGCGATAAATGATTTATCACGTCCCATGCCATGATCAATCTTTTAACCTAAAAATATTTTCACGTGATTTGTGCGCCTCGTACAAGTCAGTGCATATGTATACATGTGCAGCATAATATATATACCTGCTTTTATTTGTTAAAAGAAAAAAAAAAAACGCAAAAAAAAGAATAAATTGTAGAGAATTGAAAAGAAACAGTTTGATGAAGAAGAAAAAAAAATTCCTACTGTTTTAGAGAATAAAACGTACCTCGCAGTGTTCCCTACCGAATGTTCACATGAAATTATCGAAATGTAACATATGCATCCTGTAGAGTTTTTTTTTTTTCTGCGTGATCATATGTACATACGTACATAATAGTAGCAACATGCATACAACGCATAAGCGCATATGCGCATACGTGAAAACAAATCTATTCATCCATTTGGCATTTCCCCTTGTGCGACTCGCACACCACGCGTAGGTGAACATATCTACCGTTCACGCCTACGTCTGGAGATTTGAATAAGCGGTTCACACAATACAAATATTCGTTTGTTGCGTACGAGGTCGTATATAATACATCTCTCTCTCACCCGCTTTAACGTGTAACCTCCTCGCTACTGTCACGCAACAATCGCGCAACTCTGTCTCCACGCGAGTCGCCACTTTCTACTCCCCCATTTTTAAGAGGAGTCATTTTTCCCCAGCTGAGCGTATGCTCGCACATAATGTGTCATTCTCTCTTGCGTAGTTGTTACCGCCACGTTGGTATCACCGACACGCAGTTGCCACCTGTGACACGACCGTTTTGCTCGCCTTGCGCCAGCGTAGATACAAATACGTATATATACAATACATTATTCACTCACCTGTATGCTGGTGCACTCCTTACCAATTGCAGACGCAGCTGCGCAAGCCGAACAAAAGAAAATTGGCAACTCGTACACCATGCGACACTGAGTCCCATATGTACATAAACTGAACACCTGTGTGCGTTGCCAAGACGGCAAAATGGGGGAGAGTGCCCCACTGCGGCAAGAATGTGTCACGCAGCGGAACTGGCTTACATTTGGACATCCGTTTTGCTCACATTCGTGCGTGCAGTCATGCGTGCATAAAACAGGCGTTAGATTTTTGCAACAACCTATGTAGTTGATGGCTATTCTTTGGCCCCCCTCTTTCTTCTTCCTCTTTTTTTTTTGTATGTCAAGCCGGCGCGGACAAGGCGGTGCCCCATTTGGGTCGAAATGCATGCTGCCCTCACAGGAAAGTGCCTTTTTTTTCTTTAATTTATTTTGATTTTATTTGCGTTTACCCATTTTTATTCTTTTCTATGGGGCCTCTTTTGCAGCATTTTTTTTTCATCACGTAATGGGGATGACTTTTTTTAAAACATTTTTTCATGTCACGTATATTATTGCTTTCCTTCCCAGCGCGATGTACGCTGTATAATTTATTATATATGTTGCTTTTCTAGGCAGGTCTTTTTATCTTTTTCAGCTTTTTTTTTTCTTTGAATTGCGTTTTGCTCTCGGGCGTACTTATATGCATATAATGTATGAGTTCCATTTTTTTTCTTTAGTTCAACATGTAAAAGTGTATTTTTTTTTTTTTTTGATTTATTTTTCGTTTCATGTTTCACCCCTTTAATGGCACCTTTTTTTTTTTTTCAAACATGTATTGCCAGCTCTGATATAGCAGTATTGTAAAACAAAGATGAGCTTATTTTATGATATATATATTAATGTGTTTTTTTTTTCTTTCTTTTCTTTTTCTTTCCCCCTTCCATGCGATTATGAAAACATTATCTTAGAATGCAATGCTTGGATCTGTTTTCACGCAACCATATACCCCTCGTGAATATACGCAAACGCTTAATGCATAATATATACCGCAGCAACCGGGCAAGCACGAGTGAATTATATGCACCCGCGATGCTTTTTCCTTGCTGCCCTGCAGTAAGGCTCTAAATCTGCGTTTCATTTCGCTTCTCTAATTTCGTTTCTCTTCTTTCATTTCGCTCCTTTCTTTGCTTTCGTTTCGCCTCTTTGATTTCGCTGCTTTCGCATGGCAGCTTGTTTCGATTCTTTCATTTCGCTTTTTTCATTTCGCATGTTTGATTTAGCTCCTTTCGTTTCGCTTCCTTGATTTCGCTTCTTTCGTTTCCTATCGTTTCTTTTTGTGCACACGTATATTTTATTGCTAATTCTTTTTTTTTCTTGTTCGGAAAGAAGAAAAAAAAAAGAAAAACAAGTAAATAAATAAAATATGTAAATGTATTTTTTTTTTTATTTTATTTTCATTTGTCATGACGATTTTTTTTTCTTTTTTTGCTTTTTCCCCCAATTGTTTAAAAAGTAGATAAATGTACATACCTCGAGTTTATTACTTATGTATATATTCTTATCTACCCTTTTTTAATTTTTTATTTTAAATTTACAGTTTAGGGAATTTGTTCAATTCTTTATTTTTTTGATTATTTATTACTTTTTTCCAGATATTTTTTATTCTGTCCCTTCAAGTTCTGTGAGCAACTAGTTTTTTTTTTTCTTTTTTTTTTTTTATTTTCCTTGTTCATACGGTTTACTCTGATTTTATTGTTCATTCTGTTTTGTGTTGACTCGCCTGTGTTCATTCGCCCCTCTTCGTCTGATACTCGTGTACCCTGTGTTCCATTGTCCATATTGATTACCCCACTTTGTATTCCTTGGTGCCCTCGTAATAGTGCGCACTTCCACCGTGCGTGCTACCACTTTGAGTACCTCCACTGTAGGTGCCTCACGAAGGACTGAGGTGGCAGAGCAACTCCACGTGAAAGCACAAAGAGGGAAACTTTTTCTTTTTTTTTCCTCCAGCTTTAACTACGATTTGATATGTAAACAGACGCATATAATCAAGAGAATTTTCCTATACGCGTACCTACTCGTACAATATTCTTATACATACAAGCGCAATGCATGTCTTGCATGTGGATATGGTGGCCATCGTGTTTGCGCGCGCGCGGCCCGGTGTGGACCTTATCCAACGCTGCACCTTCTGTTCCTTTCCCACTTTTTAGTTATTTTTAATTGTGATGACTTCATTAAACGATATGCACCTCTTGTGTTTTTAAACTTTGCGCGCACGTATCTTTCGGCTGTCCCGTGCACCGGAATATTTGTAAATATATAGTGTATGCATATATACATACATGTGTACATACATATGTACCTAAATATATATATGTATGCGCGCAGGTGACTTTTTTTCGGCATTTATTTGCCCCACTTTTTTAGTTACATATATGTATATATTTATGTTTTTTTCCTTTGCACATGCGATTTGGTACCACTTTGTAGCTTATTAGCCAACAGGGTTAGTGTTTTTTCCCGTCTGATCGGATAAGTTACTGGGTTGCATCGCCCCCTTTTTAACCGCACCGCGTTTTCGCGGGGCCCTGTACATACACAGATGCGATCGTATATGCGTCCTTCGCATACCTATACGTGTCTGCCTGCATGCGTACGAGCGTGCAAATCTTCACGTGTAATAAATCCCACACACTCTGTGGGAGAAAGGGAGAGAGGATGAACCTAGAGGCAACAACTTTTTTGGACACCATTTTTTTTGCATTTTTCTGCAATTTTCTGCATTTTTCTTTTCCTATGCTTTCAAGGGGAGAATCCAAAGAGCGTCTAAGTTGAACCCCAGAAAGGAGCGAGCGTTCGCGTGCGTCCATTTTTCCGGCGCGTTAGAGTTAGAGTCGCAGGAGTATCCTCGCAACAGTATCGTGCGAGCAGTATCATCGGTACGCCGCTCGACGGGTGAGGAAGAAGTGAAGAGGAGGCGATTCACACAGATCAGATTAGATAGCTTTTTTACTTTAGGCTCCCCCTTTGCACGGCCGAAGGGGGCGCGCCTAGCGAAGCAAACGAAACAATTCCGGGAACGCTACGCGAAGATAGTGGACCGCGTGCAAAGGTATATACACACAGACACTCGTATAATACTCGTGCAGGAAAGAATAATGGCCTAACGAGCTACCATCTGTTTCAACAAAACAAAATGGAAGATATATCATATAGTGCATATATGAGCGAAGTGCAATTACGCAACTGGAGATACGACGCAAAGGAGAAGCAGGCGAGGTACAATGAAAGCGCCATCAACAGTTACAAATGCAGTCAAAAAATAAATCCCTATTACGATTACGCGAATGATGAGAGCGATTCTCCTAATAGGGGAGAAGGCGACAGCGATATTGTAAAATTAGGCAGCACATACGGAAGCGTTGGCAAGCCGAGTTTGAGTAACATCACCAACCTCAGCGACCTCACTAACATTAGCGGCATCACCGAGGTCAGCGACATCACTGACGTCAGCGTCAGCTCCAGCCTAAACTGTTCGCAGGAAACTCTAATAAACGGCTCCATCGAAGACAGTCCAGCATCCAACAACGGAAGCAGCTATCAGGATCTCGTCGATAACTACGTGTACAGCCAAATAGGTGGCGAGAGAGGCAAGATTGGCGACTCGCAAGAACAGAGTACCAACAATTGCCCCTTAAGAAAAAACGTCCCCAGTGGAATGGATAGTGACGTGGTGAAAGGAGCCAAAGGTGAAGAGCATGTCGGACATGAGGAGGTCTCCTTCGAATCAGCAAATGGAGTGGACCCAGATGAGATCGGTCACCAGAATGGCAATCACATGTATAATCAGTTTTCCCATTTTGCAAATGTGGCTGATGCGAAAAGAACGAATGGAAGTAATAATCCCCCCTACGATGCAGACTTTATCGGTAGGGAGAGCTCAACAAATCCACACAACTTCCAAGAGGGAAACGGAAACAACAGTGACACGCCCCCAGCAATTTTAGAGTATCTTAACCGTTACAGAAAGTATGGCAATGGGTATAATGGCGGTGATGGCAAGGATGCCAACGAGAAGGAAGAAGAGTTTTTTCCGGTGAATGACTCCTCTCCCAGGAGTGCAGCCTTATTGAATGGTAGCAGCAACGGTGATGGAAACACCAGGAAGAGTAAGATTCAGAGAAACGACATGACGTATCAGCACTCGTCAAAGACATATTTTGAGACCCCACTCCATGGAGGGATTATTCCCTCCTATATGAAAGACAAAGCGATGGACATGCCAGATGGTCACAAAATTATTTACGCGAACGGGAAGTCAACGGCGACCAGAAAAGATGCCACTTATTATAGATCATTGCGCCATGGACATAGCAACAGTCGAGTTTCTTTAAATAGCGAGTATAATCAGATGGGGGAGAAGGGTATGAAGGCAGAAGAGGACGAAGGACAAGGCAGGAGAAAATGCAAACGGCTTAACAACCAGAGGTCTCCGAAAAGCGGCTTCCCCGTGATGGGTAGCACTAACAACGGTGGAGGTGACAACTTTAGCTTTCACAATAGTGGGACCATCCCTACTGGCAGCCACTTTAACGAGCCAAATCATTATTATCACAGTGGCATGTACAGCACGAATGGCGGAAACGGGATGCGGAGCGACCGAATAGGGGGCGATCGAATGGGTCATCGTCTCCTGGAGGAGCCCGGCGCCCCAGCACATACCAAAATGGGCAGGGGGTACTGCCAGAGACCGAACCTCAGCGATTATGGCAACTTTAACAAGGAAAACCTTACCAAGGGGAAGAGAAGAACAGGGAGGAAGAATAGCGAGAGTGGCGTCGGATCCATTGTCACCACCGGAAGAGAAGAGCACAGCATGCGGAGCTGCAAAAGCCACTATAGCAGTCACCGTAGCAGTCACCACATCATCTACCGGTATAGTTGGCGCTGTAGTCGTTTGAGGAGCCTCCGAGGTAGTAGTCGTCAGGGCAGTGGCATGGGCACCACCCTGGGGGCAATGGCTGGCTATAAGATCGGCTTGAACTACACCGTGAGCGGAGGTCCCAATTATCCCGCGAGCCGCGCCCTTCCTCCCCCCCCCACCAACAATGAGGCCAAGCCAAGGAATAGCTACCATAGCAATCGTATCTACCATTGCTACCATTTCTTCAATGCGTCCTTCTCATTTGTCAAGAAGAAATACAATTTTAACTCCAGCATACGAAGGAATTATATTTCCTTTAGGAGTAACTATTATGGGAACAGAACCCTGTGGTTGAAGCTGAACATGCGAAAACATACAGGTGGGTCTTCTTCCCTGGTGATGGTCGCAGTAGACGCCGCGTCCGCTCAGTTGGCCGATACAGGCGCGAGAGGTGAGCGAAGAAGCTCCAACCAAATGATGGCCAATTTTGGCCCAAGTCGAGACTCAGCAGTAACGGCTATGAATTCCGATCGCTATGCGAGGGAGGGAGTAATGGAGCACGAAGGAAATAACACCATGTTCATGATAGGAGGGACTAACGGAGAAGAAGATGGCGAAAATTACAACACGAGCAACAACCTGAATAGAAGGAGAAGGAAAAGAAGAAGGGGAGTACTCACAGTAATTAACAAGACGAAGAAGACGCATGCAAGGAGCAGACTAAATACAAATAATAGCAAAATGACAGTTGGAGAAATAGAAAGAGAAAGAGGTACAGCCAGAAGTAGAAACAGAGGAGCAGGATTAAACCGAGGAACAACAACTACAATGACGAGTAATATACATAAGGGCTCACTAGGAATGCACCTCAGTGATAGTAGTACCCGGGGTGATAGCAACGTAAGCCATAGGTACAGAAACGCCTCCTCAATGCGCAACACGGGGTATGGAAACATGATTCCCACCAACAACAGGAACCACTACCTTGGTAAACACGGCTCAGTGAATGACTTCGGAGATGCATCACTCCTTAACGACATGACTAGAGGAGAGGGATCAGATGATGAGTGCATATACAAAGCGAATAACAGAAGGGAGACACACAAGAAGAAGGGAAAGGAAACCAAAATAAATCTCTGTCGTGACAGAATGCATATGTGTAAATACCTAAGTGATGATGATATAACGTATGAGCACTATTGCAATTATTTTTTGAAAAGTGTCGATAGCATTTCTGTGGCTAGCTATTTACGGTATTTTAAGATTGTTAACAAGAAGGGGCTTAAGTTGAAGGCGAAGCGCATGTCTCCGAAGGTAACATTCAACTACGAGACCTTCGTCAACTCAATCGTCACCACGAATGAATCGAAGCGCCGAGCGGAAGTAAAATCGGAGCCGCAAGTGGCGCAGCGGGGGAACCGAGGAGAAGATACACACCGAAAAGACGATACGAAGGGAACAAACGATAAGAACGGAATAGTCGATTCGAAAAAGCCGAAAGGGATACGCGACAAAATTGGACGAGTCTGTGTGAAGAAGGAGCCTATAGAGAATGATGCCCCAAAAGGGAACGAAACGGAAAAAGCAGATGAGCCAGAAGAAGAAGACGAAGAAGTAAAAGCAGATAAAGCGGAGTACGGAGACGAAGCGGACAAAACCAATCAAACCAACCAATCGAGCACAGAGAAGCACACCCTTCTACAGCTGCTCAACGATGACAGCGAGGACCTTCTCGAATGCACCCCAATAATAACCCCCCTCTTCCTCTTCTTTATTGACAACAACAGCCTGGTGACATGCTTCGAAAACATTCTCAAAAACAAAGTAGTTAAAACGAAGTATATTAACTGCCTCAAGGGAGTTTTGCTCCATTTGAGGGAAAAATATGGAGATGTTCTGTTGTCTCCTCCCTACCGTGGAGAGGGGCGGCGCCGACTGATGCCTCATTACAACCAAGGGTACGTCAAAGGGGAGATAGAAGATTTCTGCGAAGAGTTCAAGGAGGGCTACAAGGAGGAAGAAGATAATGGTGCCCGTAGCGGAGGCATGCTGGACATGACCCGTCCGAGTGGACTCATGGGTACAGAACCCACGCGAAGACACAAAGGAAGAAATGTTGACGTCGGAGCAGATGGTCGTCGCGTTGGAGCAACAGGATATGCAAACTCTGGAGCGACGGAAACAACCATGAGTGGTAGCGCAATCCATGAAGGGGAAAGAAGACGAATGAAAGGCACTCCAACGAATCGTGGATCCACCTCTTCCAGTCAGACGAATAGACCAACAAGGAGTAATACCATGCACTCAGCTCGAGGAAATTCTCGAGGAGGAACGGCATCAGGAGGAACAGTAGAAGCACCTGGAGGAGGAGCAGCTGGAGCAGTGGGAGCGCCACATGGCAATACCACCAACGGCTACTCCCTGAGGAGGAAGGAAGTCAATGGAGAGAGGCTCATTTACCGAAATTTTGAGCAGAAGTATAGCAACAAGTATTTTATTAACGACGATGCGTACCCTACGAAGGAGGCGTGCATGAGTGGAAAGCGAAGGAAGAGTTACCTAGAGGAGCAGCAGACACATCACACGCATTCACAGCATCAGGGGATGTCGGGACAGACAATGTACCCGCCGATGCAACGCTTCCACAACAGGGGAGCGCAGGGAGAACACCTCGACGAGATGGAAGCCACGCGGCATCACCACCATGGCATGCGAGGAGAGATGAGCGGTAACATGATGAATAGGAGCAGTGGAAATGCACACAGCCAAATGAACTACGACGATCACATGAACACAACTCATTTTTACATCAAGGACGAAATGAAGGATAGCAATGATGAGAGCAGTTACAATTATGACATGGACCACATGGAGACGAGGAAATTTGGAACAAGAGGAGGAGGGCACAGTATGGAAGAGCATAACAACGGGCAGCATAGCCACTACCATCACCACCGAATGATGGTAGATGTGAAGGAGGAATTGTCATTGGACAATAATCAGCATGAGCAGCATGGGTTAAGGATGACGACGACAACCACCACGAGTAGCAGAACCACCTCCCGCTGTATGGACACAGATGGAGGGAACAGCAGTTTTGGAGGAATGGAAGGTGCGAATGACACTGGGTGGAGTGCGACAGGTGGTATGAACACCTCATCGTCCATCAATGAGAAGAACATCATCGGCGGAAGTTTAGGAAGTCTCCATATGGATGGAAAAAATCCCTACAAAAATAAAACGCATGAAAAATTGGAAGGTAACGATAATGTCAAGAGAAGGAGAACTCATTCCACCAGCACCAACCAGGAAAAGACAAAGACGGCCTATGATGGAATGACAAAGGAGAATTCAAATAACGTGATGCAAAAAAATGCTGTTACACAAAAAAAGGCAAATAATAGCTATTCGTGCTTAAACCACAAGGAAATAAAAGATATGCTGAGAGATCTGACTATTCTGAAAAGTGGTGCAAATTGGAAAACGTACAAAATGGAAGACGTGCCGAAGGAATTGTTTAAGCATATTCGTCCGATTAACCAGCGAGTGACCGGGTTTAAGACCGTCCTTCTTGTGGACGAGCTTTTCGAGAGACTGTGGGAGTTTCCCAGCACGGATATCATCAAGGTTCGGACGGTCACCCGTGGGGACCAGTTCATCGGCGATGTCCGAATCGATTTCTACTACCGCCAGAGCGAGCGCACGCTGTGCCGCTCCTGCGGCCGACACATCCTCAAGCAGAAGTTTGCCACGGAGCACTACCAGAAGAATATAAGTAAGTGGGGGGGGAGCAGCTATCCTAGTTAGCAGCGTGACTAAGAAGCACACGTAGCGTAGCTAGCGTAGCTAGCGGTCTAGTTAGCAGCGCAGTTAGCATCCCACTTAGGAGCAGGGTACACGTTCCTATGACCCCATACCCATCCGCTTCCCCATCCGCTCTCTCATCCGCTCTCCCATCCGCTTCCACATCCTCTTACCCATCCACTTCTCTTCTTTCCCCCCCATGTGCAGACTGCTGGAAGGAAGTCATGTGGAGACTGGGCATCCCCGAGTTGAATTACTACAACTCCGTTCGTAACGAGTAAGCAGGCGGAGCAAGGACAGATGGTCCGTCCGCGGCGTGGACGCTTCTTCTGTTAGAGGCCCCCGGGAAAAAGGGGCAATATGAAGGTGCCTTCATCTGTACATATGTGTATGTCCGCATCTGCACGTGTGCATTGATATCTCTCTTCCCCTTCACTTCTCCCCCCCCACAGCAGCTTCTTCGAATCTCGCTCCCTCAGCGTGGAGAATAACAACGAGCAGGTTGTCCTGGATCGAACGCTGACCCTGTACAACCAGGAGCTAATCAAGAAGGCCACCGATTTTGTAAATGACGAACTGAAGTATTACGAGGAGAACATTGTGACAAAGCCGAGAAAGAGTAAGACATCGAACCAATGCTTTGAACTGGATATCCTAATCCTTGACGACAGCAACATTATCCTCCCAACGGTCAAGAACGATCTAGACGAACCTTATTTTGAAATCTCCGGCATCTACCCAAACAATGGGTTCCCAGATGAAAACTACACCAAAAATTTCTGCTTTATCAAAATAACATTTAATAAACTTGGCGGGATGGTCTTACGAGATCTGTTTACCCTGGAGTGTGAGTTCCTCGTCGATTGGGGAGACAATCTACTCATCCAGGCAAAGAAGTATACCCTACACGAAGTATACAATACGTCTGATTCTCATGACATCAGTCTGAGAAATCTGTACGAGCAAGGCTTTGCTTACTTGCGCTGTAACATTCCTCAGAAGACCAATGGGAAAGTCAACTTAAAGGTTAGGATACCAAAGACGGTGTGGCATTACTGGGAAGCGGTCGCAGATGAGACGCTTAAAATTAACTATGAGTTTCTGGACAAGCATAATGTGCATCGGCAGCTACTCTTCTGTTCTTACTTAGACAATGTAAATAAAAGTTTCAGTGCCTCTGTGAAGAACTCCTCCAAAGGGGGCGGTCAGTGTGGCAGCAGCTACGGCATGAGCAACGATCTAGCGAGTTGTAGCGGTGACCACAGGATGGATCACTCGATGGATCACTCGATGGATCACTCGATGGATCACTCGATGGATCATCCGATGGATCATCCAATGGATCATCCAATGGATCATCCGATGGATCATCCAATGGATCACCCGATGGATCATCCAATGGATCACCCGATGGATCACCCAATGGATCACCCGATGGACCGTTACCCGCCTTACGAGTCGCATCACCACCCGCACCACAGCGGAAGCGGCATCCCGTTTGACCACCCAAAGATGAAGGAGGAGGAGGACTACTCCCACAGCGGATCCTTCGCCGAGGGGAAGAAATCCAAAGGGGGGAGTAGCGGAGGTGGTAGTGCAAGTGGCAGTAGAGGAAACCACCATCACTCATCGGAACACTTATCTGGAGGAGGCAAAGGCATGCATTACGGATATAATACTTCCTCCAAATCGGAAATTAACAATCTCAGCAGCGGCATGAACAGCGGGAGGGACATGTATTGCCAGAATGATTCTTACACCAATTTGGACTACTCCTTACTAAGTCACTTGTGCCATCAGACCTCCCACCCCAGCTACAGCATGACTAACATGCAGAACGATCAGGACAGCAGCTTCTCCAAAAACTTCGACGAGTACAACTCGCACATGGAGATGAACTACTGATGGGGGGGGAAGTCAACGTGTTAGAAGTCAACGTGTTAGAAGCCAAGCGGGGGAGAAGCCAAGCCGCAGAGCAGTGGCGGAGACGCGAGAGGAAACTTCTCGTCCTCCTCACCCCACGTGCGTGCGAGCGCACTTGCACGACAATAACCTCGCAAGTGGCTACTCACCATATTTGCCTTTGCATACCCATTTTAGCGTATGCCTTTTTTTTTTTTTTCTTCTTTTTGTTCCCATTTGAACGTGGGCGAGATACCAAATGCAGCGAAGCAAAACGAACTTTTTTTTTGACACCCCACGTGAACATTTGCCAAGTTGAATTTTTTCCATTTTGAAATAACGCCCTGTTATTTTATCTTCTTTTCGTGGCACAACGAAGCCAAGGAATATCTGCTGGCGTCCTAATTCTAAAGGGTTCCTTTTAGAGGAAGCCAGGCCGTATGTAGTGCCCTCCAAACGCTAAAGGGTTCCTTTTAGAGCAAGCGAGGCAATATGTGCTGGCCTCGTAATCCTAAGGAGTTCTTCCTTTTGCCCCTTTCAAGGCTGACCCCCCCCCCTTGGAGGCCAGCCACCACATCGTCTGCGAGCGAACTCCACCAGTGTGGCTGTTCGTTTTTAATTGAACCGATGAAGTCGTTTGACGAAATGCAAAATGGAAACAAGGCCATATAAAAAAAACATACAAGTGGTGGGCGCGTTAGGAGCAGAGGTGAAAGGGCGGCTGCCTTGTCAGTAGGACGGAGGCTGCCTTGTCAGATCTCCTCACACTTATGGAATGCAGTTTTCTTTACTCGAAAACTCCATTCAAGGAGTTTTGAAGGAGAGGCTACCCTCGCTGGGCTAACTTCACCGGGATAAAAACCTCCCTGGAGTTACTCTCCCGCGTGCAGGTCTTTTTTACAAAAAAAAGGTGGGGGCGCAGCGGTTATTATAATGACATAATGATATACTTACAAACGGGGCGCCCCCCACGTACAAACACCCATTCGGCAAATCGGCACAACGAGATGGACGACCTGTCCAGGCCCCCAGCAGGGGTAGCCTCCCTACAAATCGCAACCGCCGCAACCGTCGCAACCGCCGCAACCGTCGCAACCGTTGCAACGATGGCAATGATCGGACTGATCGAAACCATCGCAATCGTTGCAACCGCACCGGTCCTCGGAGACACATACACACACACAACACAGATACAACACATAACAGACACAGAAGACACCCTAATAATCCGACGAACTGCTATTCAGCTCGTCGAAGTCGTCATTCGGGATGTTCGCAAGCATCACTAAAAAAAACAAATTCTGCTGCAGACGCTCAAACAAGGGGATGCATTCGTCTTTGAGCCCCTCCTTCATGAATTCATTAATCGCATAAAATATCTCATCATTTTCGTCAACTTTTTTTTTTATTTTTTTTCTTATCATATTGTTCGACTCATCGCCATCATCCCAATAGGGACTACTTGGACGCTTCTGATCAGATGAGCGGAGGTGCTTTATCCGCGAGGGTTCTCCACCGACATGTCCCGCTACAGCTCGAGCGATACGTTCCGCTACCCCTCCAGGTACTTCCCCCTGATTCGATACTTCCCCATTTGCGCAATCCACTTTTCCCACCGCCTGGTGCGCCATTCCACTTGCTCCTTTAGGCTCTGGCGCATTACTCTCCAGAGGGGGTGGCATCACCGTCACTGCTTCTTTCCCTCCACATGATGCACTCACATCTGAGCTGCGAATCGATTTCTGCACGTTAGTTATGGGGAGGCTTTCACTTCCTCCCCCATCCTGTGTCAAAACGGCACGTTCGTTAGGATTCATCGAAGTTGACTGGAATGAGAACCTACTCTGCTGCTGCTCGATGGTACAGATTAACACATTTGGGTCTTCACTCCGTCCGATCTGTCCTTCTTCAATTGGTCTCTGTACGTAAAACACACCATGGGACCCACCACCACTGCGGCTGCCTGCGTAGTCGCGATTCCCATTTCTCAAACTGTGCATTCCTCCTTTATCATTTGGATTTAAGTTGTTTTCCCCCATCTTCCCATTAATGTCACTTCCGTTGTCACATGGAAGTTGCTGAAGGGGCACGTCGGGGGGGTGGACTGTGTTGGGAGACCACACAAGCGAGACAGGTGGCTCTGTTAGCGGCGTTGGCTCTGTTAGTGGCGTTGGCTCTGTTCGCTGCATTGGCTGAGCTGACGGTTGCGCTTCCTCTTCTCCTTCACCTTTACTGACCTGGGTCTCGCCCACAAAAGGCTCCCGCTCGCTGCCCTGGTTGCCACTCCAGTGGCCATGCTGTCCGGGGTTGGCAGCATAATTAATAGTGGTCTCATCCGTTGCGAAATAATCAATCTGGGTGCCACCACAGGGTTGTTCTTTCTCATTGGCGTGATTATCCACGACGTAGCCTTCGCTCCGTACAGGATGTTCCTCCCCCGTTGGGGTGTCACCATCACTACTCAATGGAATAACTCCATTTTCACCTGGGCACTGATCGGCATTTTTTCCCCCGTTATTCGATTCACCCAAATGAATGTCACTTGTGGGCTGCTCACGATTTATTTCTGCGGAACTCGTTTTAATCACGTCATTTTTTTTGGCATCGTTAATTATGAATCCCATGCTTCATACTTTAACATGGCTAACGGGGAAAATATGGTTAGGAAAAAAAAAAAAAAAAAAAAAAAAAGGACGATATGGCACGCATGTACTTCGCGTCACATGCTACATGTTTCGTGGGAGTACAGACGTAGGGGAGTTAGCGGCAAGGGAGCAGCAACTAAGCGACAGGGGAGAGTGATAAACCAGTATGCGCGTGGTTATGAGTACGCCGAGGTTGGGAGAAACGCTCATAAGCGTTATGCGCGTACACGTTCACGTTGAGGGCGTATCGAGGGGGAAAATATCCGTTCGCAGAGGTTATTACCGGGAAAAGCAGAAACAGGTAAAAAGGGGAAAATACGTAAAAGGGGAAAAACACGTAAAAAGGGGAAACACGCACAAAAGAGAAACGAGTAAAAAAAAAAGGGGGCGCATAGTCAAAGCAAGCTGCCTGGG
>NW_008481840.1:253456-277844 GCF_000524495.1 Plasmodium inui San Antonio 1
CAAACTTTTTTTTTTTTTTTTTTTTTTAAATTATGCACGCGTCGTACATGCGGATGGCAGAATACAACTGCTGTCCCGTTGCGTTACGTTTTCTTGGGAAGAGGGGACAGGAAACAGTAGGTTATGTAACTTGGTGGAATGCGCACGAGGTGACCACGTAACGTAAAGATATATTAACGTAACTCGAAGAGCTGACGCGCGAGATTATTTCTCTCCATATCCTGTTACTCTCATTTGGGTCATATTTATATACGTGCCCTCCCAAGGAGGAAACAAAAAAAATTGTGTCAACAGAATGCAACGTACCACCCCACATGTTGAAGCTGCTCTCTGGAGGGAAGGAAAGGGGGAAGGACCTTCCCCCCAGTGAATAGTAGATATGATATATGTTTGACGGGAAGGAATTGTTCGAGTGTAGTTGTACTTTTTCACCTGCTGCGATTGAGCAGCAACTGAGCCGCAAAACCCAGCCGCCACCCCCCGGAGGACAGCTAAACAGATCGGCCAAAAGGGGACGGCCAAACGGGATGGCCGGACGGGGGTCAAATTGTCCGTCAATTTTTCGGCCAACTGAAAGATCAACCCGTTAAGTCAACGAGTGCTGATAGCTCATTTTTTCCACTTCTAGCGGATGGCACAAAATGCAAATCCCACCCCACCACGAATTACATCCAATGGGAAGATAACGCAAAGTGGAGTCCCTTTCTCCCCACTGAGTTAAGACTTCCTTGTGAAATATCAAAAGTGGATGTAACAGTTTTTACGTGAAGAAGAAGACTTTGGGGGAAGGAAGCATAACAGACAAAATCGAACCATCCGTTCATGTCCATCCGTCCAAGTAAACAATCGGCAAGCTGTACATACCTTTTTGTAGCTATACCTCCCCGCATAGATGTTACCTTTTTTCTCACTGAGTTGCCTTTCACGGGCATAATCTCTTACACACGTTATTTTTTGCCTCCTTGCGAAGGTGTCTATAAACGGCACAGCTCGAACAAAAACTCCAACCAGGTTAATCCAAACGTAGGAGAAGATGGCATCTGCGAAGTAATGCCTTTTCCACGTCAAGACATGGGGGGAAAAACACATGGAGGTTAAAACCCATCGAACAAAGTGCGCTGTTTTGTTCTCTTCCCGCGACATCGTGCCGTCGAACCAACGTTGTAATGGTCCACAAATGAAGCCAGACATTGGAAAAAGTTTCGTCTCAAGGGACAGTCATTATTAAAGGGTAAGAAAAAAAAAAAAAAAAAAAAAAAGTTGCAAAGTTGCGAAGCTACAAAAATGATGAAAAAATGAAAAATTAAAAAAACTGGAAAACGGAGCGGCATATGCTGCTTTACTCCGAGGAGTCTATAAAAAAATACTAAAAAGGACAGAAAAAAAAAAAAAAAAAAAAAAAAAAAAAAAAAAAAAAAAAAAAAAAAAAAGGCAAAGGGGAGGGAGGCAGCACGATGTACAGGTGCATACATCCCTAGGTACACTCTTCCGTAGGTGAATAACTCTAGCGTGGGCATACCCTTCCGTGTACGCGTCGCCGAAGGGCCTAGCTCGAGTAGACGACCTCTGGGGCCGAGTCCAGCACGGAGAAAGTGCTCATCTGGTCCTTGTACTCCTCCAAATCGAGGAGGAGGTCACCGTTGACATCGAAGGAGTAGAGCATGAACTGCAAGTTCTGGACGAGCGACTCGTCGACGTGGAGGTCCTCCCGGATGTAGCTGAACAGGGCCTCCCGAGCTCCTTTGCGATAATCACGCTGGCTGCCACCATCGCTGCTACCGTCGCTCTCAAGGTACGCACTCAACTTTCTATACGCCTCCCCATCCTGGGTGACATATAACAGCAACTCCGGCAGGTCGATGCGCCCATCCAAATTCAAGTCCAAATGGAGAAAATTAGCGAGGTGATCGATCTGCATGAGAAGGGACAGTTGGAAATCCTGGAACTCCTCAAGCTGCAACTTCTCATCGCCATTTATATCCCACGTGCTTGTTTCATTTTTCAAGAAATTCTTCACCAAGGATTGAACGAACTCATCCTTTCTCGTAAAGAAGTAATCATCCACGTCTTCCATCACGTCGTTTACCACGTTGTCTAAGAATTCGGAAAAATATATCTCCAAATAGTTGCTAATTGTAGCCCCCTCGACTACGCTCTCTTCATCAAATAGAATCTGAATGAGCTTAACGTAATTGAAGTCATACGAATTTAGAGACAAGAATTCGACGTAGTCAATTTTTTGGTCCTTGTTTACGTCGAAGAGGTCGAATAGGTAACTCATCACCTTCTCATTTATGCTCCTCATTTTGGACAATATGCTCACATTCCTTCTGAATTCGCTGAAATCTATAACGCTGTTTTTGTTGCTGTCTAGTTTCTTAAATATCATGCGAGACTTTGCGAGGATCTGCTCGTTCAGAGCGGGGTTGTTCGTGTCGATGGTGAAGTCGGTGTGGCGGTCTGGGTGGCGATCTGGGTGGCGATCTGGGTGGCGATCTGCGTGCTGATCATCGTGGTGATCACCGTGCTTGACCCAATCGCCCTTCATCTTCTTCTTCCCCTCGCGCACACTCCTCCAGTCATTATGAAAAAAATCCTTGTGCGCGAGAGAACCGCCACATATGTACAGAGTCTCCACTTTGTTGAAATTTTTGTGCAGAAAGTCACATACCTTCTTGCTAGACAATTCTACCGAGAAGAGGCTATTTTTTCGTTTTACGAAATTTTCGGTTAAAAAAAAGGCAGCCACGAGGGACGCCAGCACGAGGGCGTGTGACAGGAGGGCATCGTGTCGCGCCCAAGGGAAATGCAAGAGCTTCATGTTTTCTAGGTGAGGCGTCTACGAGGAAATGTGCAAAATAAGGGCCTCGGGGCAGAGAGTGACCTGGGCACGATCTCTCGGTTGAGAGGGAGCTTTGCTGCACTTAGCTACTAATCGGGGAAGGGAAAAGCGAAGAGGCTACTTTTCCTCCTCAGAAATAGTTTTACAAACTATATCGTGGAAAAATACCTCCCTCTTCAAATTGAGGAAGTTAAAATGTAGAAATAAAGGGATGCTTTTCCGGAGACGGACGAATTAATTCTTACAAACACGGGACAGTAGACAGGAAGTGGAAAATGAGAAACAACATGGACGACGTTGTTTCCAGGAGGACTGTATTTACGTGGAGTAATTAATTACGGAATACATTTCAACGTCGGAAAAAAAAAAAAAAATAGATGCACACGAGACGGAATAACGCGTCACGGGCAGTTAATGCTAATTCGTTTTTTAATTCGATCAGTTAATTACATCGGAAGGTGATAAACGGTAGGGAGTTGTTGTCACTCACTCAGTGGGCATGCAAGCGTGAGTCTGTCTGTACACACGTCTACAGTGAGAAGGTCGAATGGACGAGACTTAACTTAGCGCACGTCCTTATCGACAGATGCGTCCAACTTGGCAGCGGCGGAGTCTTCCAAATTGTGGAAGAGGCAATAAGTAGGTAAGTAGGTAATTAAATAACTAGGCAAATGAATAAATGAATTCCTAAATTAATGGGTGGAATGCTAAGCAAAGAGAGCAGCGCACATGGCTAATAAATAAATGAAGAGGTGGTTAATGTGGGGAGCATTCGGCCGCCCGAACGCTTTTTTTAGCGATCAATGGGGGAGCGGCATTGTTTACATGTGTGTGTATATTGTACATTGTATATTTTATGTTGTATTTTGCTATTTTATAATGTATATAGATTTTTTTTTTTTTTAGTTGCAGTGAAGAAGATTCATTTTTTCTCTTTTACCTGACTCTGCAATATTTTTTTTTTTTTTTTTTTTTTTACACCCTTTTTGGCTAACTCGTGGGTGGTTAATAAGGTTTCCTTACGTGTCTGTCGAGTCGCGTCCAGTTGCGCGCTTAAGTAGGTTGCGTGTATAACCCATTGCGCGTATAACCGCATCGCGTGTGTAACAACATTTCGTGTATAATCACTCCGTTTGTGAGACCACACTGCGCGTTCGCTGTAGGTATATTTTTTTTTTTGCTCTCTGTTGAGTCTTTCTGGCGGAGGGAAAAAACGCGTTTACACACACAAGACAGCGCAATTTTCTGATCCAGGAAAAAAAAAAAAAAAAAAAAGATGACCTGTTCAGAAAAAAAGTGAAAATTGAACATGGTCGAGAGAGTATATATATATTTTTTTTTTTTTAGAGAGCCTTTTAGCCCTATTTTACAACTGACACTTTTGCGCATTGGAAAAATTGAGCACATTCGCGTCCACTTTGCGTGTTTTCTCCGGCACTTTCCATCGCCGCGTTTGCGACATAGACTCCGCGGCATATATGTAGGCTCCTCCCTCCACTTGCTGCATGCCCGCAACGCTTGACTGGACAATTTGACAATGCGACAATATTTTCTGAGGCTTCGCCCCTTGTTGGTCCATTTTCCCCTCCTCGCTGGGGGTTAAAACTGGGTAGGCGGGGGATAGCGGCGATGCGGAGAGGAACTGGATCCGTCTGCCCCAGGTGTGCAATCACGAACAAGTGTGTAAAAGCATGCATAGGTATGTACATGCGTGCATGCACTTACGAACATGCGCATGAGTACTTACATTTATGCGCGCTCGGGGGCCAAGGCGGGACGCTTCTCAATTTTGCCGCGCGTCCCCGATCGAGAAGAAAATGGGGACCCCCAATGAAACGTTCCATTAGGCAGGGCCGTTGCCGTTTGAGCGCGCCGTTGTGGGAGTTGCCTAAGTTTATTTCCCTTCCCCCCGCACACGCGCTCTACAAAACTGCTGGCATGGTTTTAAAAGGGCGAATGAAACTGCTTCCCCAGTGAATGTCGGTGCGCGTGCATCTTCGCACAGATGTACATACCTATATGCATATATACGTAATATCTATGGCGTTATGTACAGCTCACGCACCCGGGGTGGTTTTCCCCTCGAAACGTTTCGCCCCCTTATGGGAAGCATGTGGGATGTCCCATTCCGCGACAGAAACGAATCTGTTAAGAGGAAAAAGGGAAATTACCAACGCAATGCAGCTGCAAAAAGAGACGTCATTAAAGCAGGGATGTAACTACCTAACGGTACAACTGCGGAGTGATCCAACTTAGGAGCTCTCTCCATATCCCTCTCGGAAAAACATGAACAAATTGATTGGGGCACAAATCCCCCGCACTTGGAACAACAAGGCCTGGGGAAACTTCTCCCAAAGTAGGTATGTCTCAGCCAACTTTGAGTACAGCCCCTCCAGTACAATCTCCCGATTTAAGACCATCCCCATTGTCGAACGGGATTCAACGAAATGGCAGAAATCATGCCACGATGTGAAGGGACAGCAGACATTCCCCGATAGCAACCACGAATTTTTTGAGCTAATTAAAAAAAGTGCAAAAGATAAAAAGCAACAAAATGATCTCTCCCTTTGGAACAAGTATTGCAGAGAAGTAAAAATCCGAGTGAACGAAAAGAATATTAGTCCCCAGATCATTACGACTTTTTTTACGTTCCTTTCACAGACGGATTATAAAAATGACCGCCTTATCAGTGAGGTGCTAAATCGGTGCATTCTGCGCCTTGGCGAATTTGACCTCGTGCACATGTGTGCTCTGCTAAACGCGTTGGGGCGGATGCACTTCCGAAGCGCCTACTTTTTGGACGAGGCGGGGAAGAAGCTGATGGGTGAGGGGGACGCCTACTTTGAGCGACACTCGCCGCACTACGTGTGTCTTCTGGTGAACAGCCTGGCTAAGTTGGGCGGCGCGCCGGAAGAGAGTAACAGAGAGCGTAGCGGTGAGGGTAGCGATAAGGGTAGCCATAAGCGTAACGGGGTCGAATCGGGTAACCAGGATAGTAACGAAGCTGGTAACCATGACGGTAACGAAGAGGGGAGTAGTGATACCCTCATCGCGAGCGAACAGCGCAACGCTGATGACGGCGCGCCCGAGGGGCAGCTCCTGCCCCGCATGGTCCAGCGAATCCAGCATAGACGCGCGGCAGAGTACAGCCTCGTGGGGATGAGTCTCCTCCTGTACAACGTCTCCAAGTTCGGCCTCCAAAAGTACTACCACCTCTTCGGTCAGTTTGAAAAACACATAGTGAAGGTAAAGAACGACCTAAACATGATTCAGCTACTTAATATATTAATCGCATATGACAAGACGTCCCTCTTGAGTTTGTCTTTTCTGGATGAACTTTTACACATCCGAGCACTGCAAGGTGGAGAAAAAAATCGAAAATGCTGTGTTCACCATTTGGCGAGACTACTAAACGTTTCCCTTTCGTTCGTGCTCTATACAAAAGAGAGAAGTGTGCCAACAGGGGGAAGCGATGCGTTACGTCGCATAGGGAAACAGGCTCTTCATATGTTTATCCAGATGTATAGACAGCTAGACAAATGTAGGGGGAAGGACCTTCCTTTGGTATGCCAAACGTTAAGTAGAAATAGAAGACTCATCATTAGGAGGAAGGGAGAAAGTGGCACTGTGAATTCCCCTTATTTGATCTTCTCCCCCCCAAGGTGTCTTCTTACCAGCCTTTTTGAAAAAATGACAATCGGGGTGAAAAAATATATTCACACGTACAACCATGTGCATCTATCTACCATCCTTTACTGCTACGCAAGTTACGACATCCGAGACAGGACCGTTTTTAATCTCATCAAGTTGAGATCGTTAAAAATATTTTCTTCCTTTGGACACAAGTCCTTTTCCTTTCTCTTCAATGCATTTAAACGTATGAACATAGAAGATGGTGTCTTCGAAAAGTCTTGTCTGAATAGAATGGGACAGTTGGGTCATTTTAGCTGCGTACAAAGTTTATGGCTGACCCTCTCGGCCTACGCCTCCGTGAGGGAGGAGAGACAGACGGAGGACCTTTCCCGTTTGATGTTTTCAAATTTTAGGAAAGTCATCTTCAGTGTCGCTTCGCCTGGTGTTGCCTCCACGGTTGTTGCTTCGTCTAGTGTCGCTTTGTCTAGTGTCGCTTTGTCTAGTGTTTCTTCGTCTAGTGTTGCTTCGTCTAGTGTTGCTTCGTCTAGTGTTGCTTCCCCTGGTGTTGCTTCCTCCGGTGTCGCTTCCCCTGGTGTCGCTTCCCCTGGTGTTGCTTCCCCTGGTGTTCCTTCGCCTCGTGTTGCTCCCCCGAACGTGGGCGAGCAGATCGCCCGGCTGACGAGCCTCCTCACCAAGGTGCGGAAAATCCCCCCCGGGAAGGTGCTGCACCTCCTGGCGAGTCGCTATCCAAATTATGAACATACCCTTTCAGCGGACAACTGCACAAGTCTCCTCACTTTCGTGTCAAATCTGTGTGCCAGCCTAACCGAGAAGGAAGAGAAGCCATCCTGGAGAAGCTACTACCATTTTGTTAACTCCCTAACGAAAAAGATTCTTGCATCTAGCCATTTGTACAGAAACAAAGATCTGTTAATAAACTTCCTACACGGAAGTGGGAAAACCTTCCCTTCTTTTGCTAGATGCACCAAAGTGGACGAGAGAAAGATGTTTTATTTTGAGCAGATTCTCAGAATTGTGTTGCCACATGTGTATCCTTTTATTGGCCAAATGAACATGGGAGAAATTGCCGTCCTGGTGGAGTGCCTCAGCAAGGAGAACTACTCCCTGGAGGCAATGGCCGCGGTGGGCTCGGCGAGTGACATGCAGTTCGACGAGCTTGGGGGGGCGGTGCTGCGCCGGGTGAAGGGGCTGCTGCGCGGGGGGAAGGAGACCAACGAGGAGGAGGCAGACGTGGGGGAGACAGACGTGGGGGAGACAGACGTGGGGGAGGCAGACGTCGATCACACCACCATACGAATCGCTAACGCAATCACCGTTTGGAGGGGGTTGCTGAGTCTGGCCCTTCACGACAAGGAGGTGTTCCAATTGATGGTCCAACGATGCATACTGTCTTCGCCATGCCTATCGTCCGTCACGTCTTTGTCTCAAGCCATACACTACGTATGCGTGTACAGCACGACCAGTGAGCCCATTCCAAAGAAGAAACACATAGGGCTATTACGCTTTTTACTTAACATTGTACACAGGTTGATGGTCAATGAGGGGGTGCTTCATCTCAACTGCAGAGGGGAAGACGAGGAAGACGGGGAAGCCCTTATCTCCGAAGAGAATTTAAGAAGATTTTCCAAGGAACCTCTTCTGGGGAAGGCCCTCACATCGTTATGCGATGCTGTTATGATAATCCTGCCCCATGTGTGCAACATAGAGACGGATAAACCTTCGCAGTCGTCCCACCCTTCGGATAACGACCTTCATTCCATTGCCTTTCGACCCCTGATCAGCCCTTCTTTGTTGCATTTTTATTTGGCCATCTTAAAAATAACTGAACAAGTCAGGCAAAAGGAGAATAATCAATATCATCCATTCCGCAGAGACGAGTTACGTGACGTAGTGGAAGAGATACGCCAGTGCGCGTTGGGCATTCACATGAGCAGCGTGTACGTGGAGCTTCCCCCCTTCAGCGTGCTGGTGTTGGGTGGGGCAGCATCCCCTTCTTAGCGTTTGGGGGAGTTCACAAAAAGAAGAAGAAAAAAAACAAATAAAAAGAAACAACAAAAAAGCAACACCTGTTCGTTTGCGAGCGAGATGCACACATAATCACCTTATGCATATTTACGTAACGATCATTTTAAGATGGTGAAGGGGGGAATTGTCCCGAAATGGAGGTGCGCCAACGGCAACTGCTATCTGTGTAGTGGGGTAGTAAAAAGAGAGCTTCACTCGTGGGGATACATGACCGACCAAATGGGTTCCACCCCCTTCGGAGCCCCCAGCATATTTTGCGCTCCCTTTGGTGCACTTTTTCGAGCGGGTCCCCCCGTTTTGTAGAAGAAGCCCGTTCCCCTGGATGTCATTATTTTGGGAGCAATTCTTTATTATTATTTTTTTTTTATTTTATTCTGTATTTCATTTTATTCTTCCTTTTCTTTTCTTTTCTTTTATTTTTTCTTTTGTTTTTTTTTCCTATATGTGGTAACTGTTTTGGGGGAGCCGTTCCACGAAGGGGTATTATGTGGCCTCCCCACGGAGCTCTGGTCAGCACCTGGTTCATTGGGGGAGGGCGAACCTCTGTGTGTGTTTCCCCCATCCGAAGTGATAATACCTCCAAAGTGCTAATTAGTAGGCGGGAAGAACAGAACAACGATTGCCACGATGAAGCGGACGAGCAGATACGGGCGAGTAGGGAAGAGAAAAAAAGGTCTCATAGTAGGTTATGACAGGATGAACAATAAGGACCACATTAGGAGTAAGCAGCTGCTGACCAAGTTAGACAATTTCACTTCATGGGAAGAAGGAGCTCGAAGTAGGTATGCAAAATCGATCCTTTTACAAAAGGAGAGTAGCCTCCTACTGAAGGATGTGATCCATTGGGGTCAGAAAAACAAAGAGGTTAATGAAGCTTTTGTCCATGTGGTGAAGGACTCCCTACACTGGAATCCACTTAACATTGGCAGTCTGTTCAATTTGGTTTATTTTTACTTTATAAAAAATGGGCAATGTGGGTCCAAGTTGGGAGAGTCCCCCTCTGATCAGGGGCAGACGCAGAAGCCGACGCAGAAGCCGACACAAGGGCAGATGCACGCGGAGAGGAGTTGCCTTCTATATAGCCACCTCTTGCACTCCATTCTGATGCATATCTGTAGAGGCCAGTTTAGTAGAGAAAAAGCAGGCGTAGTGAAGAAGGGGAAGGCCGGGGGAAGAAACATAAGAGCAGTTTTTTTTTCCCTGTTTAGGGAAGAGATCAAGAAAGACATTTTTCAGATGAGGCTGATAAGGCGTGTTTGGGACAGATGGAACAGCATCCCCTGCATCAATGATCCAGCGCCGTTAATAATCTGTGTCGAAAATGTGCACATGTTATGTGTGACAAACTATAGACTCGGGCTCATGCGTGACGTTTTTTATTACGCCAATTTGCTACTGCACCTTCTGCAGCTACGTAGCCTGAGGGGCCTTCTGAAGGCGAACCATTTCTCCCTTTCTGCCACCCTATGCATGGCGAAGGCCGCTTCCTTCGTGCTGACCTGTTCAGGCGACCGACGGGTTTACCACTCGACGGGTTTAGGCGAAATTGGCGATTTAAGCGGTGTTGGCGATTTAGGCGAAGCTGCCGATTTAGGCGAAGCTGCCGATCTACACTGCTTGCACAAGGCGCAAAACCGAATGAACGGAATGAAGATGGGGGGCCCGAGCAAGGGGGTGGACCTTCAGACGGATGACTCTTTTTCGATGAGACGATCTACAAATGGTGTGGACAAGGAGGGGTTCACACTTATTGACGAGGACCTCCCGAACACACTGATGAAATGTGAAGAACGCTTTTTATCTTTCCTGTTAAGCGAAGAAGAGACAACCATGAGGGCGAAACGTGTGATCGAGCAGGACAACATCCTTGAAGAATACATCCACTACACACTCTCATCAGTGGTGACAAAAGTAAACGTGTGCATAAATCACTGTCTCAGTTATCGAGAGTACCAGTCCTTGGCGCAGTTTTTAATGTGGAGGGCTCGTCTATATTACCATGTAGGTCTGTTTCGAGAATGTCTTTCAGACACCAGCAAAGTGGCGTTGATGAATCTACACGCGGGTGCTCCACTGAGAATTGATTCCGACGGAGGAGGAACCGCTAACTACTCCTGCCTTGGCTTGATGCTGTCCTGTTTGCATCGCCTGAACCTCCTGCGCGCGTGTGATTCGTATTTACTTATTCCGTTAAGGAGAGGCGACACGGGGAGTTACACGTGGAAGGGAAGAGCGACCTGCACACCAGAAGCCCATGCGGAGAGAAGCCATACCTTTAACAAGAGAGAGCATCCGTACTCTTGGTGTCGACCCCCCGAGGATAAAGCCCTCCTCCGTGTGCTCCACGGGAATAGGAAGAAAATCCCGTTTATGCTTTAAGCAGGAGTCATGCCGCTCCACGCCGTTTGGCTAAACCACGAAGTGACCTCCACGCGTCATCCCGTTTGTGACAGCCTTCCGAAGGTGTGCCCAAGCCTTTTGGGTGTTTCCCTCGGCAATTTTTTCTGTATGCCCACTTTTACCATTTGTACCGCCCCGTACCACGTGTACCGCTTGTACCATTTGGATTTTTTTTTTTTTTTTTTTTCGTTCCGTTGGTGGCAGCCTCCTGCGCGATCGCCCTGTTGCACTGACACCTCTCCACCAGTTTGCCTTAAACTTTTTAACTTCACGAAAAGGAGAGGAAGAGCTGACGATGTGGTTTATCAACCGTACGTTCGTTCGTTTGTTCCATCGTTCGTTCGTTCGTTTTTTTCTTTTTTTTTAAAGTCCACTTTGTAGAGGTGTGAAAGTGCTTCCCATTTTCACCTGCGCAGAAAATATATCAAATAGGAAAATCTGCCTCGTCTCCCACGGAGAAGTGACCCCCCCCCACTGCGCAGCTGACAACCTGCAGATCGGAGTGAACCCCCTACAATGCCTATTTTGCACCACGAGGGATGCGGGTGTAAGGAGGCCGACGAGGTGTTGAGGGGTGGAGAGTTCCTGCTCAAATATATGGACATCGAAAAGGTCACTGCGCTGAACGAGCAGGTAACGTGTTGGCAGGGCAGCTTGGGGGGTGAAGGTGCGCTCCACACGGTTACGACGTGTTCGCCACGTCTTGGCCACTCCTTCGCCACACTGTTTTTTCCCCTGTTCGGTAAACTGTTCCTCCCCTGGTTGCCCTTTTTTTACCCTTCAAAGGTCCCCGGGTCGTGCAGGAAGATTCTGAAGTCATATGACGAAAGACTGTCCCCCGCCAACTGCGAGAGCGACGCGGACCATGAGCTGGTACGATCCGAGTTGGTACCGCCGCGTCTGAGCAGCAAAGCGGCACATGTGTGCTATCCCCTAAAGACGCCGTTCCCTACGCCTGATTGCACTTCCACCCCTTTTTAACCCATCTGATCCTATCACCCCTTTTTCCCCCCTCATCAGATTATTAACATTCCTTTTACTAGTCCTTGCAAGGTACAGGCTACTTCTGGGAGAGGAGCTGCACGTTGCCGCTCTACGTGGGTGATGCGGCTCCACGTCGGCGATGCTCTACGTGTGCATGCTTCTTCTATGTCTGTATGTGTGATGGATCCCCCACGGAGTGTACCCAAGGTGATTCCCACTCACTCACCAGCCGCAAACGAACCGCTCACCAGCCACTCATTTACCCCACTGCACTTTCCCCAGATCGTCAGTCTGTTCCTCATTGGAGGGGAGGAAGGAACCTACCCGAAAAAAATCAAAATTTACGCCAACCGGGAGGACATCGATTTTGAGAAGTAACTCATTTTTTTAGAAGAAGGGAGTGACTTACCTCACCCAGGACAGCAGCCATGTGGAGCCTAGGAAATCAGCAAATCGGAAAGTTGACCAATTGGCAGATCGACCAATCGACAAATCCAGACACCTGATGCAAACGCGTTGGCGCGTACGCCCCCCTTTCCATCTTCCGTGCAGCATTCACGATTTCAAGTGTGTGCAGGAGCTGGACCTCTCGGAGGACTACCACGGCTCGGTAGAATATCCGCTAAAGGTCCGTCTTCACTGGCGAGAGGCTTCACTGGTGGGAGGTCTGGTGTTGAGAAAAAATTTTGGGAGTCTTTTGGGGGCCCTTTTCCTCTCCTGTCCTTCCTTTCCTGCCCATTTGCTGCTTTCTTCCCCCCTCTGCCCCCCTTCGCAGGTGACCTCTCTGTTCAACGTGACCCACCTGACTCTCTACGTTTGTGAAAACTACGGAGCGGAAACGAGCAAGATATTTTACTTAGGTGTGCTGGGCGTGTGTGTCTGCGTTTGTGTCTGCGTGTTTCTGTGTGTGCATGCGTCTGCTCCCTTTAGCCCCTCCTTAAGGGACCGCTTAACCACCCCTTTAACCTCCCCTTTTCACCTTCCCCGACAGGTCTGAAGGGCGTAGGGACCAACTACACGAGGAAGGCGGTCGAAGCGGTGGGTGAACTATTCAGCGTTGTCTCCACATGTCGCGCTTCGCTTCTTGCTTCAGGTTCCTCAATTTTCTCTTATCACCTGTCACTTCTCACCTCCCATGGCGCACTTCCCCCTTGCAGGTCTACGAAGCCTCCCCGAATTTGTCCGATCACAAGGTTAAAGGCGCGGGAAACAAGATGCACTTCTCCTTCGACGCGTTTTAGCCGTCGCGAGTTATCCGTTTGTGGAAGAGCAAAAAGGTGAAAAAAAAAAGAAGAAAAAGAAAAAAAAACCTGTGCTGGAGCCCTCGCTTAGTCGTATGCAAAAAGAGTCCCTCCGTGGAGGAACTCCGTCTGGCAGGGACCCTACGTCAAAGTGGACGATCCGTTTGGACCATCCGTTTGGACCATCCGTTTGGACCACCCGTTTTGCTTTCCCCAAACGTGGTGTGGGTACTATACTGACGGATGGGTCGTTAATGTCCTGCGTCCCTCCGGTGAAAAATGTGTACATACCGCATGACTGTGTCGCATGTTCCCCAGACGCACGGGGTCCAAATGGGGGAATGAATGAGAAGGTGCCCACTTTTTCATTGTGACTGGAAGGGTGGAGAAGGTTGTGTGTGCATATAAAGATCAGCGCCGTGTAACGTGTCGTGTAACACACTACGTAACATGTCGCGTAACGTTCTGTGTTTTTTTTTTTTTTTTTTTTGAACATGTCAGATGATGTCATGTGCTTGGCTTGGCGAGGATCACTTCACGTCATGCCGCTCTTAACAGAATGATGCGTGGCATAAACTAGCTTTTATTTTTCAAGTACTTTGCTTCGTTAAATATTTTCCTTCGCATGGATTATTTGCACTTAAGCGTTATGTTGTGAAGAAGAGATGTTGGCTAGTTGAGAAGTTGGGGATAGCCTTTTTCTTTTTCTTTCTTTATTTTTTTTTTTCTTTTTCTTCTCCTCTCCCTTGCGGCATGTTCCTCTGGCCCACTTCACCTTATGTGATAGGAGTTTCCCCATCTGGGACTCTCTTTCATGTTTCTGTTGCTCGCCCCCTGTTGGAGCCAATGCCAGAAAATTATGAACCGGAGGAACATCGGACTGGCGGCTAAATGTTTGGCCATCATCCTCTTTACCTGTTTTTTCTCCACCAGGGAATGTAAAAGCGGAGGAAGGCAGATAAGGCAGAGAAAGCACAGTTTTCTTTTGAGCCAATTGGTGGGAAATACAAAACGGGGAGGTAATACATGCCCACGGGGGGGAGGAGGCCTTATCAATGGCGCCTCCCGCGCGAGGACGACGACACAGTGGCGGAATAACCATTTGAACTTCTCCCGAAGCGGAGGTGACCGCTGTACACACGGAAGGTGTGCACGTCGGACAGGAGCTGGAGTGGCGCAGACGCTACGCATGTGGGAGGTACTACCCATCGCACACGCTAGGTTAAGCACTACTTCTTCGACTACCTCTATGATCGGGCCTACCACTAGCCTTACCACTTCGTCCAGCCCCCCCCTGTGGGCGCGAAAAATCGACCAAAAGGAAATCAAGCGGAGGAAAAACTACCAGTACGCATTAAAGCACAAGTTTGATAAGAACGGAAGACGAATAAAAGACATCAACAAGGAGAGAAAATCTCTAAAAAAAAAGAAGTTATTTGATTACGAGGGCTTTAAGGTGGATAAAATCTTTACCTGCCTGAGTGAAGAGGACATGCAGGAGTTGCGCGAGGAAGAGTTGAAACGAAAGTCAGGTGAAATCCTTCACAACAATAAATATATTGATACTTACGGGGTGGAGTCAGAGACGGACATGGACGACCTGTGAGAGGGGCTACTCAGGTGATGTTAAGTTGTTGTCATTTCATCCAGTCCCGTTCCGTCACTTGCCTTCCCCTGCCTTGCCTCTTTTTTTAAACATCCCTGTGGAATTCGCTCCGGGGATTGAGCAGCATCCCCAGTTTAAATCCCCTTTGACTAATTGAATTTTTTTTTCTTTTTTTTTTTTTTCTTCCATTCGCATTTTGCTTCCTCTGAGTAAGGTTACCCCCAAGGATTATTTCCCCTTTGCAGCCTTTTTTCCGCCACAGCCCCGCTTCTCTCCGTTTTCACACACGTGGGAGTATAATCCATCATCGTAATCGTCCCATTTCAACCCTTCTCATAAGATGATAAAGGTTGGGTACCTCCTAACCTGGGGAAAGACCCTCCTTTTTGTCTTGACAACACTTTTGCTTCTCCTGTACGACGTGAAGATAGTCATCTTATCTGAGGGGAGAAGCTTGAAGGGGTACCACCACCCCGCAGTTGGTTCGTGTCTCGTCACCCCGCTGCGGCATCCTTCCGAACATCGGTTTGAAGCTCGACGTAGAAGCATCGGGTGGAGAGGCGAACGAAGAACCCCCCTGTTAAAAATCCCTGAGCTTCACCCTCCCAGGGGAAAAAAAGAAATCAACGTTGCAATCTTGAAGCGGTCACCTCTGCCAAGTGGATCCATTTTGCTGAACTGGAAGGAAGGTGTAAAAAAATTAGTGACCACGTGGGGGCTGCTTCAGACAAAAGGAGAAGACAGCGAAGAAGTGCACCCCTTGAAGAACTGCCGGTGGGAAATCACGACGTTCAATTTTTTGATGCAAAAGAGGAGCTCCTTTTTCCTTCACATCCACGAAAATGGAGCAGTGAAGATGTCTAACCATTTGGAAGGGACGTGGTTCTACAGTAACTATCACTTAACTTGGACCATCGAGCATCCGGATCGGCGTGTGTACTACACGGCAGAGGTGAACTCATCGAGTGGTGAAAAACGGAGTGACTGATGTAGGGTTTCGCTCCAAGGGCTGCCCTCCTCAACTGCTATCCCATGAGATGGTATACTCCTATATGTTGACTCATTCTTCGGATGTTTTTTTCCCCCCCGTTACGTGTGCCGCCACACCCCTCCCCAGCTCCTCTGGAATGGCGACAAAAGCAAACTGGTCAAGGGCATCATCTATGAGGAGCAGAAACGACGGCGCTTCTTCCTGCCCGCGTACTTTTTCAGGAAAATCCTCGGGTCGTTCGAAGGACGCGTCTCCAGGGAATAGTGCCCTTCATCGTCGCGTTTTCGTTTTGTTTTCAAAGTGGGGGGAGGCAAATCCATTTTGATAGAGAGAAGTATCCGCGGTAGGAACACTCTCGGTGCTGTCCCTGATGACGGAATCACCTCCTCCGCAGCATGTGGATGACGCCTTGTATGATCCTTCGAACAACTTGTATAACCAAATTCACAAGGATCCTTCTCGTGGCTATGGAGATGATCCCGTATGCATATCGTATAACTTGTCTCGCCAGGAGGTTTCCTTTCCCGATTTTTAAATAATCAATGAATTCACTTGGACTGACACGAGGATGCGCGTTTTTCAGATTATTTTTATAGAAAAGACCAAAGTCTGACATGTCGTCGGATTCTATCAGGGGGGAGGAGAATGTGGGTTGCATATTACTTCGGGATGAATTGAAGGGGTGCAGACGAGGGAGTGCTGACGAGGCCTCCACGGTGAAAAGAAGAAGAAAAAAGAGAAGCTAAGGAAAGGGTTCGAAGGTGGCCGAACGGGATCGAAACGGGCCACCCCCCTTATGTCATTTACACGCTACACATGCAAGTACGCTGTGGACGTTTGGCGCTTGGCGATCCCCTCTGCGCTCCTCCCAATTAGCACTGCCCATTTCGCACCTCCCATTTCGCACCTCCCGCTCCGCGCTCATGCACCTTTGCTGTTGCCGCTTATCTCCCGCTCCGTGATCTCCTGCTTGACGACCCCGTCGTGGTAGGTAATTATTTTGGTCGTCTTCTCGATGATTTTATTTCCTCGCGGGATGATCTCCGTTTTTATGTTCGTCTCTGCGGGGGGGGAGAAGTGGTAGTAAGCGGCAGGAACGGGCAGGAAGTGGTATAACGTGCCAGGAGTGCATCGAACAGGTTGGAAGTGAGGCCGGGGTTGGACCCCCATCGTACGCATGAATATATCAGCAGACTTGGCCAAGGGGATTACGTTTTATATTTGCATTGCTGCTCCGATAGGATCCTGCGAAGGGAAAGGGGTCGTTCCGATGGGGCAGTTGCGATGAGGCAGTTGCGATGAGGCAGTTGCGATGGGGCAGTTGCGATGGGGCAGTTGCGATGGGGCAGTTGCGATGAGGCAGTTGCGATGAGGCAGTTGCGGTGAGGTAGCTCCGATGAGGCCATTCCGACGAAGCCGTTCTGATGATGCCATTCCGATGGGGCTATTCCAGTGGGATGTTTCGCATGTAGCGCATCGTGAGAGTGAAATTCACCCAAGACTGCGGGTCATCAGTTAGATCTGGTGAGCCTTACCCGGTACTCCGAAATTTGTGAAGAAATCGTTCCCCATCCCTCTCGAGGGGAAGTTGCCCTGAGGAGGAAAAACAGTTAAAGGTGCGGTGTAGAAGAAATAGGTTCCAGGGATGATGTGTTCATTTGGGGGGGTATGTTGCTAGGGTATCTTATAAGGTTATGTTATGCGGCTATGTCGTGAGGGCCTCCCCCATTGGTGCCGCTCCACAGAAGAAACACGGGCAACTCTGCACTCCTGGGTTACCTCCCCAAAAACGTTCGATTTAAAAATATCATTAAGGTTCATGGTGCCAAAGACTTTCTTGAAGACCTTCTCGATTTCTTCATCACTCATTCTCTTCGTCTCGTAAGTGTAATTTGTTTTACCACTGCCGTTCGTGTTGGCGTAGTTGTTATGAAAGTGGCCACCAGAGAAACCACCATTCAGTTGACTGTCATAGATGTGCTTCTTATTTTCGTCACTTAACGTCTCATATGCTTCTGTTATTTCTCTGAACATTTTCTCCGATTCTTTTCGATTGTTTGGGTTCCTGTCTGGGTGATACTTGAGGGCCAGCTTCCTATATGCCTGCTTTATTTCATTCTTACTGCTGTTTCGTTGGACGTTTAGGATTTCATAGAAGTTTTTTGTGCTGAAGGGTCTGCATGGAGGAGAGGGGGGACGGGTGTGCGCAGCGAATGTGAAGTGCGATGTGCAGATCGTTCCCGGGGAAGCGCTGGTGAAGAGGTGATGACACGGCGGTGAAGTTGCTGCTAAACGCTGAACGAAGCGATAACCCACACAGACGCATAACCATCGCATAGCTTGGCAGCCCCTTCACCCCGCGGGGAGTACCTCCTCTGGAGGGCGCAGTTGGGGGCCTCCTTGAATAGCCCCCTCTGGATGGTGCCCGATACGCCCAAGCCATGGGAAAAGCCAAAGTACCGCTTACGAATGAAAAACATTTTTGTGAATAACTTTATCGGTTGGAGATTTGCTCGGTGGCGATGATCGCAGGGGGGGCCTACAAACACCACAGAGGATTGACACTTGGTTGAGATGTTTAAATGACTCCTTTTTTTTTTTTCTTTTTTGTATGAGTGTACTCATCGAGGAGGTGGAAAAGAAAAAAAATAATTTCCCTCTCTGGGTGGGAACATAGTGCGTAATTGCACGTCCGGATGGGGAAGCGGTTTAAAATGGGGAGGCCGCTTAAAGTGGGAGGGAAGCTAAAACTGTGGGTCTGTCAAACTTTGCCCCCATTTGGCGCACCTCGTCATGGTGGCACTCATGATACAAATTAAGCACCATCACAGTTAGCCCCTTGCGTAGAAAAAAGAAAAAAAAAAAAAAACAGTGACAACATTTTTTGTTCCAGCGAAGTGGTACCCAAACGAATATGCTTCCTTTTTCCTATTGGGGGCCGCCCTCAGAAGTTAACGGCCAAAATGGCAACCGCCTCCTCCCCCCCAATTGCAGACCCTGTTATCTCCCACACTACGGCATGAACAACTGGTGCGTGGGAGCAACTCAGTTTGCACTTCCTCATTGGCCACACCGCAATGACCACAGCGCTACATATTGCAGATACTCTGTCGGCGCTTCACCCCTGTGCGGTTACACACCCACGAACGGACGCACGCTCTGATAATTGATAAAATTAACCAAGGGGGAAAAAGACTTCATTTAAGTACTTTAAAAGGAAAGAGAGGGGAGGCGAAGTGGAGGAACAGATGGGGCGGGGAAATGAAACGTAACATATAAAACGGGGGGGGAAAAAAATTCCTCATTTGTTTTTTGTTTTTGTTTTTTCTTTTTCCCCACACATATATATGCACATACGATTGGAAGTGCACATGGAATACACAGACATGAAGGAGAAACAAACAACCAATTTGGTTACATGGGGAATATGGGGATGTAGTGGTGACGTGGAGAAATGGGTAGTTAAAAAGAAAGGAGGGGGGGGAATGGGACAACACAGACACATACACGGCATGGGTACACAAATGTATGTACATGAATGTGCCTACATCCCTCCGAGCGCTGAGCTCCTAAGATAGGAAACCTTTTAAAATGAACGCATGGGCCGCAACGCCGACGCAGAGCAGTTGCATGCCCAGCAACATCATCACGTTCAAGTAAACTTACATCAAGATGAGCACACACAACTTATCACATGTGTGTGCAAAGAGGTAACACATAAAATTAAAATTAAAAGGGGGAGAGAAAAGGGGAAGAAAAATGGGGGGCAGGTCAATCATGCACAGCAGGGTTTTTTATGATAAGCGTGCATGGATAATAAAATATGGGTTGAAGTGGTAGAGCCCCCAGACAGAGGCATAATCCCCCATCTCTCTTCAGACATCTCTTCCCCTCACTGCATAGCACCTGTGTTTTCTGGTTCTTCGTAAGGTTTCGTGTCTTCACTTTGGAATGGGTACTTCTTCTTTATTAGTTTGTAGATCGGGGCACTCCTGCATGTAGCATATGCGCCGCGAACGTGACTGAGTTCCTACTGGCGCTTTTCTCAAAGGCGGTGAAAATTGTGATAAAAAGAAGAAAGAAACTCCTTTTCGTAGTCTTTGTTTTTTTAACGTTTTTGTTGAACTTTCCTTTGCTTTTTTTTCTGTCCTTTTTTTTTCTTTCCTCCTGCTTGAGAAGCAAAGCCTTCTTCACACATTTTCATTTAACAGATTGTCAAAGGAGACTCCCTTGCTCAGGCATCGAATGTAGTGATATATAAAATCTCCCATGAGTACCAGCTGGACGACTTGCATGATTACGACCCACACGCCGACGTACGACTTGATCTGTAGAAGGGGAAGGGGTGAATAAGTGGCAGAGATGAATAAATGGCAGAGGTGTACAAGCTGCGTGGAGCCAACTCTATGCGCACCGCGTCAAAAGGGGAACGCAACCCGCATTCATGTTGTCATTACGATGTTGTCTGAGGAATTCAACTCCTTATGTGATACTATCCAAAAGAGGAAAGACAAAACCTAAGGGGTGGGCACGAATAGAGAAAAAATGCCAAGTCAACCGGTGAGAAAATATAGGGAAAAAAAAAAAAGTAAAAAATGCAGTTTATACACACATTCACCGCAAAGGGGTTACCTTTGAAAAGGCTTGTGACGCCAAGAAGTGGGTGGTAAAGGCTGCCACTTTGCCCTGAAGAGGGAAAGGGGGAACAAGGGGAAAATGGTGGCAGTTTCACATCGCAAGGTTACGCGCGGGGGGTAAAATAAAAAAAAGGCAGCAAAGGGGGTGCAAAATATGTGCGAAAGTTAAGGGGAAAATCGCCTGAACGGTGCAGGTATTTTTTCCTTTTTTTTTTTTTTTTTTGGCTCCCCTTTTTACCTCCTTCTGAAACATGGACAGCTGCGGTAGCACGCACACGGACTCCAGGTACAGGGCAAAGGACCAGGCGACCTGCAGGGTTGAAATGGGGTGGGGGGTTTGCGTCGATGTTCACGTGTGTGATTGCGCAGGTTAACTTTTTGCTGTTTCCTTTCGGCTCCGTTGCTACTCCGTTGCAGCTGCCTGCTCTAGGTCTGTTCTACGCCTCTTCCTTTTCTGCTCTTCCCTTACATCAGCCGGGAGAAACGAGTTCAGCGAGGGGTGCACGAAAATGGCGATGACAAAGGCGGGGATGATTAAAAAGAGGTTGTTAAAGATATCGTTCGTGCTGTCGTAGCTGCTTTTGTATTTATATCTGCACAGGTACACAATGCAGCAATTGATGAATAGCGAAATGGCTTCGACCAGTTGGTAAAGCCAATCGCCACTTTTATCGTAAGGCAGGTATCCTTCGAATGGTACGATGGAGAGCAGCCTAGCCGTGTTCAGCACGACGTAGCATTCCATCATCTTCAGAGACACCCCTGCACACGACTTATTCATTTCGATTTTCACGAACACCATGAGGAAAGAGAACATGCTAATCACGGACGACAAAGTTAACAGGAAGGAAAAGTCTCCATCGGAAAACAAGTGGTAAAATACAAATATGATCAGCAGGAAGAAGCAGTATATTTTTATGGACGCGCTGTGATCTGACAAATATCTCTTCATTTTCTCCACGTCGTTCACTTTTCGCATGAAATCGTTTACACCCTTCATTTTGATCCTTGGGGGGGAGTGAATTCGGTTACTGCTTTGTTTTCGGTTACGCCTCTGTTTGGGGTCACACCTCTGCTTGGGAACACGCCTTTGTTTGGAGTCACAGTTGTACCTTCCTTTCCGCCTCTGTCTCGATTACGCTTGTTACTGGCTAATAAACGATCAGCTAGCTACCTACGCGCATTCCAACACGTGCACACATTCGCCTGTGTATATGGGTATATCGAGCTGGTTTTCCTCCCTGCCTGCGTGCGGCTGTGTGGGGGGAATGAGCAACCGACTCCTTCTCCTCGTGTGTATGGCTAGTCTTAAAAGATGTTCTGAGAAGCTGTTCACTTCGGTGTGGTGCGAAGGGGGAGGTTCACATGCAGAAAAATATGAGCGTGTAACACATGGCACACGTTTTGTCGCACTGGAGGAGTTCCCAATGAGAGCTGCTCCGTTTGTCTGTTCTTCGCTTTTCCCCTGACGATGGTGAGAGTTCGTCCTGCGCCCCTTTCACCCCTTCCGTTTTTTGCTTCTAAGTGTACCTGCGAAGGTGTTATTACAATCCCCCTCTTTCGCTCCTTGGCAAAAAAAAAAAAAAAAAAAAAAGTGGTGAGCAGACTATTCGGGCTGACGTAAGTCGGGACTATGCGCTTCGTTCCTTCGTTTCATTGGGGTAATAATCGATCTTGAGCTTTCTTCGCCAATGGGTTTTTGTATACACGCGTAGGAAAGGATGTGTGGGTTATGCGTGAGGGTACGCACATGAGTTATGCCTGTTGGCATTCTTGTGGGCATATAAATCAATATGTATGTTGGCATCCGTGTGAGCATGAATCAGCACATGGGTCCCCTTCTCTTCACGCGCGTACAACGAGTGAACTTGGCGCTCTGCGCAGTGTATGGACGTCAGTTCGCCAGCTTGGCTTTCCTTCCTGCCTCCCGATCTGTAACTCTCGTGAGAATGTCCTTGCGCTTGTCAGTGTTTGCTGCTCAGCCTAACCGGCAGTTTGTGACATGCGAAATTGCGATTATTCGCCTGGTTGCATATTCGCTGCTTGGCTACTTGACATTCTTGGCATACTTCGCTGACTTGGCTTCATATCGCGAGGTATCACTTTCGATTCACTTTCAATTCGAAGTATTCCGCGTTATTTCGCTTGCATATCATCATAAAAAGCTTTGTAGTTTCTCTTCTTTTTTTTTTTTCCTTTTCGTCATCATTTGTGTTTTTTTTTTTTTTTTTTTTTACTTTGCCAGATCAGGAGGTAGGAAAAAAAAAAAAAAAAAAATTATCTTTCCCTTTTGGTTACCTCCCCCGTGACGACTACATTCACGAAATACAAGCCAACACGATGGTGTGATTTTCCCTTTTTTTATCATATGTGTGGCATGCTGATATGGGAGAAAGAAGAATATATGTTTCCCCCCCAGGGGAGGTACACCTTTTCCGCTCACGCCCCGCTGGGGGTTAAACAAATCTGGGTCGGTCATGTACAGAGGGGGGATAAGGCTAAAATGGATTAAACGGGTGTGGGATCGTGCCAATCGGGGAAGCATGTCACTCGGGGGAGCCTACCAGTCGTGGGATCATGCCAGTCGGGAGAGTGTACCAGCCTAGTTATTGCACCAGCCGAGTGATCTCCAGACCTCCGAAGCACGTCGCTCACATGCATGCGGCAACCGCCGGGAAATTCTCCGCCGAATGGGGTAGGGCTTCCCTTCGTGTAACACGACATGTGGCATGGGGAGGAAGCCCCTCTCCCCCCCTTACCACGCGCTCTTCAAACGCAGTGCCAACCATGTGTTTTTTCGTCCCTCTACATTGGGTTCAACACGATGTGAGTGTTTATTCCGTACACAGTACTCACGAGTTGGAGGTACTATACCCATGTTTTGTCATCCCATCAGAAAGACGACCAGACAAGTCATTCCCGTGAGTGATTGTTTTATATTCGCCTCTGTCATTAATTGGATGCTTTCTGTTGCGCCACTTTTTTTTTTATTCCCTGTCCCTCCTTTGTATAAGCAAAGGAAACGAAAGAACGTAGCAGATTGGGTACCTTTCGAAATGTAACAAATAAGGCTAAACAGACAGGGTGGTGGAAAACACGCGATTGTTCTTTGTTCCCACCGACTGGGAAGCATCGATGGATTCGATGAACGGTCTCCAATTATGTTGCAAAAATTTGGTTTTCCGATTCGTTTGCAAAGTTGTGTTATCCATAATGGTGAGTTAAGCAAAATTCTGTCAATTTTTTTTTTTTTTTTTTTTGTTCCTCAGCTAGCCAAACTTAGTTTTGAACACACCATCCAGTGAAGCATTCCAAGTGGGGAAAAAACAGGCATCCACTGGAGAGGCGCTCTCTAGGTGGTCCTACTCATGGCCGATCAGCCACACAGCAAAATTGTTGGTGCCTGTGCGAATGAACCAGAGGGTGCGGCAACTTTGCTTCCACGGTAGGACTAATCTCCCCATCTGTGTTCGCCAAATTGGCGGCAGCAGTCGTTCCACTGGTCCCCGCGGGTTGCTCACCGGAGTGGTTCACAGGTGTGGCTCATCAGAGTGATGTCCCACGTTAGGGGTCCTTTCCTCACCCATCTGCGTGTCACCGCGGTTTGCGCAACTCATCACTCCGAACCGGTGCGGGAAACTCGAGGACATAAAAATAAAAAAGTTACAGAAAGGCACATGTGCCTGTGGGAGCTGTACGTGTGGGTTTCCCCGTCCTTCCCTTCCCCCTCTCCACATATCTTTCCTCTTTTAAATATTAAAAGAGAAGAGGACAGGTATCTCCCCCCACCACGTGAATGTCTATTTTGTGCAGGAGGGGACATGCCGAGGTGAGTGGGGATGATCTCAATTTCAGTATCGCCTGGCACACCGACCGACTGATCAGTGGGCGTCTGACCTAAGCGCATAAATGGGAAAAAAAAAAAAACATTGCATAAAAGGAACTCTTTTCTTAAAACAGATATACCATTTGGAGGTATTCCCTTTTGATGTGACTTGACAAGTTCTC
>NW_008481840.1:277930-286516 GCF_000524495.1 Plasmodium inui San Antonio 1
CCTTTGCGTGCTGCCCGTGCAACGGTGAATGAGTCCAAGGGACCGGACCCTTCTCCCACGTTTAACTTTTGACGAGTGTGGCGATACCGATGCGACTGGCGAGGGAGCAGACCAATTGGCATCGCCATGGGCATAGAGAGCACCACAAGTGTAGTATCGTCGAGCCTTCCACGGTGCACATAACACCAAATGGTGAACGAAGAGACTGGGTACGCAACACACAGTTCCTTTGGCACGCCTTTGTTTCTTCCTACTGTTCGTGTGGTCCTCCCCTCTTTACACTGCTCTGTGTTCAAAAAAAGGGGAGGGAGCTTTTCTTCTTAGAGAAAAGAGAAAAAAAAAATACAAGTCACAAATAACCAAAGACTTGAATTCCACCACATCCGTTTGAGCAAAACCGTCAACTGCACTGTAACACAAAGAGATTGTCCCAAAAAGGAGGGAAATCTTAATCTGTAACGAGGTGGCACGCGGGGGAGACACAAGGGGCGGCCTTGCCGAGTTGGCTAAGGGGAAGCCATCCCTCTTTTATCCAAGGGGAAACCATCCCGCTTCATCCAAGGAGAGCACCTTCCCCCAAAACATATGCATCATCACCACGACCTACTCCGGTGACTCACCTTTTCCGATATGTATACACACCCCTTGTGAGGAGGATCCCGATGGAAGAGAAGCCCGATCAGGTGTTAAGAACCCCCCCTGTGGAGGGTCTCCCTGCAGGGGAAGGAGTGCAGCAAGATGCCGCTGAGGAAGATGCCGCTGAGGAAGATGCTGCTGAGCAAGAGGCAGATAAGCAAGCGGACGAGGGAGGTGGAGTCCCCCCAGGAAGTAACCGACCCCACGTAACCGCTAAAAAAGAGAGCGTAGAAGAGGCCTTCAAAATTGTACAAGAGCAAATAGATAAAGATATGGCCCTCGCTGATGATGCGTCGAGGGCCATTATGATGTTAAGCGGGGCGCATCACTTAGATCAGTGCAAGGAGTCAGTGCAGGGAGTCGAGGCGGGGGGAAAGACCCCCTCTGCTGGGAAGAATGACATGAGAGATGGGGGCAATGAGAATTGTACCGCAAGCAGCGCAGATGCACAGGGTAGTGGCGAGAACACCAAGAAGGCTATGGGTGATAAGGCTGAAGTAACACATGATGGTGAAGCCAACAACACGGGGAAGGATCCCCTGCACAGGGAATCCATGATGAACCGTGATGACTGTGAAGATGACGATAGCAACTCCGATGTGGACACGTGGTCAAACGTGAGCTACCTGTCGGTGGATGAGGCCAGCCCGTACAACGAGGCGGCCGAGGTGTACACAGCTTCGCCGAAGCAGGAGCAGACAAAGTGCACGAGGGAGGAGATGAGGCGGAAGATGCTGAAGAGCGACGAGGAGGCGGAGCGCCAGGCACAGGAGGCGCGGCAGCGGCGGGAGCCATCTCCAGGGGAGCAGCACACAGGGGAGCAGCAAACGGGGCAGCAGCATACAGTGGAGCAGCCAACAGGGCAGCCTCCTCCGGTGATGGCCTCTCCCCCCCTAACCGCGCTTACTGAGGCAACCCAGGCCGACCTGTCAAAGCAGCTGTCCCTGAACGCAATCGACAAGTCGTTCATACAAATCCCGTTGAAATGTATTCTGAACTCTTTCCGAAATATTCAGAAGGAGCTAGAGAAAAATTTCACCATCATCACGCTGTTCATAGAGAAGAAGCTACTGAACTTAACGGACGAGATTTACCTGAACAAGCTGAATACGATTATCGAAAAATTGCAATCATTACGGAGCAAAGTCATCGAATCAAAGATGCTTCTAGACAAATATGTGAACCGTTTGGCTAGCCGACTCAAGTACATTTATTTTGAGGGAGATATCCAGCTGGAAAATTTAAAGCATGACTTTCGCTTCGAAATGTATGAAAATAGAATTAATTGGCTAGTCGACGGGTTCTTATCTAGATACGGGTTCTTTGACACCGTAGAAGTATTTTCAAAAAGGTACAAATTGGGGAACTACTCAGATGCACATGTCTACAAGGAATATCTAGACATCATAACGGAGCTAAAGAATTACAACATCAAACCGGCACTAGAGTGGTGTCAAAAATACAAGTCTCAATTAAAAAAAATCGATTCAAATGTAGAAGCAGAGCTGCATCTACAATGTGTCATTAGTGTAATTTCGGAGAACAAATTTTTTGAGGCCATTGAGTATATAAAAAAAACCGTCTCCAAACCAGATGAGCAGATCTCTGCAGATGTCAAGTTCCTCGTGACGTACATTGGGCTGTATGGATCGAACGAGAAGAGACACACCACTGATATGTTAAATCGATTCAATCGGAGGAGATGGAGTAAAGTCATAAAATCTTTCCAGGAGGTTTACTCAGAAATAACGGGCGTGCTGAACAAGCCTCTGCTGGAGCTGCTACTCAAGGCTGGCATTTCAGTGGTGAAAACGGAGCAGTGTGGAAAGCAGAAGTGCACAAAATGCCCAACGTGCATGGACGAGCTTAGACAGACCATCAACGACGTCCCACACATACAGAAGACCAAGAGCTTTCTCGTTTGTCCCTACACCAGTGAAGTCATGGACGAGAAGAACCCCCCCTTCACCACCCCCGCGGGCCGCGTCTTCTCGGAAAAGGCTATTTCCCTGTTCGTTAAGTCGGAAGAAGTGTTCGAGTGCCCCATCACAGGGGAGAAGTATCGCATGCAGGACCTGTCGCGGCTGTTCATTTGAGAGGGGAGCGACGGTGGCAGCGCGGTGATGAGATCGCGGTGATGATAGCGCAGTGAGGGGATCGCGGTGAGGACGACGCCGTGACGACCGCCCAAGTGTTGTTTCCTCACCACTTGGGTTAGAGAGTTTACTTTCACACGTGCAGCAGTGCACACCACGCATGGTTAACGCTCCCCAGTTGTGCATGCCATGTGTGCATACCACTTCTACATCGAACTACGTTTGTGCGCCCATCCAATGCGGGAAGTGGAACCCCCCGTTAACATATAAAAAAGTAATCGTCACAGGTGAGGAAGGGGGTGGCGTCTCGCCAGACGTGCTGCTCCGCTAGAAGACCTTCCATACTAGACGTGCTGCCCCTCTGCTCCACTATATCACCTTCGTTATGATACCCGAGGCGACGGTCCTGCCGCCCTCGCGCAGGGAAAAGCGCAGCCCGCTGGCCAGAGCGAGTGGATACATGAGCTCAATGGTGCACTTGATGTTGTCCCCCGGATTGGCGACCTGTGTGTCTTCATTGAGAATCACCGCACAGTTTACATCGGCTGTCCGTATGTAGGCCTGGGGTCTGTAGTAAGACGAAAATGGATTCTTCCTACCCCCCTCCTCATTCTTCAAAACGTACACATCACTTTCGAACTTTTTGTATGTCTTCAGGTTTGGCACTTTGGTGACTACCATCCCTCTGGATATGTCATTTTTTTTCACATTTTTCAACATGACTCCGATTTGATCCCCCGCTTGAGCTGCATCTAGCGTTTTCCTAAACATCTCAATACCTGTGACAACCGTTTTAATTGGCTTCTCCTTGATGCCCATGATTTCCACAGGATCATTGAGCTTTAATGTTCCTTGCTCTACTCTCCCTGTGGCGACTGTCCCTTTTCCTGATATCTGCAAAACATCATCAATGCTCATGAGAAATGGTAGATCCATTTTTCTTTTGGGCTCATCGATGTAGTTGTCACAGGCGTCTAGTAGCTTCAAGATGGAAGGCACTCCGTATTCCGACTGATCCTCATTTAATGCTTTCAGAGCGGACCCTTTGATGATGGGGATATTATCCCCATCGTACTTATGGAAGGACAGCAATTCCCTGATTTCTAATTCAACCAAATCGACCAGCTCCTTGTCCTCACACATGTCTATCTTATTCATATAGACAATCATTTTTTCAATTCCTATCTGTCTCGATAAAAGCACGTGCTCCTTCGTCTGTGGCATCAATCCATCATAAGCAGACACGACTAGGATGGACCCATCCATCTGGGACGTCCCTGTTATCATATTCTTCACATAATCTAAATGCCCTGGACAATCAATATGACTGTAGTGTCTTTTCTCCGTCTCGTATTCTACATGAGTTGCATTGATGGTGATTCCTCTCTTTTGCTCCTCCGGCGTTTTATCAATCTCTTCATACGATTTGAATGTCCCTCTGTTTTGATTTGCGCATACTTTCGTTATCGCTGCTGTTAGGGTCGTCTTTCCGTGGTCGACATGTCCGATGGTCCCTATATTCATATGGGGCTTCTTCCTTTCGAATACTCCAATGGCGAAGTGTCTGCTGGTTAGGAAAAACGGCTGTCTTCTCCTCTCCGGGCTGCCAACGTTCCAGCGAATAGTTCTATCGTGATGGGTAGTTGTTCCACCGCCATAGATACTTCTTCCACTGCCATGGCTACTCCTTCCCAACGCGTCGACCACCCGACTTGCCGAACGTACCAACGACGGGGCACCACCCCCGGGAACCACCACCAGCAGGTTCCGTCTGCCGCTTATCATCTCGATGGGGGAAAGACGAGGAGACCAATTCGGTCATCCAAGAAGTTCACCAAACTGCGTAACTTATATACGTATGTGGGGTATCTTACATGAGCAACTTTTCTTACCGTGGAGCGGACTACGCAGAGATGGAAAAAAAGCGGGGGGGTAGCCTCTATGACGATGATATGCCTCTCCCCGGACAGTGCATCGCTAATTTACCCTGCAGCGCTCCCTTTCCAGTTACTCCTATGAGAGTGAGCGCGGCCCGCCAAACGTTGTTGTGTTGGTTCCGGTCAAGGTGGTCAGTCCGGTCAACCTAGCCAATCCGGTCGATGCGGTCACTTCCCCCCCGCGGTGTACAAAAACGTGTCGTCGTCCCTCCGCTCACGAGGCGCCTTTTCCGCGGGTGCTTCTCTGGATGACAACTTTTTTTCCCACACCTCTACAGTTCAGTTGACTCTATTTCGTGTAGCGCATGGCTCCTATCGCTGTTATCACCCTTGTTGACTCATTTTTTTTTTCTCTCTCTCTCTTACATAAGTGTTGGACGACTACTCTTCATACGAAGCGTGTTAACAAAAAAAAAAAAAATCCATCAAAGATGCATTCTCTTTTCTCGTACGTACCCCCCCCTACACCGCACCACTGCAAAAAAGAAAAAAAAAAAAAAAAAACAAGAAGTCCTTTTTTAACCCTATTCGAAGTGCCATGAGCACCCCCTAAAATTGTGCTTAACAAAACGGGGAAAATAAAATGAGATTTCTCTCCACTTGTACACCCTCACGTGTTTACACATTTGGAAAGAAACTCCCGCGTACATCCCCCTTTGCGTTTTTCTTTTATTTTTTTGTTTTTTCTGTTTGCGGCTTACCCCCGTTTTATCATGAACCGCCGCCGAGGATCTACACCCGCGAAAAGTGCGGACAAGCCAAGGCACTGGCATTTAGCTGCAACCCTCCTCTGCTGCCTCCTCGTGAGAGTCACCACCTTCTATGTCATAAACATTCTGCAAGGAAGTGAATACAAATACATTGACCAGTTAATCACTCTTGAGAAGGAAGGAAGCCCCCATGGAGGTCTCCACAAAACAGGACGTCTTTCCCACTCAGGGGAAGAAGAGGGGACACATCATTTCCACTCCGAACAAATGAACCATACAGAACATCTGCAGGGATATTTCCAAAGCAACAAACGCAATGGAAGACTAAAACAGTTTTTAGGAAAAAATGATTCCATGCATTACTCGTTCAATTCCGATTTGTACAATTTAAAGTACCTCTACGAAAGTGACGTCTTGGGACGGCTGTCTGCGGATGTTTACTCGTCCCTGACGGTGCGCGTCAACCCCCTCCTGCTTAAGGCGCTGCAGTTTGTCCTCTTACGGGGGATTCCTCTGAGAGGGGGGAGCGATGATCGCGGCGGAAGTGCTGAACGGCGTGGAAGTCCTTCCCGCGGGGCTGCTCCCCACCCGCTGCACAGACCTGAACTGCGTTTCTTCCTCCTCATCTGCGCAGTGGACCTTCTCCTGGGCGTCCTCTTATTCCTGATAGCGCAACGCCTGGCGAGGTGGGAAGCCTACTTCCGCTATGTTGATGAAGACGCCATGGACAGGGGGGAAACGCTGCACAAGGCGGAAACTCTGGACATGATGCGTACGCGGAACGCGCAGGGCACTCACTGCCACCTGATCGACCCCATTTTTCTGACCAACTTGTACCTGAACAATCCCCTCACCATTCTGGCCAATAGTTTCCTCTCCTTTGATAATTTTAAGCTCCTCCTAATAACCACGTCGTTCTATTTGTCCCTTAGAAGGATCAGAAGAGAAGCATCGCCCCCCCAACGGTCTACACCCAACCTTATTGCAACCCTCTTCGTAAATGCCATCCTCCTTTACGTCACATCATTTCACTTCATCCTTGTTCTCATCGGAGTAAATAACCTCGTGGTGTACTTCCACCAGGGTATAATGTACAAGCACAAACTTAAGGTGCCACTTAATTGTCTGGAAATGTTTCTGATCATTTTGCAAAATGTGGCATTGCTCATCGCGACACTGGCTATGTATGCCCTCCTCATGCTGGCCTCTGTCTACGTCAACTCGGGGTCTTGGGTAAGCCGCCAAGAAGCGCCACGCATGGAGGTGCAGCGGTGACCGTGCATGATGCTGCACACCACTGCTAACCACCGCTGCACGCCACTCCCCCTCCTGCAGTCCTTCCTAAACAACACACTCATTAACGAATACAAGATCCTCTTCCTGCTGCCCAACTTGGGGAATTACTGGTACCTCTTCTCCACGGTAATGCTCTTCGCGCGTTTGGCGGTACTTTAGCGGCAGTTTAACGGAAGTCCGTTTGGCCGCCAATGTCGTACGCGGCAAAGCCTGCCAACCGGAAAGTAACCCTTCCCTCCCTCCTCTTTCCCCTCCTCAGATGTTCCGGGACTATTACCACTCCTTCTTGTTCCTCTTCCATGTAAACGACAACATGGGTTTCGGGCACAGCGTGCATGGTGTTGCTATCGCCTGACGTACGTCCAGCACTGTTTTGGCAGCACCCCTTTTCACTCATGTTGCCAATCTTATCCTTGCTTTTCTCGCCCTGATGCAGTTCCACGTGTTCCTTTACCCCCTCCCTCTCCTCTTCCGCCTGGTGAAGACGCCAGTGATTTATTTAAAAATCATGATTTCGGTGAGCACCCCGTGCTTTTCTTTCTTTTTTACACCCCCATTTGTACGTCTGCGCAACGCGCTTTATTCCCGCCACACGCACATAGGCTACCCCATAACTTCACCCCTGCAGATTGCTCTAGTTTTTCATCCCAACATAACGGTGAACGACATTGTGTTTTCTTTGGTATGCTTTGGTGACATGCCCGCTTAGGAGTTCTGTCCCGATTGTCCATCCCCCGCTACAGACACTTTTGCATGGCTTAATTTGGCGGTGATGCACTTATGCGTTTAATCCCCCCCAACCATTGGACACCCCTTCTAAATAATCCATTTTTATCTGCATGTATCACTACATTTTCCTCCCTCGCTTCAGCTCCTCCTCGTAATTGACTACAAAAGGACAGTTTCTGCTATCCCCTTCGCCAAATTGGTAAGATTCGTTCTTACAAAATTCCCCCATCAGCTTCTGTGTGTGAAGATATACTCACATGGGGGAGATTTCCCCTTTTCCGCCTCTCCATCCTTCACCGAGTGAGACTGTTTAACGAAGCCGTGTATCATGTTTGGCATTCCTTTATAAATATCACCTGCATTCCTTCCCCTTTTTTTTTTTTTTTTTTTTTCTTTTTTCTTTTCTCTTTTTTCTTTCCATTTCAAGATAATCATACTGCTGGCAAACTTGGGGCTCTTCTTCGTCACAACAAATCTGTGGTTGCGCAAAAACACGGGCAATGCCAACTACGCCTTTTTTAACCAATTGATCGTTTTCAACATAACGAGTAAGTCCTACAATGCAACGCCATGTTTGCAGCGTTTGTGTCCATTTGGTAAAGGGTATCTCCCCGATACACACACAGAGACAGAGACAGAGACATGTAGGTAAAATCACCTTGCTTGGTCATATTTTTTTTTCCCTTTTGAGCAGCTTTTATCATAACAAGTAGCATAAAATTTTACATTCGCGTCCAAACACCGGAGAGACAGCTGCAGGAGGGGAAATGTATCGTCGTTTCGACTGAGAAAAACAAGTTTAACCTTTTTCAAACTTTGAAGGAGACCTTCGTGTAGTTTTCCCAAGGGGGGGTTTGGTGCCCACGCAGAGGGGCAGTTACGGCAACATGACCCAGGTTCAGTGGCTACATTGGTTGACACCCACATTCTGCACTGCCCCCTTTTTGCTCCACCCAAGTATGCCGTTTCATTAGCCTTAAATTTGTTTCTGCGCGTTGCCTGCGCGTGTGAAGAAATGGGATAGCTGTTGTAAGCTCCTCGCGGGGGTAGATTTATGCGCCGCGGCATCTTTTTTACTTGTGCGCCATTGTTTTCGATGTAGTTATTCTCCGAGAGGTTATTTTCCACCGATTTGCTCCCCCACATGCATATAGAAGCAGAACACACAACAGCCATAGTGAT
>NW_008481840.1:287322-294208 GCF_000524495.1 Plasmodium inui San Antonio 1
AACGGGAAAGCAGTGGCTACCTATAATGGGGACTTCGGCCGCCTCGCCACGAAGGGATTGCATGCGGGGGTAGCACAATGAGTAGCACATGGAGTATCATACAGCAGCAGCATACGGTGTAGCATACGGTGTAGCATACGGTGTAGCATACGGTTGCATATGATTCGCATGGGAGAATAATTCACATAATATGTATAGGAATACCTTTTCCCGCCTTTTTGCTGTTTTTCCTTTTTGGCTGTTTGTTTTCCCGCAGAGGAAAAATGCAACTCTATACGAAGGGAAAGAGGCGACGAAGTTGCTTAGCGACGGAAAAGTTACTCGGCTGTAAAGTTGCTAAGATGCAAAAAAAAGTCGCCAAATTGGATATGCCATCCGACGACAATTCACTTATTTACAATTTGGGGTCAATTTTAACTGCGGGAAAAGAAAGTTAACCTTCGTGCGAGTTTTATTTTTTTTAATCCCCCCCTTTTAGTTGCATTGTCGTTGCTTAAAAAAAGAAATGAAAAAAAGGAAAAGGAAATAAAATAAAATAAAAGTAAAAAGAAAATAAAATAAAGGAAAAGAAACCATTTTTAAAAAAAGGCTTTCTTCTTTTATCGTTGTTGTTATGTTTCCATTTTTTTATTTTCTTCTTTTTATGCTTTCTCGTTTTATGCTTTTTATGTTTTCATTTTTTTTATTTTCCTCTTTTCATGCTTTCTCGTTTTTATGTTTCATTTCCCTTTTTTTTACTTTTTTTCATTCTCTTCGTTATCCCTTCCCCTTCTGCCAATTTTTTCCACGTCATTTTCATGTGAAAATTCGCATCCCCCTTTTTTTCCTGTGGAAGGGAAAAATATAATATTAACCTATAACCAACTCCCCACCCCTTCGCCCCAAACGAAGAATCGTCGTTTTCGACATTTCTCACCTTTTTGCGCCTGTAGTTTTATCACATGAGTGTAACTATATGTTGCCTATGTAGATCCATTTGAAGGCATACTTGCTGGTTCAGTATATGCTCGTTTGTGCGTCCCCATCCTCCATCAATTCATTTGAGTTAAAAACCAGCAAAGGAGGAACGGAAAAAAGAACACATTTTGCTGAAGGAGTTTTCCATTTCATGCTATCATATTCCTTGTTGGAAAGCCCCTTTTCTGTAGCGCGATCAACGTGCCACTTTAGCTGAACGCGGCGTTCCTACCTAGTGTTTTCGTCCGCGATAGCGAACAGGACTGCCCACTCGACTGCCCACTCGACTGCCCACTCGACTGCCCACTCGACTGCCCACTTGACTGCCTACCTTATTGCAAAATGGCCCTGGGAATATTCAGAAAGAACAAAGCGAACGACACCGTCGCACAGAACAAGGACGTCGTAGGTAAGTCCCGCGTCCCGCTTTAAACGGCTGACCGTTCTGGCTGCCTCCCCTCTGCCGCTCCACGCAGGTGCACCACTTTCCCTTTATGATGAAAAAAAAAAAAAAAGCAACTGAACCGATTTGATGAGTCTCACAGTTTCACCAAGATCTCTGATGAGAAATGTGCACCCTCGTCGCGGCAGCGGTTAAGGGAGAAACACGTTTGTGTTGTCCCCCTCCTCTTCGCCTACCAGTGCTCCCCATCGGCATATACATCTTCTCCTCCTTTCTTCTTTTCCCCCATCGAAGAAGAGGACAGCAAAGTGGACAACAAGCTGACGGAGTCCACCGCAGCGGAGTCGGAAGTAAAGCCCGTGGTTGCAGGGAAGAAGAAGAAGAACGCGAAGAAAGGTAAGGCGTCGAAGAAGGACGCCTCGTCTGAGTCGTCCAGCTCGTCCGACTCCTCCGACGACAGCGACGGGGAGGAGGTCAATGGAGAGGTGAACGTAGAGGCGAACCTAGAGAACAACTCCGCGAATGTAGAGGCAAACGTACAGAGCGACCCCGCGAACGTGGCCAAGTCCAACTCCTCGTCGTCTGACTCGTCCGACTCCTCCGATTCTTCAGAGGAGGAAGAGACCAAAGCTGCGAAGCCAGCCAAGGGTAAGGCGATCAAGGCAGAGAAGGCTTCTAAAGCGGCGAAGAAGGCCAAGGCGAAAGAGGCCAAAGAAGCGAAGGAGACCAAAGCGAAGGCAAAAGCGGCTGAGGAGAAAGCGGCGAAGAAGCAGGAAAACAAATCCGACTCAGATTCAGACTCCGACACGGACTTCGACTCCGACTCAGATTCGGATTCTGATTCTGACGAGGATGAAGCGGAACAGAAGAAGCTGCAACAGCAGAAGCAGAAACAACAGAAGCAACAGAAGAAGCTGAATAACAAGGCGGGTGCGGGAAACCCAAGTGGCGAGCTCGCCAATGGACAGACCGGAGGAAAGAACAAAAGGAGAAATGAAATGACCGTAGCGGACAACAACAAGGGAAAAAATAAGAAGCAGAAATTTAACAAAAATGAAAAAAATGCAAAGGATAACATGGTCAATGGCGGTGCTGAGGAAGATGTGGAAGAAGATGGAGAAGGGGAAGATGAGGAGGAGGGTAATTTCCCCACCGAGTTTGTAGTGACCATACTGAACATAAGTAGAGACACACAGGAAGAAGATTTAAGATCCTACTTGAAGGAGTTACTTAGCGATGATTATGAAGAAGAGAAACTGACGATCCATATGAATCGACTGTACAACAGTGCCTATATATATTGTTCAGAAAAAAGCATCATGGATATCTTCGCTTCAAAATATAACGAGAAGTTTAATGGAGTCCCAATAAAGATTCACCTTAACCCGAATGCCATCTCTTCCGTTACTCTCTCCCACGTTGGAAAAAACACAACGGAGGAGCAGGTAAGAAGTGCCTTCGAGAAATATGGGAATATCACCAAAGTGAACTTTTTCGCCGGAAGAACCAAAGCGCAGATTACATTTGACACGCTACAAAGCTGTGTTAAGTCCTTGGAACACGATGGGCTTCTCATAGGGGATTGTTATGTTCACGTGGCGATGATGCTGAATGGGAATAACTACAATAGTAACTTCTCCGAAAATGCGTATGGGAACAGGGGCCACAGGAATAACTACCAGGGGAATAATAATAATGCGAGTAATGGGCAGGAGAACGAGGGGGGAAATGGAGGTGGTAGGGGTGGCAACTTCTTTGGAAAGAAGTTTGGCCATGTGAACAAGTTCAATAGGAACGGCAGCAACTTCAATCGAGGAAACGACGAAACCAACGGGGGTGGCGGCGGCTTCAATAAAGGAAGTGGCTTCAACAAAGGGGGTGGCTTCAACAAGGGAGGCAACTACAAGGGAGGCAGCTTCAACAACAATGGAGGCGGCTTTAACAACAATGGAGGAGGCTTCAATAAAGGAGGTAGCTTCAATAAGGGAGGCAACTTCAACAAGGGAGGCAACTTCAACAATGGAGGTAACTACAACAATGGAGGTAACTTCAACAATGGAGGTAACTTCAACAATGGAGGAGGCTTCAATAAGGGAGGCAGCTTCAACAAGGGAGGCAACTTCAACAAGGGAGGTAACTACAACAATGGAGGTAACAACAATGGAACCAACAACAATGACGACGGGAACGGGAAGAAGTTTAATAAGAAGCCCTTCAACAACTTCAAGAACAGGAAGAACCAGGAGTTGGCCGCGGGTGCCGACAACTAGGAGAGTCTTCTCCACGGCGTAGGAGCGGCGTAGGAGCGACCGAGGTGTCTGCCCACGCACGCGACTGCCAGCCCATTTACTCACTCCTTCGAGACGCACCATTTTTAATACACTATTTTTTACGCGCCATTTTTAACACACTATTTTTTATGCGCCCCTTCTCACCCGCGCAAGGGAGAGCTCATTTGTTGAAACCTCTACGCAGCGGGAACGGCATCCGACGCCGTCGTTCCCGGCGGCCATTTGTTCACGTACGGATGTGCGGCGCGACTGCGCATCGTGTTCATCCTATTCGTCATATTCGTCATACTCATCATATTCATCGTTTTCGTCATATTCATCGTATTCATCCTATTCATCCTTTTCGTCATATTCATCGTATTCATCCTATTCATCCTTTTCGTCATATTCATCGTTTGTGTGTATACCCGTTTCTCCAGAGTATGCACTGCCCATCCGACGCGCGGCCCCCTTGGGCCTCTACATGTTGCGGCGCGGGAAGGGCAGCGCAAACTGGCTCCCTCTCTCCCCACCCCCCAGCATCCGTAGTAGCGCGGCGAGGTAAACATATCTGCACGTCACTTCGCTTCGGCGAAGCTCATTCTTACGTCACTTCATTTTATCTACACATAGGTATACATATGTGTGTGTATTTTTTTTTTTTGCCACGTTTGTTACACCAAACCAATTAAGTCCCCACTGAGACGTTTAAACCCGTTCAGCCAGGAGTTCAATTAAAAAAAAAAGTTCCAAAAAGTTGAGGCGTAGCGGTGTAGTGGCTAAGAGGCTAACCGGCTAAACGGCTAACCGGCTAAACGGCGCAATGTCGTAATGGCCGACCGCGTCCGGACCACCGCGCCGCTGGTACCGCTGTCACCTCTCACCGGTTACTGCTCACCCGTCACTTCTCCCCCCTTACCGCGGCCAGCAGCGCCGCCCAGGTGGGCCGCACCCGATGGTCGTAGGCGAGCATGCTGCGCAGAAGCAGAAGAAGCTGCGGGCGACAGACGCACGCCTGCAGCTTGTTCACCTTATGTTGAAAGGCGCGCGGATCATCCACGTGGTTGAGGATATCCTCCTTCATCGTCACGAGGTAGTAAAAGCAGAGGCCCAAACAGAAAATGTCATTCTTCACGAGGTACTTCTCAATGTGCTTATTTTTCTTGCCTCCATTTTTCACCATCATCTTCTTCTTTCTCAAGTAGGAAAGAAGTTCAGGGGAAATATATTTTGGCATTCCTCCTTTCCCATTAACAACGTAGTGGAAATAATCTGTGAGCTTGACCTTCGGAACAAAGTTTCCTAGGAGGATGTTGAACCCACTGTTATCGATGTAGAGATTGCTAGGTTTGATGTTCCCATGCAGGACGTCCTTCTCTTCCAAGTGGCACATGAGCTTAATCAGTTTACACAGATTTGTCAATATTAAGTTACTATCAAATTGGTATGCCATGTAGGGCTGTACCTTCTCGATGAACCCCTTCACGTTTCCGTTCAGAACAAATGGGGTTAAAAAAGCAGCCACGTAACTGTTCTTGCCGTACTCCCTCTCTTGCAGCATGATTATGTCACTGTATGGAAGTATACCCAGACGTTCGTAGGTCACTTCGTCGTCCCCACATGCGGGGGGTGTTGTACCTTCTACACTTCCGCTTCTCCCTGGGGGTGGAAACTCATCCTGATCATTTTGCAGCTTGCTTTCCTCGACGCAGCCCTCCTTATATTCGTACAGCACCTGTCTTATGCGCTTTCCTTCGTTGATGAGCGTTTTAACCTTCAGGCTGCTCGTGTTGGCTTCTGAAAAAATAAACTCCCTGTCCTCGATGAGCGTTGCGTCGCACTCGATAATTTTGGCGTTGTACAGGAAGGTCCTAAATTCGGGAGCCCTCCCTCCACGGCGCTGCTCACCCCTTCGGCCTAGCTGCTTAGAGGTGTCATAGCGCTGCTTAGCAGTTTCATAGCGCTTGTCATCGGCTCCCCCGAGCTGCCCCCTTTTTAGGGCGTCCACTAAGGGATCCCCCTCGATCCACACAAAGGGGGAGTCCAAACGAACTGCGTAATCAGCGGACGCGCTACTCACAGCAATGTCATACTTCTCATCAACGGTGTTAATTTTACCGAGACTTTCCTTAAAAAACTCCTTCTTCTCATTCAGCCGCAAGAGGATTTGATTAGCCTGGTTAATTTCCTTTGCGCTGTCCTCACCGATGTGCATCCCGAAGTTGTCTGCCTCCAACTCGTCCGTCTCCAACCTGTTCACGTCGTTCCGGCCGCTTTGTTCCTCCAAATTTTCACACACCCGTCTTGTCATCTTCATCAGTTTGTTCACCTGATTTAACTCTTTCTTTAAGCTGCTGTGAACCATGTTCCCATTATATTTGACCACATAGCTGTATCCGAATTTGTTGTCCTGCCCCTCGTTCTCCACCGCGTAAGAGAACTCGCTCGGCCATATAATGGTGCTTTGCAATGACCCCCACTTGGTCATGTTTGTGTGTCCGGGGGGGAGGGGCCTCTAGGCGGCTGTTTAAGGGGGGTCCCCCCTTTGGTCTGGTCTGTTTTGATTTGCTCTGCTTTTATTTGGCCTGCTTTGATTTGGTGTTTTTTTTTTTTCTTTTTCCTCCAGGTAGCCAAAAATTTTGGAAACTTTGGCTAGATGTCCAAAATCGCCTTAACAGGTCAGGTAAATTTTCTCCAGACGATGCACACACCTGTTTGCATATTTCAATGCGCGCGGCCCGCTCGAACCCGCGGGGAGCTTTCCACTCCCTGCGACGTTGTGACGTTGTTGTGCGTGACGTTTACAAAAGGTCAAATGGTACAAGTTCATCAGTGACAAAAAAAAAAAACAAAAAAACAAAGTCGAGGGAAAATCAAAATGGTGAAAAAGGAATTGCCAAAGTGGAGAGGGGTAAACATGATGGAGGATTCGCTCCAAGCGGTTTGAAGTAGTCACACATTGGTCAACAGAGGGGACGTGGAAGACATCCCACTTGGGACAGTGCCCCGTGAGAGCTACCAAGGAGTGACGTAACCTGCATGGGAAAACGCAAAATCAGGACGAAACGTCTCCCCTTTGGTGAGCTTACTCACTGCATCTTGCCTCTCCTGAGTTGTAAGAACCTATCACCACACCCAACACATCAGAAGTCATAACTATTACGAATTCACATTCACTTTGTAGTCTTAGGCTAGGTCTGAGTAGGTGCTGCCATAGGTATTTTACTACAGTTTTCCATCTTATAGTTGTTTTAAT
>NW_008481840.1:294301-296598 GCF_000524495.1 Plasmodium inui San Antonio 1
ATTTTTAAAAGGAGATTCTCCAGGACGATGCAAAACATGTCCCTGCGGGTGGAAAGAAAAAAAAAAAAATCAGAAAAACAGAAAAAAATAAACAATCCGGTGTGTACCTAAATAATGGAAGCGCAAAAGGGGGTACTACCCCAGCGGTGTAATTGGTCACACGTTTCATTGACTACTCGTCACTCCCAGTCACTCTGAGCCACTCCCAGCGTGGTTCTCTTTTCCCCGTTCTGTCTTTCTCATTACAAAGAATTTTTAAAGTTGCGCAAGACTTTGCAGTTGAAGGCCAGGTTGTAGCAGCACTTCACGTACAGTTTTTTTATTTCCTTCGTTTTGAGTCTGTACCTGCGGGGGGCAGAATGGGTAAAAAACTGGACAAATCGACAGCGACGTCGACAAAACGGGGGAGTACAACGTGCGATGAGCCACTTGTGGCCGTATGATGCAGTCTGGCCCAAGTGTGCCGAAATGGGAGCTTATTATGTTGCCCCCTTTTTTCTTCTTTTTCTTTTTTCCTTTTTTTCTACTTTTTTTTTTTCCTTCTTTTTTTTTTCTTTTTTTTCTTTTTTCCCCCTTGGTTTACTTTCGCCCCACGGTATAGATGTCCTCCCTGAACAGGTCATACACGATGAGGGAAAGGTAGAAGCGCTTGATTTTGACCCACTCGAAGTTCTCGCAGATCTCGTCTATGTTGATCCTGGGAGGGGGGCGCACACAAGGGAAAAGCATAAACGGGGAAAGTGTGAAGAAGCTATGTATGGACGAGGTCTGCATGAACAGGCTACGTATGAACTGTGTACGTACGGACGAGCTATGCACTAACGGGGGAACGCGTCTGCGCGCCCGTCCTCGCGCCCGTCCGCGGCAGGGCGACACCCGCTTACTCGCCGCGCAGAATTTTCTTGGCGCCGTCGGCGCAAAGGTCGTCGCTGCTGCACCCCTTGAAGCGCTTCAGCTTGTCCATGCTCAGATCGAAGTAGTGAAAAATCTTCCGCACGTCCCCCCCCTCGGGGCCACTGCTAAACGTGAGCACCTCCTCGTACACATCAAAGTGGATTTTGAGCGAAATCTCTGAGTTGACGCAGAAGACGAAAATCATCAACAGGAGATCCGTAGGGAAGCCTTCGACGGGGAGAAAGCACGGCAGTGGTGAAAAGGCGCAACGGGGGTAGCGACACATAACTGGGCAGACCACATTGTGCACACGGCTTAGCACACACAACAGCGTGTAGCCAACTTGCCGCACACAACTTAGCGCACTGCGCGTGGACCCACCTTTGACGTACACGTACTGAATGAAGGAGAAGTTGAAAATGAAGTCCAGCGCGTTGGGAATGGGGTGTACATACGGAGAAACCTCCGTGCAGGCAATCACATCGTCGTCCCTCAAAATGTCATATACGTAAAAATCGAATGGCTTGCTGTTAATATTAACGAGAAATAAATATTTCACAAATTGCACGAACAGATTTTGGAAGAGATTTGGATTAATCTGTGTATCCTTGAAAATGAGGAGAATGGTTAAGAAGGGGAGGGGGAAAAAGGACTTCTCTTTTGCCTCCTCTATGCACTCCGTCGTGTGCTTCGTGGACTGCTTCGTGGACTCCTCCCCTTTGTAGCCCCTCTGCAATTTTTTAAATAAGTCCATTTTCTGCTGTAAGTTACATTTAATTAGCGTCTCCACGTTAATGTACTGGCACAGGAAGTGGAAGTCGAAAATGTGTTCTTCCATTTTGTAAAGATTGACGTTATATATTTTAGCAAACAAATAGTAATAGTAACACTGCTGCTTCTCATACGGTATGATGATCAGTTTGTTCTCGAAGAGATACTGGAATGTCTGCTTTACCTCCTGCATGATGAGGTCTCTACAGTTGAGAGAGCTTCTACAACTGGCACGATTTTTCTTTTCCTCCTTTTGGTCCATTTTAAAAAATTTCAGTGTGTACAAGGAGAGGAAGTCTATCATGTCCTTCTTCGTCTTGATCAGATTCAGCTCGATGAACTCCAGGATGAATTTGCACAATTGGAAGTTGTGGAGCTTTGTCTTCAGCTTGCACACATCTCCGTCATCATGGAGGATTTTTTCCATGTACGCCTTATCGCACGGCGTGAGGAAGATCAGCACCTTCCCGTCGCAGTCCAGGTCGTAGTCCCTCACGGGGGGGGACGCGGAAGCTTCGCTACTGCTTAGCGCCCCACCTACTACACTGCTTACTCTGCTACTCACCGCCCCATCTACTACACTGCTTACTCTGCTCCTCACCGCCCCATCTACTACACTGCTTACTCTGCTA
>NW_008481840.1:296773-307486 GCF_000524495.1 Plasmodium inui San Antonio 1
CTCACCGCCCCATCTACTACACTGCTTACTCTTCTGCTCACCGCCCCATCTACTACACTGCTTACTCTGCTCCTCACCGCCCCATCTACTACACTGCTTACTCTGCTCCTCACCGCCCCATCTACTACACTGCTTACTCTGCTGCTCATCGCGCTCCCCCCGCGCGCCTTCCTCACGCGGCCGCAACGCCCCGCTATCTGCACGAGCTGGTCCCTCGTCAGGAACGCGGTGCCCACCTGTATGCTACGAATGATTATCGTGTGCACGTTGAAGTTCACCCCCACGGACAGGGTCGTCGTGCAGCACAGACAGAAAAGGGTGTAGCTGCGAAACGCACCTTCCACTATTGCTTTCTCCTTCTTCTCCAGCTGCGAGTGGTGATAGAAAATGCCACTCAGGATTAACTTATCCACGTCCGGAATTTTAACGCTCATCTCCTTCAGTTCGCTCACAAGCTTCACCCTTCTTTCGAGTACTTCCCCCTTCACCTTGTAATTCCTGTTTTTCAAATAATATGGCATAATGTTGCTTATAAAATACGCCACCTTTTCGCTTTTCTTCCTCGTTGGACAAAAGATCAGAACGTTCCGCTGCAGAATGAGTTCCTCCGTCAGCAGGTACACCAGATGATCTGGGTCCAGATAGAACGGCACTCCCAGCGTCCTCTCCAGCTCCTTCTTGTGTATATCTCTGTATATCCCGTTCTCTATCTTGTACAAGTGCTTTATCTTCTGCAGCTTCTCCTTGCTCACGTGCACCTTGGCGTCCAGCCAGTCGCCGATCTGGAAGGTCGTGCGCCATGTAAGGAAGAAAGAGGACGCAAGGATGGTGAAGTAGGCGCGGAAATCGTCAAATAAGACGCGAAAATGGTCAAGTAGGACGCGAAAATGGTCAAGTAAGAGTCGAAGTTGCCTGTACAGCAAGGTAACTCCGCAGAATAAGGCGAAACGCACCTGGTCCACATTCGGCAAAGTCGCGGAAAAGCCGTATACTCGGATGTTAAAGACACTCTCGAAATTCCGCTGGATGTACTTAACTTTCGTGAGCAAAGACTCAATGAAAAAACCCCTCTGCATATCATTAATGTAGTGAATTTCGTCAATAATGAAAATATAATTGCACTTGAGGTTATTTTTTATAATAATGTTGAGTATGATGTTGGCCTGTTCATACGTGCACAGGGCAATGTCGGTGGACAGGCTGTACGAGTACCCAGTAAAATTGGAGCTGTTAAATTTTTTTATATTTAGTGACACGGTGTCTTCTCCGAGCAGCTTCTCGTAGTAATCATTTTTTTCATTAATGAGTGACACCGTTGGGAGGGTTACTATAGCTCTGTACCCCTGGTAAAGGACCAGTCGAATGATTAAAATGTCGTATATTATGGTCTTTCCCATCCCGGTTGGGATGCTGAATAGGAAATTCTTGTAAACAGAGTTGTTCCTTGTGTCATTGTTCGCGTATGGTGTGCCCCATTTGTCGTCACAGAGGTGTGCGTTTGGTGGTTTCCCCTGTGTGGATGGTTTGCATTCATTCGCTTGCCCCCTCTGTGGGGATAGGTCGCGTCCATTTGTTGGTCTCCTTTCTGGGGATATTTCGCGCCCATTTGTTGGTCTCCTTTCTGGTGATATTTCGCGCCCATTCGTTGGCCCCCTCTGTGAGGATATTTCACGGTCTCTTTTCTCTTCATCCCTCTGTTTCAATTCCTCCAGGGGGGTGAAGAACTCCGCGTTGAAAAAGGAGTCTCCGTTTTGGGGATGTCTTCCGTCGGGAGTTCTTCCCTCCGCCGCTTTGTCGTCTACCTCACTTCGCACATTCTTTTCGACTTGCTCGTTCTGAAGGATGCTCCTTAAGCAATCCGCCTGCTCCTTGTATAGCTCGTAAATTCCTAATCGGTTGTACTCGCTGCGGTGTGTGTCGGGGGTGACAAAAGTTTGCTACTAAACTGGACCAAATACTGGCGATGAAACTCAGGAAATGCTTCTCCCTGTGCTCACCTTATGATGGATCGCGGGATGCAGTAATACTCCAACATCTTTTCATCCAAATGGGCTTCCGCGCTGAGGGTCATCAGCTCATTGACGGTACGGTACAGGAGATTCACGTCGTGTATGCTCGACTGGGCGCCTGTCTCTGCGGGGGGGAGCGGCAAATAGCGTGGCGGCAAAGTGGGGAGACGCAACGTGGGTCTCGGAAACGTGTAGGGCGGGAGAACAATGCTCAGCGAAGTGGTCCATCACGGGGGAACCTCAATTTGGCAAAGTTTCTTCCCCGCCTCTTCATTCCAATTTTCCGCACTTGATATGTTCAGCTCGCTCAGGATGCGGTTGTCCATCTCCACGGCGTCTTTGCAGTTCGCCTAGGCAAAAAGGAAAATCGCGCACGCGCGGGGGTGAGCAAAGGTAGAACAGAACGTATGAGGGAAGGTAAGCGGTCGCGTGTCTGTCCTCACACGTGTTTGTTCGCCTCTGTCCATTCGCCTCTGTCCGTTCGCGTGCGTTTCCTCTGCAGGGGATTCTCCCTCTCTCGCACACTGTCGCTTTACTAACGTTGGTGTAAATGCGGCCACACAACGACACGTAAATCAATTGCTGCCTGTGCCGGTACATTTTTTTCTTGTAAATCCCTAATCTGCTCCAGGGTGAAGGGGGGCGAAGCAGGGTGAAGGCAGTTAAATACGGAACATCGCGTAACGGGGTAACAACCCAGGAGAGACATAGCCCTTTGGTTTATGTCAAGTGGACAAGATGGGGAGAGGCACAAAGGACAGGGAGGGGAAGGAAACGGGTGCACTTGGTTTAGTTACGATTTGTCCAGGATTTGACACCCAAAAAAAAAAAAATAAATAATAAAATAAAATAATAAAGCACAATTTAGGGCAGCACTATTCGGCTGGGACTGGTAGGACTGATTTCCCAAGTTCGGTCTTCGAGCCCATCTAACCTTCTATGGCAGATGAACACGTTTGGCTTCTTCTCCTTTGGGCTCTTATCCGGTGGGAACATTGTTGCGTTTGGTTTTTAGAAAGGAGGGAAAAAAAAAAGAAAGGAAAAAGAAAAAAAAGAAAAAAACTCCTATCAGTTCGCATAATACACAACACACTTATGAGAAAAAAAAAAAAAAAAGGGAAGAAGAAAAGTGGAGGGCAAGGTGCTGAGGGGAGGTGGTAACCCCAAGTTCATTTCGTCACAAATTCTTTCATTTGACTGTTTAACGGGAGAGAGACAAAGGGAATGTCAAGGATGCGACAATGGGGTTGCCAATTGGTTAGGGAACAGTGCAGCTGCGGATGGAGGTAGGTCTTTGTGAGTTTTCTCCCCTCTGTGATATTATTCTCCTCTCGAGGGATTCTCCTTGGTATGTTTTCCCCTGTGTCCTGCTCCCTTGCTTTTACTTTGTGTTGTTCCTTTTCCCTATTCGCCAGTGCAACATACGACGAAGTTCCCTTCAAGTGGTCGACCTGGCTAGCCGCGCTGCGTTGTTCTTGCCCTTGCGAAAAATTCTGCTTGGCTCACTACCCGGTGGCGCTGCTTAAGCGGGACCCATATGTCCCTAAATTGGCTTGGGTGGCGACGCACATGCATGCATGCATCAGAGGCACCCCCGCGCGATGCCTCTACCTTGTCAGGTTCGCGCCAAGCAGAATCAAGCCATATACACGTATGGAAGTGCGCATATAATACGTACCAATGTATGTACATGGAAGCACCTGCTCGTGCGCGGATTGCACTGTTTTTTTTTCTCTCTCCAGCTTGCACAAAGGAAAGCTCCCTCAATTGTCAAAAACAAAAAAAAAAAAAAAAAAAAAGAAATTAAACAACTTGAATTATTATTTTTTTTATTTTTAACCCCGTTGATGAATACAATGTGACCTCCTTACGGGGGAGATACTTCTGGAGCTTCGTGAAAGTAGCTCTGAGCTCGGCAACGGAGTAGGAAAGGGCGCAACTAGCGATCGGAACAGTGAGCAACATTGACCGAACAAACCACATTGAGGAAGACCGAACCAACGCTGCGCATTTCCTACAGCGGAGCGCCCTTCCCCCTTCGCCGAGGGAAAGCCGTCCAACCTATCCACACGCATAGTCACTAGGCGAAGAGATGCAAAAGCAGAATGGAGGAAGAGAGAGATGACCTCGCTACGATGATCAGCATAATGGTAAGACGAAAAAGAAGGGACAAAAAATGCCTATGCGAGGGAGCACGAACTTTTTTTCTTCCAACATGAGAGGAAGAGAAAAAAAGTGGCGTGGGGGGGGCAAACTCCCCCCCCTGTGAGATGTTCGTCCTGAGAGGTTCCTCGTGAGATTCTTCTCACCCTCCCCACTCATGTGAGGATTTTCTGCTGATCCTGATTTGGTCTAGCGTTTTGTGCGTCTTGGCCACACAGCACCTTCACCTGTCTTCCCTCTCCCCTTCCCCACGCAGGAGAACGCCTCTGAACAGAGCATGAAAATCTCCTTCTTCGATGACGGGCAGTCGATGGAGTCCAAGAGGGAGAAAGACAAAGTGGAGGAGGAAGAGGAGGAGAATTACCCCCCAGGCATCAGCAATGACGAGATAAAAAGCCAACCCAAACTAAACGACGTGATTATTAACAATGAGGACCAAGCAGTTATGCTTGTAGATTTGAGGAGGAGAAAAAGGATGAATCCCGACGATGAATACTACTCTGTTAAGCTGCCCAAGTTTATAGGCGTGTGTCCCGATATAGGGAGGCTCCGTCGGGGGGCACGCGGTGAGGAGGCACGCGGTGAAGGGGAACGCGGTGAATGGGAACACGGTCAAGGGGTACACTTGGCGGACACACGCAACGTGATTGATCTCGAAGGGGACGGCCGCCACCCACACCTGGCAAAAAACCAAAAAGCGGTCATCTCCTGGAAGTTTGATGTAGACGCATATAACAGGGAAAAACGAAAAAAGGATTCCCATACGATGAAAGAGGAAGAGATCAAAAGAGCAAAACAGAAATATGTGCAAAGGGAGGATGCACCAAGACGTGGTGAAGCGATAGAAGGCCACTCAGACGGAAGCGACTTGCCTCATTTGACAGATGACGACCTCTCCGACTTTTGCAGTGTCGATGAGCTTTACCAAACATATCAGGTGACTCCCAGCTGCGATGACCTCATGAGCCTTCCATGTGATGACCCAAATGAGAAGACAACCATCTTGTGTCGAAACATGGAGTTCCTCGAAACCGATTCCTTCATTGTCGAATATGAAGATGGCAAACTCATTTTCTTTATTAATGAAAAACCATACCTTTTAGAATCCGACAAGGAGACCAATTATCTAATCGAACTGTCGGAGATGAGCATCCTTCCTATCCACTGCATTCTGGAGAAAAAAATTTTCCTCAAATCGATTACTCGAGAGGAACAGGGGGTCTCTCAGGGGAGTGCATCGCCTGGGATGGCTGACATATATTACTCGCTGCAAGGGTGACGCGGTGGATGCGGCGGAAGCGGTCGGACCTGTTTGGGATGTTGTTGCGATGTTGTTGCGATGTTGTTGGGAGGGTTTTGGCTAAGTGGCCACTCGCTTTTCTGTTGCCCTTCTGCTGGTTAATGCAAGTCGACCCCGACCCCCGTTCGAAGTTGCGCATCTTCTGTTCCGTCGAAGGGGGCCAGGTGAGATGGCCGAGTGGGAGGAAACACCCTGGGGGGAGGTACGTAGGCGCCTCCCCATTTGGACTCCCTTCCCTCCACGTTCGGTCTTCCTTCGCCTCCGTAACATTTAAGCCGATTAAGTTGATACTTCCATATGAGGGTAGCCCGTGGGGCTGCCTCCGCCCTCCCTACGTCTTCCACTTCGATGAAGGAGAATGTGTGAAGGGGTGGGGGGGGATCTGCTCCGACTTGTCCGCAAAGGCCCCCTGCGATTTATTCCATCACATGTGTATCTTTCCTTTTTGAAGATGCATGAGAAGATATTTTTTTTACTCTGTTCCATTCGTTTATTTATTATTAATTAATTTTTTTTTTTTTTGCGCAGTTTGGTTTAACCATGCGCCCCCTCGCGGTTTGGTCCATCTCTCATCATCCGGAGATGCTTTTTCGAATGGACAAGAAGTTTGTCCCAACGTGTGAGTCACACAATGTGTTGTAACTTGGCCGCAGTCTCCCACGAAGGGGGGTTATTTCGCTTATTTCGTTTATTTTGTCTATTTGGTTTATTTGGCTGTTTTTTTTTTTTTTTTTTTTTTTCTTGCCCTCCATAACTCAAATGCCTAGCTGCTTCCCTGCGAACAAAAAGAGCAACGCTTTAAAAGATTGTTTTATGGCACTCTCCGACTTTTTTTTTCCCAATTCTGTGTAATCGACCGGGGGAGTCACCAACACGGGCAGTTGTCACAGTTGACAAAGTTCGCACGTTGGTCCAGTTGGCGCAGTCGGCACAGCGGAAAAGACCATCATTTGTGCTTCGCCGAATGGGGAGAGCATCACCACAGGAAAGAAGAACCACTGAAATGCTATTCTTTCGCGAGGTGCTCAGGTTCGTGGCAATGCCTGTGTGAATACATTCGGTGAGCAGAGCGATGACGTCGGCTCGTCGTGGGGAGGGGGAGGCTCCAACGGATTGCTCTTGATCTCGCGGTACACAACGCGAACGGGAAAAAAAAAAAGAAAAAAGGGAAAAGAACAGGGAAAAGAACAGGGAAAAAAACAGAGGAAAAAAAACAGAGCAAAAGGGAGGAAGAAGAGAAGCAAAATAAAATGAGGTGAAATTTAGTGAAAAAATAAAAATCATGCCGCCCTCTTTTGCCTATCCCCACCGCGCGAAGAGAGAAGCTAAAACCATAGGGGGCATACAAAACTGCCACGCTCAGTTGGCCGATCTCGCAAGCCTCCTGTCACTTCAAATTTGGCGTGCGTGTTAGATCATAAAACCGGTAATCATTTGGAAGTGCTCTCCTGCAGAAGGCGCAGAGGGGACTCCCCCATATGCAGGAACTCGCCATTCTCCAACTTGGCGCGCTCACCCGTAGGCACGGGCGAGCTTGAAGAGGGTTCCCCCGTCTAACGGCCAATCTGATCACCCGTCCAACCAATAATCCGCTAATCGGCTAATCCGCTAATCCGCGCGATGGAATTCATAAAGGACCAATACAAAGCCATTTTGCTAGAACTCAAGAAGAACTTTAGAAACCCCCGAGATGGCATATCCCACGTCCTCAACGTAGTGTGTTTGCTGTTGAATGCCCTGATGATTTGGAAGCTGCTCGTCGTGCTTACAGGTAGGGCAGCCGTGCGTATGTGTGTGCAAATGCAGTTTTTGCTAATTTTGGGGCACCACTTGGTTGTGCTGTTTGGCGATCCTTCCCTTCTTGCGTCGTTACACCGCACGGGATAGGGAGGCTTCACCCTGCCGTACATGTGAAAGGGAAGAAATATATGTAACTAGCCTTTTTCTTTTTTACCGCTTTTTTTTTTATCCTTTCTTTTTTTTTTTTTTACCCTTTCCGGGGTGTGCATAATCCAGGCTGCGAATCCCCAGTTGTAGTTGTCCTGAGTGGCAGTATGGAGCCAGGATACTTCCGAGGAGACACCTTGGCACTGTACCACCCGCCGAACATCCATGCAGGCGACGTGGTCGTGTATCAAATAAATGGAAGAGACATCCCCATTGTGCATAGGATATTAAACATTCACATAGGGAAGGACGACAAATTTCATTTGCTATCAAAAGGGGACAATAACAACATTGACGACAGAGGGCTCTATGAGTCTAACCAGTATTGGCTAGAAAACGAACACGTGCTTGGTCTCTCAGTTGGATATGCGCCATACATCGGAATGCTAACCATATGGGTTAATGAATACCCGGCCATGAAGTGGGGAATTGTGTCGCTCATGCTGTTTATGATAGTACTCGGGTACGAGTGAATGGGGCGAACTTTTTTTGTTAAAATTGCCAAAGAAGGGGTGTTTCTTCACTTCTCTGTTTTTTTTTTTTTTTTTTTTTCCCAAAATGGCTAGCTATTTTGGTGTGTTGCTCACCCAGTCGGCCAACTCTCCTTTTTTCCCTTCTTAAAGTTTAATAAAAGAAATGTTAATCATTCTATTTTGTCACCTTGACCATGTTAGGCACATGGACTGATGTGTGCGTATTGGTTTTCTGTCCTGTATGATGTGCCTTTTTCCCCATCGGTTCTTCCTACTGATACATTTTTGTCCCTGCAGCGGTGCCTTTCTCGCTCTTTTTTTTTTCTTCTTTTTTCCACCGCAAAAAGGGGCAAGCAATCTGGACTACGCGAAGGAGTAAAACTGCCCTGAAGAGACAGTTAAGTGAATTTTTCACGCGTAACGGTTTAAATGTGCCATAAAGGGAAATATAGACGGTGTCCCTTTATGCATACTGGGAAAAGTGCTAATTAGAGCATTCACAAAAAGTGTGCCTGCGGAGTGGTAAAAGTGGGAGCTTCCTTTTTTTTTTTTTTTAATTACGCATATATGTGGACATGTGCATTTTGCTATGTATCTACACCATGTGTCGCAATGTTTCGAATGGGACCTCGTGGGTCGTGCCCCAGAGGGGGGAGTAGTACGCGTGGGTGGCTGGACATCCCCCTGTGCATATCCCACCCATTTGTCCTCCTCGCCGCCATGATCGAACCAATGGACGCCGCGTATACTCCCCTGTGGAATTGCAAACGCCGAGTGCCTCCTCGTGAAATGTTCTGGCCGAGTTGGGTGATCCCGTCCTAAACGTATGCACGTGTCCTTTTGTGAAGTTGCCAATTTTGTGAAGTTGCCGCTTTGTCGAGTTCTGCCCAAACAGAGCGAACCTTCGAGCGAGACCGCCCCTCCATTTTGCACTGCGTTTTTGTGTTTAATTTTTTTCTTCCCTTCCGCCGTTACGCCAACCGTTCTTAAAATATAGCCGTTTCTTCTTAAGTGACCATCTGTCTGTGCGCTTTCGGCTAGCCACACGTTACCACCTCGTTTTTTTCCTTCCCCGCAAAATGAATAATGGACACCTTTTCATCCTGCTGACAATATTGACCATCTGGGGCAGCAACCTCCATCGGGGCTGCACTGCTGAGAATGAGCACGACAAAAGGGAGAGCGCGGTAAGCTCAAGTGGGATTTTAAAAAACGTCGTCAAACATGCCCCCAAAGTAAGTTCCAAAGAAATTAAGGACAGCGAAATAGGGATAATTAAAATGGCACACGAAGAGGAAAGCAAAAGGTTACAACAAATGGGAAAGTGTGCAAAAGATTATACATTACCTTGCCCAAAATTCTGGAAAAAAAAAATTATGAACAAGTCAGAAAATATTTGCATAGCTAGCTCGACGTACAACGGATTTTGCAACCCCCGTCAATCCTTTGACAACTTTACACAAAATGAAAAAATAAAAATTGAAACGAGCTGCAATGTAGAATGGGGATGCAAAAATGTCGTATCCGATGCATGCGAAAGTGGGAAAAGAAATTACAACGAACCATGTCCTGAGGGTTTCATATCTCAAAATGACAACACTTGCACGGCTGACCTGACTGTGTATGATGGCCTCTGCAATGGCGAGAAGATTGACTTTACCCATCTCACCAAGGAGGAAAAACAAAATTGGAGTGTTGCCTGCGAAGCGTATTGGCCTTGTTACGTCGATTGTTCACTCAACAACAAAACACTCTCCATGTGTCCTTCCAACTGGAAAGAAACAAATTCATATGAGTGTATCCCACCTGCTAGCTACAACGGGCCATGCAAAGATAGAAAAAATTTTAAATTTTTCAGTGAGCTCATGAAAATCAAATTTGAGGAGAAATGCAAAGTTACTTTTGTGTGCACAGATTTGTGTGAAAAAGATTATCAGCAAGAGTGCCCCTTACATTGGATGAAGAAAAATGGCTACTGCTTAGCGCCTCCGTCTTTCAATTTATGCGACAGGAAAAAATATTCCTATAGTAACTTAACGCAGGATGAGAAGAAGCAGTTCGAGGACAAGTGCTCAGTTCAATGGCCTTGTCGAAAGAGCCACTTTTGTGACATGGACTGGACCGCTGAGTGTCCCCTCAACTGGGCGAATGAGGCACCGCGGGAAGGTGGCAGCCAGGATGGGGGCGACAAATACATCTGCACTGCCGATACATCCCTCTACAGCGGCAAGTGTGCGTTTATTTCCCTCCCGAATGGCGCTGACGAAGAGACCAAGCGGGAGGTGGCTTCCACGTGCAACACCCCCTGGCCGTGCTCCGCTACAGGTGGTGCTGCAGAGGCCACGTCGGATCGGAAAAGAGTGGAAGCAGGAGGTGCGGCTGTCACAAATGGCCCCGTCACTATCGACGGTGGCGTGCGCCCCAGCACGGGACCCGCTTATCGCGTGGTCGACAGCCAGGGGGACTTCCCCCTCGCGGACATCATGCGCTGATGTGGAATAGCTGCAGGATAGAAGCGGGACGCGGGACAGCGGCGCGGATGGGCGTTCCTCGGAGGCGCTCCAAAATTGTGTTGCAACCCTGTGTGGGTGCCCCTTCCCTTTTGATGTTTTCGCCGAGGGATAGCTGCATCTCGCCCTCACTACAAATGGGGTATTGGAAACAGCATTTTACGGCTCACCCCTTCAAACTAGTCAACCCTGTGCAAGGGAAGTTGCGCCACTTTTAACTCATCGTTGTGCGGTTTGATCTGTAGACAGACAAAACAGGTTAGCAACTGTGGGCACAACTGCCCCCTGAGAAGAAAAAAAAAAGAAAAAAA
>NW_008481840.1:308569-342828 GCF_000524495.1 Plasmodium inui San Antonio 1
CGTGGAAATTCACAAATTTGTCGAAAAAAAAAAAAAAAAATACACTTCTCCAATTCGCGCTGCGGCTACTGTGTGAAGAACGCCTAAACTGACAACACGCAGACGGGGGGCAGATCGGAAGCAGAAGAAAAAAAAGAACAACACAGGCGTGCGGCGCGCAGACCCAGACTGGGTGAAGAACGACAACGTGGGAATTCGCGCCGGATTTCCAGCACCAGCGCAGTTAGCAACAAAGTTAGTGGCAACCGCTCCACGTCAGACAGCGCCACGTCCATCCAGACCCTCGCTTCAACGCCGGAGAGGAAGCGGTAGGGGGAACCCAGCGGCGGTGGAGTCTGTCTCGAAAAAGTAAAAACACCACAAAGGACACACGGGCAAGGAAGACGTCAATCGAGCACCACCGCAAAGACGGTTCAGAAGCAGGTTTGGGCGGCTTCCTCGGCTGGAAAATAGTGGTGCCGCATGACACCATGGCGAGCGCAACCCACTCGGACGGAGGCAGAAAAAACACAAGCGGAGGAGAAACCACTTCCTATGATGACTTGATCGAATTAAGGAAAAGAATCATCCTCAAGGAGAAAGAACTTTTGCAAAAAAAAAAATGGCCAGAAAAAGCAAGTGCGGAAAATGGAGGGGAAGAAATTACAGCGAAGGAGCAGAAGAAGCCGCATCACCAGGAGGGAAATAAGGGGAAGGTCACGTACAGGTCCTTTGACGAGTTTTACAGATATAAAAAACATTTTGAGGAACACGAGGTGAAGGTGAGGAGGGATGCGATGAAGTCACTCCGAAAGTGCGGCGGGGGGGGCAATGAGGTGAGCGGTTGCAATGAAAGACGCCCTCCTAACGACGTAAGCGGCGGCAATGAAAGACGCCCTCCTAACGACGTAAGCGGTGGCAATGAAAGACGCCCTCCTAACGACGTAAGCGGTGGCAATGAAAGATGCCCTCCTAACGACGTACACGCTGCTAACCAGCAGGGAGACCGCGGCGATCACCGTTACTCGTACATCAAACTGAAAATGGAGCGACAAGGCACCGTCAAACAGCTCAAGGAGTACTTCCAGAAGATCCAGCAAGACCAAGTGCAGAAGAGGAAAAACGAGATGCTTCTGAGGAGGGACAAGAAGGGGGCCACAGTCGTTGCTGAGAGAGGGAAGGAACGTGGAGCGAATGGCGACGGAACCCTTTTGGAAAGAATGGAAAACGAGAAGAGGTGCTACCCATCTGAGCCTGACCTTGGCACGACGCTTCACCCCTACGCTGACGGGGTGAGCAGCCTCGAGGGGGAAGCCAAAAGGGAAGACCAAATGGAGAAGGAAGTGGAAAAACAGATGGAAAAACAGGTGGAAAAACAACTGGACAGCCAAATGGACCGCCACGACAGCAAAGAATTGGAACTTCTGCACACCCTGATTAGCGAAATGAAGAAAAGCTCCGACAAGGGGGAAGACTACATCGCCAATTTAGTCCAGGATCTCCGCAAGTCCAATAAGAGACACCTCGTACTGAAGATTCTGCAAATGCTCCAATCCGTTGACAGTAGAATAACCTCTGAGCAGGGGAAGAAGGCATTGGAGCGGGATGTGAGCCAAGTTGGAGAAGGAGACACAGACAAACAAGACGGGAAGGTGACCACGTGGGTCACCATGGAGAGTAATAAACACACAGGAAAGGCAGAAAAGAGAGCTTCCCCTGAGAGGGAAAAAACGGATGGAGGCAATCCTAAGGTGCTTCCAAAAGGGAGTTTCACGTGGAGCAGAGATCAGAAAAACGACAAGGAGAAAAAAACTCCACCGATCAGAAGTGGAAGTCCTATCCATGTAAAGATAAAAAAATACAACGATGCGGTGGAGGCAGGATATTCCCAAATGAGTCGTGCCCTGGATGGCAAAGTAGAGGACAGGAGGGGAGACGGTAATCTGCCCCGCACAGTGGAACGGAGAAAGGGCCCAACCAAGGGGGGGGAAACTATGAACAAGGAAAACAGTGCTGCAGAGGGGGTAGTTCAACACGGGAAGGGCAACCAACTGTGTGTCACTTCGAGCAATGGGAGGAGCGACCAAACGGGTGTCACTTCCGGTGGAGCGAACAGCCAGTCGGAACATCCTAACGATAACGTCGGCTCCCTCCGTCCGAATGGCAGCACAGAAAAAAGTGAAGCTAACCACGCTGGGAAGTTCGAATGGTTTTATTCCACGATGAAGGACTTATATAGTGAGGATGGTGAGGTAGGCGGTGAGCCGGACGGTGGACTAAGCGCCGAGCCGGACGGTGGAATAAGCGTCGATCCAAACGATTACTCAAGCGAGGGTAGCGAAAACAATGACCTCTTCTTGTGGCTAGAAAACAGAGACGTTGAAAACGTTTTGAGTGCGAAGAAACGGAGTGACGAGGGGGAGACCAGCGAGGAGTCAGGACTTCTTCCCGTCTCATGAAGTCCGCACGTATGAAGTTAGAACTGACCCATTGGGAAGGGGGCGCGATGGGCTGTGTTGATGCGGGGGGTGGAGAACTGTACCGCCACCCTCGCCACTCCCCCTGCAAAGTGCACTACCATTTGTTCATTTGTGCGCACCACAATTGGTGTAGGTGAAGCTTCACCGCAGGAGTGCTTCCCCCGAAGGAGCAGCAAAATTTAATTCGCGTTTTTTTCCCTCTCTTTTTAAATATGCACCCAGAAGATATACATACATAGACACACACACACATGCTGCTTCCCCAGTGAAGCACACCCTGTATAAGTTTCACACCCTATACTTTCGCGACGCACAAGTTTAAGACTCCCCCAATCGAGCTGACCCCTTTCAGCAACTGCGTATCTTTAACAATTGACTGTCTTTAAGATTTTCTCATTTTGTAGAGTCATGTGTTCGTCTGTGAGTGAAAAGGGTTTTGCGCGCGTGCGTGCACATATAGCTTTTTGCATGCAGCCATGTAGGCACGTATTGTGACATATTGCCTGTGCGTGGGGGTGACCTGGCTCTTCGCCTGGCCCTGGCCTTGGCCCTGTCATTTGCACAAGGGGGACGCCCAAACGAACGTACTCCTTCCTATTCATATCGTCTTCTTGACACTTGGATCCAATTTCTTGTCCGTCCCTTCTGCTCCCTTTTTGCTTTTCCTGAAGGGACAAGAGGAAAGGTATGCAGTGTGGCGGTATGAGAAAAAAAAACTCCAAATCGGGAAAACAACCCTTGTGCATTTATAGAACGTGTATGATATGAACGGTCAGGCGATTTACATTAAAAAAAAAAAAAGAAAAAAGTGCCAACAGAAATTCACACGTTTATTACACGCACACTGCGCTATGACATACTTCATGGCCGAGGCGTACAGTAAAATGCTCCCAGGAATGTAGAGAATCAGGACAAAGATACAAACGTAGTAAATGTCGATTTGGAAATTTAAATTGTTGGGCATGGAGTAGGGGTAGGCCCTCAGAAAAGGTGTGGCGTGGATGTTCTTGAGACTTGCTATGGTGCACACAACTTCGGACGTGATTCCTATTGGGTATAATATTAACGGGACTGCGACAATGTAAAGGGGGAGAAGGGGAGGGGGAGCAATATGTCTAATTGTGTGCAGATGGAGGGAGGTTTCCCTTTTGGCGGGTTTCCCTTTCGGCGGGTTTCCCTTTCTGGGGGAGAGGCCCCGAAGAGCGCTCCGTGTGGAAGCCTTAGCGCAAACGACACAACAACCACCGCACTTACGCTTATTTCGGAGGGACGCCAAAAAATTGACGTGAAAATTCAGCAGATTAAGAGAGTAGAACAGGTAGCGAATGATGTCGATGATGGCCCATGCGATGAGGCAGGAGAAGATCCACTTGTTGTTTTCGGGCAGGTAGTTAAAAATAAGGTAAACCACAAAGAGGCGGCTGCACACTTGCGTGGTGACGATGCCGACCACTGAGTTGATGAGGCCTGAGGGGCGGGAGAGGCAACAAAATAGGAGAAGCAGCAAAGATGGTGTAAAGACCAGACGAGGGGTGCAAACGGGGGAGGATAAGGTTCACACTAGGCATTTGCGCAGGCATACTTCCACAAACGTGTGCACTCGAGGGATCGGCCGCTCAGCAGCTCAACCCGCCGTAACAGCACCACTCCATACCGAAGAGCGTGAAGAGAATCTCCAGAACGGCCAGCGACTGAGTCACTGTTATCAAATTTTTATACTTGGGCCAAAAGCTATTTAGGGGGTACTTCTCTTTGTTGAGAACATGTTGCAGGGATACGAAGAGGACAGTGACCCAGAGGGAGCAGCAGGCCACGTTGTAAAGGAGCATGCACTTATTTTTCACACTCATCTTAGCTAGTCGTTGTGCGCGCTTCACATGTGCCGAGGGGAGAGAGTGCACGTGCCTGCTTCGGTCCGCGCGCGAGTGCTTCAATCTGCGTACATGTGTTTCAATCTGCGTACATGTGTTTCAATCTGCGTACATGTGCCTCAATCTCTGTGCATCTGCTTCAATGTTCGTACATGTGCCTCTGTCCTCACGTGTGTGCTTATGTCAGCACGTAGGTGCTTGTTAAGGGTAATTATCCGCCTGTATGTGAGCGCTACCTATGTGCAAACTCGCCGTGACGAAATGGTACTTCACATTACGAAAAAAAGGAAGAAAAAGAAAGAAAAAAAAAGAAAAAAAAAAAAAACCAAACGGCAGGGCAGGGCGAGAGGGGACAAACACGGGGTGCGCGAAGCCGTCGATGTGTAGAGAGAGGAAGCAACAAGTTACGTGAAGTTACTCCGAGTGCAGCAAAGTGGCGCATACGGATTGTCGCGAGGGAGAGATGAAGATAAGCTACAAATGAATGAACCTCAAAGGAGAGCGAACTGGGGAAAGGACAAAAAAGGGGCGGCAATCAACAATGAAAAAGAAAAAAAGTCCACGGAAAAAAAAAAATAAAAAAACAGAACTTCTCCCCATTTACGTTATTTTTCTTTAAAGATTATGAACCAACTGCGGAGAAAAAAAAAAAAAAATCCCAAACACACTACAAGATCATATGAACAAAGTTCTGTTGGCAGTTTCCGCATACTTTTGTGGACTTCTCCCTCGAGAATGAAATGTAATCATATAGCTCCGTTCGGGGAAAAGGTAATGATCGTTTTTTTCTTTCCCGAGCCGCAGCAGGACGCCCTCGAGCGGAATATCTCCACAAGTCAAGCCTAGCTGTTACTCATTGGTAAAAATATGTCACCTTCCCCGGGGGGGACAAAACCACACGTACAAATGTGTAACCCTTCATTCTATTATGCTCAGTGGAATAACGCACCTACGATTGGATCTTCACATATGCAAGTAGGTTCATATGCGTGCCGCACAACGAAAAGGGGGGGGGGACGAGGGGGCACACTGGAATAGGAGCATACGCTCCCTTAAGAGTGTTCTTTCCCTTACCGCTGCTTCGACTCATTCCATTGGGCTTCCCCGATGAAAGAAATGTTGCCAACACATCGAGGAGTAAGAAGTGACAGCGGAAGCACGGCACCACACTAGGCAAAATGCTATCCGTGTATGGGAGAGACTTAGAGGGATAACTTTTCAATTCGCTTTTTTTTTTTTTTTTTTTTGCTCACGTTCGAATATGTTGGGTGTACTCCTCGTAAGGGTTACAAAAAAAAAAAAAAAGGAAAAACAAAAGGAAAAATCTTTTCGTACGTTTTAAAGAGGGGTGCACAAATTACCAAAACTGCTAATGTGCCGTGGTAGGAGCGCAGGCCACACTATTGCGCAGCTGTTGGATCGTCCGGGGATGTGTGTCTGCGTATGTGTGTGGAGGGGCGCAAAAAATGCAGTAGCCGAACGTACCCCTTGAACCGCCTGAAGCGGGCGAAGTAAGTACCGCTTGTGCCGCTTACACTACTCTACCCCGTTGACACCGCTAACTTCGCTCGCATCGCCCTTCCCCCCCGCCGCCTGCTCCAACTTGCGCTGCTCGCGCAGCTTGCGCTCCTCCCGCTTGAGGCGGCGCTCGGAGGCAGCTTTCTCCCGCTTCAGACGGTCCAATTCCTTCTTCACTAAATCCTCCTTCTTCTTGAGCGCACTGTTCTCCACCAACGCAACGGTCAAATTGAACACGGGGCAATCCTCCGTGGAATCCTTATCCTTTGTGAAGAAGCCAATACGCTCGAACTGAATAGCTTCTCCCACACTGCAGCTGGATGCGTATTTCTCCACGATTCCTTGGTGGATCTGCAGCGAATTCTTGTTGATGTATTTTCTCCACCCTAGGTTGTCTTTTCCTTCCAGTTCGCTTTGCTGTTCCGGGGGAGTCTTTTCCTCCTCCGCTTCTTCCTCCTCCGGGCAGCTGTTTTGCCTGTCCAGCTGTACTGTGTAGTTTTCCATGAGCTTCTCCACGTCCTCATCGTCCTCGTTCGATTCAGGGTTGGGCTTGGTGAAGAGCTTGTCGTAGATTCTGAACTGCGCGTTTTGGGCATTCGACTTAGCTACCCAGTGGATGGTGGATTTTATTTTCTTCAAACTTTCCGCGCAGGATTGGCTAGCCGTGGCGCCGCTTTGCATAGCTGTGACGCCGCCTTGGCTGACATTCCCGCGGCTCTTACTCTCCGGGTCGTAGGTGCACCTCAGCTCGACTATCCGGTTGGTGGCTTCATCCCTCACCACTTCCTGACACGTAATGTAGAAGGCATACCTCAGTCGGACGGTCCTGTTGGGAGCTAGTCGATAGAAATGATCGGGGGGATTTTCATGAAAGTCTTCCTCATCGATGTAGATCTCTTGTTCAAATTTCAATGTCCTCTGTCCCATGGATTCATTCTTCGGATGGTTCAATGCAGTGAGCTCATGCAACTTCTCATCGTTCGGAACGAAATTGGTGATGACGACTTTTAGAGGCTTTAAAATGGCAAAGAGCCTCTTTGACTTCTTATTCATATCTTCCCTTGCACACAATTCTAGTAACTCATAAGAAATGATATTCTCCCTCTTTGCGACTCCAACTTTGGCACAGAAATCTTTGATGGCTTCTGGACTGTACCCTCTTCTTCTCATCCCAGAGATCGTTGGCATGCGTGGGTCGTCCCATCCATCCACGTACTTCTCATTCACCAGAGTTAGAAGCTTCCTCTTGCTCATCACCATGTACGTAACGTTTAGACGAGCAAACTCAATTTGTCTCGTCCTATATATTCCAAGCTTCTCCTGGAACCAGTCATACAGCGGTCTATGCGTTTCAAATTCGACAGTACAGATCGAGTGTGTAATTCGTTCTATGGAATCAGATTGCCCGTGTGCAAAGTCATACATTGGATAAATCACCCATTTGTCTCCACTCTTCGGATGCGTCTTATGCATAATGCGATATAGGATAGGATCCCTTAAGTTTATGTTCCCTGATGACATATCAATCTTGGCTCGGAGTACCTTCTCTCCTTCTGCGAACTCTCCTAGTTTCATTTTCCTAAACAGGGTCAAATTGTCTTCAATACTTCTCTCTCTGTATGGAGAATTAACCCCGGGCTGCTTCAAACTCCCTCGATTTTTTCTTATCTCTTCAATGGATTGATCATCGACATATGCATCCCCCTGCTTTATCAGTTGGATGGCCCATTCGTATAACTGATCAAAGTAGTCCGACGCGAAATACAAATGTTCCTTCCAATCGAATCCTAACCATTTGACATCCTCCTTAATGGATTCTATGTATCTCACTTCCTCCGTCACTGGGTTGGTGTCATCAAATCGTAGGTGCGTCCTCCCTCCATATTTTTCAGACAGACCGAAATTGAGACATATACTTTTTGCATGACCCAGGTGCAGGTAACCATTCGGTTCAGGTGGAAATCTCGTAATCACACAAGTATGTTTCTTTCTCTTCAAATCGTCCTCAATTATTTGTTGGATAAAGTTAGTGCTCGCAAAGGAGGTCATGTCTTCCTCCTTTATGGTGAAGTTGTTTTGGGAAAGCCATGCGCTGACATGGGGGTACCTACCTTCGGGGTCCTCCAGTCGCTCCACTTTGGCTTTCTTAAAAATGGAGAAAAGGAGGAAGTCCACGAAGCTCAGCTTCTCTCTGCAAAACACCTTCTGCAGCGCCATTTCGGCTTCCACCCTTTGAAGGAACTCCTCGTCGACCGGCTTGTCGCTCGCAAGCTGCCCCTTCAGGTAGAACTTGAGCTCCTCCCCGCGCAGGGAATCACGACAGTGAGCAGCAAGATGGTCCCTGATGGGATTGCGGACCGGATTGCTAATCGCATCCCCGACCGCATCGCCGACCCCACCGCAGGTCAGCCGAAATAACGCTTCACACACGTTGATTTCACTCAGCACGAGCCTCTTCCCATTGAGCAGCTCCAACACGACGCTGCTCCGCAGGCTGCTATTCTCGCTTATGATCAGGCACGTATTAAAGTTCAGCTTGACCCAGTTGTAGAAGTAAAAGAAGTTATCCGAGAGGTCGGCTTTGTTCCGGATGTATATCTTCTCCACATTCTCCATCTTGTCGAAGATTTTGGGAGCACAGGGTGAGCCGCGGCAGACAGGGGGTGATGAGCCAAGCGGTAAAATACCTTTTTTGGGGGGAGGGAAGGGAACCGGTGTTCGCCCCTAGGCAGACATCACCACTTTTTTCCTTTGATCACGGTTCGCCTGAAAAGCGGCGCAGGGATGGGAAGTGGCCGCGACGATTTATCACCTTATTTGCTCAAAAAAAAACACGAAGAAAAAGAGCAGAACGAGTGTGGCGAAAAGCGAAATGCGTGTGGCAATTTCTTCCACTCACTTGGGTGTTTCAATCAAAATGCATTTTTTTCCTTTTTTTGCACGAGGTAAAGGTAACCTCAATGGTTTCTTCTTTGCAAAAATGTTTGTCGTTTCATGTAGGCAGAACAGAGCGAGCATCATAGGCGTTCCTTCCACCGACGGCTGTTGCGCAAAATGCACATGTGTGTTTAGTATTGTTGTTCCGCGATTAGTATAGTTGTTCCGCGTTCAGTATGGTTATTTCCCGTTTAGTAGTTCCCCTCTTCATGCATACCCTACGCTTGCAAATATATGAAAATTGATTTCACTCACATGCCGGTATGCCTACTTGGGAAGCCATCCGAGGTACGCCCCTCCGCACCCAGCGCGTGTGCCTTTGCATAGCACGAAAGAAAAAAGTATGAACCGTTCAGGTAAAAAAAAGGGCACTTTTTTAGCCAAAAAAATAAAAAAAAATAATATAAAAAAAAAGCAGACGTTGGCTGGGAGGAGCTGCCTTTATCGCAGTATCGTTCCATCAAAGCTGCGACTTTCCCTGTTGTGCATTGCACGAATTTGCCTAGTTGACGTGCGATTTTTCACTTATTCAACCTTTTTACCTTTTTTTTACTTTTTCTTCCTTTTATTTCCTTCCCCATTTGCGCCTTGATTTTCCCCGCTGCACCACCGCTTCGTGGAAATCCCCCCAACACCAGCGCTCCATGTAGGCGCGGAGAAGTGGCACAAGGAAGCGGCACAAAGAAACGGCGCAAAGAAGCGGCGCAAGGAAGCGGCACAAAGAAGCGGCGCAATTATTTTTCGCCGCCTTTAGTTGCGGCGCCAAACTGTCCCTTTCCTCACCAGCGTGGGTACAGTGGGAAGAGTAGCGCCTGTCCCTTCGGCAGCCATATCCCTGCCACACCACAGTGTATATAATGTGTTCAGCTTTGGTCCGCTTGTGACGTATCTCCGGGGAGGCATAAAACATAAAGGCCTTTTTTTGGGGGCGGTTTCCTTTTTTTTTTTTTTCCCTATGGAAGCACCGTACCTTCATGCGTCAACCTTTAGCAGTACATATTACTAACCTCTCAAGGTTCATGAAAAAAAAATTGATGGACTGCCCCAAAAGTCACCTCGTACATTTTTTTAAATGAAAAAATATATATTTCGTTTGAAGCGGTTAAAAATTGCATCAGCAGGTTGAGTTTATGTATATGTACCCTATCTACATAACGCGGGGCATATGTATTGGGGACTATGGGAGTACCATTTTTTTCAAGTGAGCATATTTTATAAGTTAAACGAGGAAGGTTGTCCAGTTGACCCTTTAACGTTGTTGCCAGCACTGCTCGCGTGTTTATTTTACATTTTTTTTACTTTATTTTGCTTTATTTTGCTTAATCTTATTTTACTTAATTTTATCTTATTTTTTTTTCTTTTTTCCCTTTTTTGCAATCCACCCCTCCATTTTACAGATCATTGTTGCGCATAAACATATACGCAGTTATACGTTTACATCGCGTGGATAAGTCACTTTTTTTTTTTTCTTTTTTTTCTTTTACCATTGTATTGTGGAGATAAGTCAAAATGAAAAGAGGACGAGCGGGAACGTTGAAAAACAAGATGAGAATAACGCTTTCTCTCCCCGTGGGGGCTCTCATCAACTGCTGCGATAACAGTGGAGGAAAAAACTTGTACATTATTGCTGTGCAGGTAAGGCATTCGCCTATGCGGAGTATGTATCTGCGTCAGAGAGGCTTCGCTACGCCCCCTTCGCCTCCTCCCGCTCAACCGCGCTGCCACGTCCAAAATATATAAAGCTTTCATGATGATTTCAATGATAGGACAGAAAAATACCTTCATGTTGATAAATTGTTTAGCCGATATATTAAATAATTCACTGATCGAATGCCTTTGTATATTTTTATTTTTGTTGGATGGCGTATATCTGTGTGTGCCGATGGGGAGTACCAAAGGGAGTATTCTACGCTACTACCTGTCTGTTTCCTGCGTGAGGACAGAAGTATCATTATTTTTTTTCTTTTTTTTTTTCCCTCTGACTGACAGGGATTTGGCTCATGTCTGAACAGACTACCCGCTGCCTCACTTGGTGACATGGTGCTAGCCACCGTGAAGAAGGGAAAACCCGATCTCAGGAAAAAAGTGCTAAATGCAATAATCACACGTCAGTCGAAGGCCTGGAGAAGACACGAAGGGTACTTCATTTACTTCGAAGACAACGCTGGTGTTATCGTTAACCCCAAAGGAGAAATGAAGGGATCAGCAATAACAGGACCCGTTGCAAGGGAATGCGCCGAGTTGTGGCCCAAGTTATCTTCCGCCGCGTCGGCCATTGTTTAAAAAGTTTCTGCTGAACGTTTTATTCTGGCGATAACTATCACCCCTAACTTTTTACACAGTAGAGGCCTAACGAACGAGATTGCTTGTTTTCTCAGTGTGCACCCCCGTGTGCGTCATGCTTTGTTTTTTTTTTTTCTTTTTTCTTTTTTTCCCTTTGCACATTCCACGTGCTGCGTGCCTTTCCCCCTTTTTAATGATACTACTTGCACAAATAATTAAACACATTTTATTACATTAAACTTTTGAAAGGCACTCGTGCGATTATTTCGTATTGAATTTACACCACTGTATATTTAAAGGTTGGACGGCTGTTGGACGGTTGTCCGCCGCTGCGATGCGAATGAGGAGATCTCCGCGGTGTTCGCTTCGCGCAACGGTGTAGAAAAAAAGTGCATAATGTTATGAACCGTTCAGGCGACTTTGCAAAAATGGACGCAATGCTACTATCGCAGACATCACATCACTTCACCGCGGCTGCTGCTCGCGCCAAGTGGACAACACCAAATTAATTTCCTACAATTTTAATTGCGAAGGGGGGAGAGTAAATAAGATCCCCGCTCTTCATCCGCGCAATCTATATTTGCACACAGAAGGATGCGCAAGAGGATTCGTAATGGAGGGGAAAAAGGAGGAGACTTGACTTACTCATGCTTGCTAAGACGAAATAAACTTAAGATAAACAAAATGGACAAAAAAAAAAGAAAAGATCAAAACGTAGGCCTGGTCACACACGCAAATGCAGACTCAGATGCAAACGTAAATGGGAATGCAGAGGCTGCCTAACGTTTTAATCAAAGGGGGGGGCGCCGCACACAAGTTACGTGCAACATGTGTGACCTCTTCAATAAGGATGGGCGCCCGTACCCCAGTTCTTCATAATAACATAAACGCACATGCAAGAAACAAATTAATTCTGTGGATTATTCCATTTCTTTGCAAACGTGTGTAAGCACATGTGTAGGACGGGGGAAGGAATTTAACAAATGACATGCGCTTATGAGAGAATGTCAAATGGGAAGGCACATATATGGGCGCAAAAACGACATACACAAAAAAAAAAAAAAAGAAAAAAAAGAGTGGTATAAGCCATGCGAATTGGCTAACCAAATTGATCAATGCTACTACAAATTTAAAAACAATAAATTAACGAACAATATTATTGGTAACTTCGCACGTTTGCGGTGCGACATCGCCACGTTGGGGGGCCTTGAGGGTTCCTTCCATCAAAGGGCTTCCAACGGGGGAATAAATAAAAATGACATGGAGAGACTTCCTTGCGCTGTCTAGATGCAGAGACTGCTCACATGAAGAGCACAAAAAAAACTATCAAGATGAATATGCAGGCGAAAATCTGTAAGGGGAGGAATTAGGCGCGGGGGGCGGAGCAATGGGGTGAAAGCTACGTTGGAGTGGCAATGCAGAGAGGGCTATGCTGGACTGGGAATGGGCAGGGAGCTACACATCTACCCCTACCTCTACCCCCTGTTCATGCAAAGACCCACCTGTAGTATCAGGGTCCGCGTCGACGTCAGCCGGTTGAAGTACGAGAGGAGGTAGTTCTGCCCCTCCCTCGTGTTGTAAAGGGAAGTGTCAATGTCCTCGTCGATCCTCCGAATCATTTCATCCTGCTGTGTCACCATCGTTGCGACCTTCTGGAACATCTGCGCTAGGTCCCCGATTATCTTTTGTATGTTTTCCATTGCATCCGCTCTGGAGTGCAAATAGGACGTCCTTTCAGGCATCTTCAAGGTCTGCTGCTGCCCACTGAAAGGGGAAAAAAAAAATAATAAAAAATAAAATAAAATAAAGCATCTATGTGATGATCTAAACGTGACAGCACACCCACCCAGATGTCTGTAGAGTACCTCTCAATGTCGATATCTCGAAGGGGTGTGAATTTGTAGTTGTTGTTGCTGAATGTCGACTCGGTCGTCGTGTAGGAGTACATGTTTCTGCGATTCACTTGTTTTTTTATGTGCTAAGGGGAGAGGGGGGGAAAGGGGCGTGGAGCAAATGATGGCGGTCCACTTGGGGAGAAGAAAGATGCTGCCACAAGGCATGAGTCCACGCATCATCCATCGAACTGGCACTTTCGCAGATAAGAGCTCCACTGACCACCACAGCGGAGCACCGGAAGGGCCGCCAAACATAGCGGCAACCCCTACCTCACTCCGAATGTGCAACACATCCTTAAATTTCTTCGTAAACTCAAAAAGGCGGTTTTTTAGGGAGAAGATAATATTGTTCAGGTGCGTCTTCCCCTGCGGGTTACTGATATTCAGGTTGCAGACATACTGCACTAATGCATCCACGTCGTTGGTAGCGTCCGTGATGGTCTGCTTAACTTCGTAGGTTAGCTCTTCTATTTGTAACGTCTTGTCGTTGAATATTCCCTTCTGCCGGACACCTTGGAGAAGGGGAAGGAAAAAGGAGGAGCTCCATGAGAGGTGAATCTCGTGAAGAGGTGAACCTCGACAAAAGGTGAATCCCCGCATAACGAGGCAGCGCATCGATGGGGGTACCCCACTTGTGTGCAACGACATACGAGTAAGAAAAGCGTCTCAGTTGACAAACACGGGGGTACTTCCAACGGTTGCACTGCGTGTCAGCCCATCCATATGGTGCAGTTCTGCGACCATGGGGCGGTTACTACTACTGCGTTTCGGCTAATCAGATAGTGCTGCCCCGTTTCGGCTAATCAGATAGTGCTACCCCGTTTCGGCTAATATGTTAGTGCTCCTCCGTTGCCACCTCATCTCATTTCATCTCTTTCACGCCCTCATCCGCACTTACATCGCTCCAACTCTTGCAACTTTTGGTTGCCCCTGTGCAGCAGGTCCGTGATTTTCGATGCCAGCTCATTCACCTCCGTGTCTTGACCAACATTCCTATCCTTCCTAAAGTCCAAGTTCTCATTGCTCAGTCGTTCAACCGCTTTGAAGAACTCCTCCGTTTTGTCCACATACGGCATTTTCCCAAACACAGATTGGATAACTTTTCCCCTCACACACAGAAAACAAAAAGGGCGGTAAATCGATGGCAGAAAATTGTTCGTCTTTTTTTTTTTTTTTTTTTTCGCCTCTCTTTTCTTCCACTTCCTCTCCCTTTTGGCTGAAGGGAAAATCTCAAATTCGCACCTTTTGGAAAGTACGATACAGTAATGTTACAACTGGCACGCAAACTAACCATTCAGCCATTCATTTTTTGCTCAAAGATATTAAAAAAATGGCTTCCTTTTAACTAGTTTGCTAATTTGAAGAGGGCTGGCGCGTTCGCAATTTCGACTTGGACGTGACCCTCGCCCATCTCCGTCCATTTGTTCAATTGTTTATCCCTTCCCGTGGGCGGCACAAGGGCCGCAAGCACGATGGTACGAGGTGGGAAGCCGTGAAGCTGTAAAGCGCTAAAGGCGCGGAGAAGCGTACATACCAGGGCATGACGCTGTGACCTTGGGGGGGGGAACACCTGCGCGACGCTACATCCCCACAAGCGCCCATCGCTACGGGAAGCACATACGCAGTATAATCGTTTAACCCTGACAGGCGTTCGGGCCGCTTCGTCGCTCGGCTACGTTTGTGGAGATTGCTTAACTGCGTGCGTGCTGTACTGTTCCTTAACCTCATCGGAAAAATTTTTTAAAAAATAGTCCATAGGCTGTGCACAATTGAGAAAAAAAAAAATAAAAATGGTACGAACGGGTGGGATGAGGCGTGCAGTTTCACCAAATAAACGTGCAGTTAACTTGCCCGGAAGTGTTTCAAACGTGATGAGCCACTTCAAAATTGCTTTGAAATGGGATTGCCAACTTGGGGGATGTGAATGTTTTTCCCTCCGATTTAATGTGTATGCCATGTGCGGCTGCTATTTGTGAATTTGTCGCCAATCTTTTCCTTCTCCAAGAAGAGGTGGAGAAAATTTCGACAGATCGTCCCTCAGGTTATCTGAGCACAGGGTAGATGAAGCATGCCGTCGTGCTGCATTGCCATGTGTCCAGCTGTACTGTTACTTAACCGGTCGTTCTGTTTGCCGCTTGGTGGTGCTGAGGGCGCCATTTCGCATTTGGCACATGCATACATGCGTGAGAACATGTATTTGTACATTTCCTATGTGTATGTTGACCCCTCATGCGTTGCTTCCCCCGTGCAAGACAAATGAGGCAATTTTCCAACAGGGGGAGATAACCCCCTTTTTGTCCGTCCCGCTTACCCCAAAATGATTGCAAATGTGTCAACACCATGATATGTCCCTTTTGGAAAATCTTCCGAATTGGTCACTTTTGCATGAACAGTTCATATTTTTTTCTTCTTTTTTTTTTTTCTTAACCAGCTAGCTACGTATTTTTGCACTGCAATGGGATATGCAACAGGCCCACCTACTTTTTTCAAACATAAAGACGCATTTGAAAAAGGAACCGCTGTAAGGTCGTCTACGCTTCTTCTGTTTTTGAAAAAATGTGGGCATACGCAGGTGAGTGGCGAGCGGCCAGAATACTCAAGCGCGGTTGTGCATAAAAAGAAAGGGCTCCACCCCATACCACCACCACCAGTAAGGTAAATATAAATATGTATATACAACCCCTCGTGCGTTACGGCAGTGTCCTTGCTCCCCTTGGTGCCACCACCCCAACGAGGACTTTCCTCTACATCTCCCAAAAAAAAATACGACAATGGAAGTTAACAAAATTGATCAAAAATTAGTCCTTTTTTCTTTTCCATTTCTTCACAAAATGAAAGGTCCAACAACGTCGTAAGCGCTCACATGAGTTGCCACCAAAATGGTATACGCATAACCGCCGCGGAGTGGCAACCCTATGGGCGTCACTTTGATGCGATTAAAAGAGAACCACCTTGCGAACAAAAAAAAAGGGACCCATACACTACAAGCATAATTAAATGCGAACGGATGTACATGCCAGGTTTTTCTACCCCCATTTGGCAAACAAAAAAAAAAAAAAAAAACAGATCACAACATAACATAACATAACAAAATTGAAAAACGATTAAGTGAAACACTGCACCGTTCGTAACGCCATCTGATGATTGAACGGGTGAGGAACAACGCACACATTGCCCCCCTTGCGATTTGCTTGCTGTTTTTGCCACTTCAGTTTAGGAAAAAATGGAAGAGTTTCCCAAATGTGCATCTGTTAAGCTTCCTTCTGGGCATAATGCTCAATGGAATGCTCGAAATAAAAATTGACGACAGAAAGTATGTAGACTGGATTTTGCAACGGGTACTGTCTTACTCGTTATGCATATCCCTCATGATGACTTTTTCGTGTATGAAAAAAAAGGCAATTGTGTGTGAGCGTCGTGAAGGCGAAGAACGTGAAACTGCTTTCACAGAGGAGGAAAGAAAGAAAAAAAAATCCTTGTATAATTTACTAATTCGCAGCAGCAGGGTTGCGCCGTTTGGCATCGCATTTATCTTCGGCGCTGTAGGGACACTCATCGGAGGAGTCACTTCTTACCACATAACGAAAAGGTTCTTTTTTCAAGATGACGCAAATGGGAGTGAAGAACGCTTGAGGAAAAACACCAGCTGCTTCGTTGCTACGTACATCGGTGGCTACATAAATTTTGTGGAAGTCGCTGATCTGTTAGCGGTGGACACTATGGAAAGAAACAGCATGTTCATATTAGACGATTTGTTTACCAATCTGTTTCTTATCACTTTGCCCTTATGGAAACATGTTGGCGTTTTTTTTTCTGTCCACGGGGAGGAACCCGTGTCGCTCAACAGCAGTGAATGTGTCTCGAAACAAAATGGAAGTGCAATGAAGTTATCTCATGAACAGAGGGAGGCAGAGGGAAGAGAAGAGATAACACACCTCCTGTGTGATTCACCACTGTACGCATCATACGGGTCGTTCGCAAATCATGAAAACTGGCCATTACCCCTAGGGGACGACCATCAGCTAAAGCCCCACCAGGTAAACCCTCCTATGGTGTACTTCTTACCCACTTTGTTGTGCAAATCCTTATGTGACTGCCTATCCGTGGTGGTCATAATTGGACTGAGCACGAAAGTGCTGAGCGACTACGAGTTCATCTATCAATTTGTCACTTCCTATATCCCGGCTGACAAATTCAAAACGTACATTTTATTTGCGCTTGCCTTTGGCTACCTATTCTGCCTGGATTGCATTGCATACATTATGGCTAAGCGCATAACGAGACGCACAAAGAGAGTAGCAGTTTTTGTGACACATATTTATTTCAGAGCCACAGAGTACTACTCAACCGTTTTGCACCTTTTAACAGTTTACTATTTGTCCCTTTCAGGGATGTCCATTGATGTGCGCATTTTGTGTAGCGTTATTAAGCCGCTAGCAATGTTGGTGGTATGCCTACTGGCAACTCATTTATTTTGTGTGTTTTCTTTTTCGTACATATTTAATGTGGTTACCAAGTGGTCTCTCCTGGTTTTACATATAGACGAAGTTTTGCTAGCCATCAATGCAAATGTCGGGGGGCCCAGTACTGCTGCACTCATGTCCGATGTGCTGGGCAGACCTGATTTGGCCTTTGCCGCTACCTTCTGGGGTGTCTTTGGTTACTTCGTGGCGACGCACGCAGCCATGGGTATGTACACGCTTTTGTAAAAGTTCACTCGCAAGAGTTGGGTGTTGCCATTTGAGAGTTAGCAGTTGCCACTTGTGAGTTACCAGTTTGCCCTTGTGTCTGAAGAGATGCCACGACCATTACGTACATCTGTCCGCCCAGCCATTTTGCCAGCTCGTCCTTTCAACAAATAACCTCAAATTAATTCCAGGATGAAAACGAAGACAAATATGAGGAGTGTTCAAATTTTCACCTGAACAGTCATAATCTTTTCACGAAGGAGCTAGCCAAAATGGATATAATCAAATCGTTTTTGCGCTTTTGTAGAAAAAATTACCTGAACAAGGTGGCTAGAAAAAAAAAAAAAAAAGGGCAATTTTGTGTGTGCATTTTCTGTGCGTGTGCAAGGAAGCAGCCGTTGGCATGGCAGATCGCGGTGGCCGCATAAATCGCGAAAGTGAACACAAGCAGAGCGATGAAGTGGCCGCTCAGAAAAATCCGTTTCCACAAGGGAAAAGACGCCGACTGGCAGAGTCGTTCTGCCGGCGGACGGACGAGGCAACGGCGTTCAACTCCTGCATCCACTTAACACGCTCGGAAAAAAAACGCACAATAGGGAATTAAAACGCGAAGTGAATTTTTTCCCATGTAAAAGAGGAAAAATGTAAAAATTAAAAATAAACCTTAAAAAATAAAAATAAAGAATAAATTGTGGAAAAAAAAGGAAATAAATGTGTTAAAATATAGCAAATTCGTTTTTTTTTGGAAAACTTTTCCAAACACAAATTCGCAGCGCACCCTGCCAAACGCCGTTGTGTGTGTTCACAAATTATTTTCGCGCTGATTCTGGCGTCCTTGAACCGCCTTCAAGGTTCGCGCATTGTCTACAGGGCGCACTTGGGCGTACGTGAATATATACACATATATGTACCTGTAACACATATGCGCGCGCGCAGACAGCCCCCTTACTCTTCTTGCGTCAATTAATCGATTCTCCCCTCCACTTTTACGCACTGTTTCGTAGCAGACGCTTTTAAAGGGACGCGCCCTTTGGCGAGCTCTACACGTCTGCTTTGAAAGTCCGCTCAAGCTGTCACGTTAGCGGTAGTACCCGTTTTAAAACCCTTTTGAATGTCCCTTTTTAAAGGCCACGTTTAATCTTCCTTTTTAACAGACACTTTTAATCACCCTTCTTAATGCCGCTTTAATGCCTCTGTCCAACTGCACCCACAAGCGAATCCCACGCTCCTCGTGACACCCAGCGCGCGCACATTTGTACTTACCCCAATTTGTCTTCTTCTTTTTAATTTACCTATTGATATTAAAACAACACCGCCTTTTAAAGTTGTCTCCTCTTTTTTTTCCCCCCACTAAAACGCTATTATCTGGCTGAGGCGAATTGTTTTGCAAATGCCAGCGGTTATTAGCGAGGAGAGGAGACGTCACTAGGCATAAAAGAAGGCACCGGTGGAGCTCCAGCTATCATATCGACGGAGACGCACCGGTGGAGCTCGACCTATCATATAAACGAAGACACACCGGTGGAGCTCCACCTTCCACACCGAACCGAGCAAATGAGAAAGAAAAAAAAGAGCAACGAGGGGAAGGTATGGATGGATGCATTGCACAACTTGGAGGAGGTGCATCAAAACAAGTACAGCCTAACGAAGGACACACTTCACGAAAGATCGCGACCAGAACCAGAAATCATTGAAAACATATTAGAAGAATTAGAAAACAAAATTAGGTTCTATTTCAAGCTGTACAAAATGGAGAAAGATAAAAGAGCCGATTGTGAGAAGAAAAATTATGACTTGCATGAAGAGCTCAACAAGACTTATACCATATTGCAAAAAAATAAACTCTACACAGATAAGTTAGAAACGAAATTGCTAAACATTAAAGAAAATCAGAGCTCCTTGATAGACACAGTGAGACGTATTGACCTTTTATACATACAGCTAGATACCCTGGTACAGTCGTTCTCTGGTGTTTGCACGCAGGTAGCGGCAGACGTCAATGCCTACGGGGTCAGCACGAATAGTAAGAGAAACACCATAAAGACATTACTGGATTATATATACCCATGTAGGACACTTGACCCTCGCATTAATTCTCTTTACGGAGTGTTGTATTATGGATCGATTGGGCTATTGAAAGATGGGAAGTTTGTGAGTCCTCCCGTTCCTCCTATCCCCCCAGTGGTGCCGTCTGAAGGGGACGGTTGGCTACCCCCCTCGGGGTATGGCCCTCACAATGGGGTGCTCCCGACCGATTATCAGCAAAGCGGCAGTCAAGAAAGAAGAAGTCACGAAAGGGGCAGCCACCAGAGGATCACTCACCAACGGTGCAGTCATCTCGGTGCTGCGCCTGGGGGAAGCTTCTCCGACTCGGGGAGACGAAGCGGAAGCGCCCTCAACAGGGAGGAGAGCTCCAAGGACAACTATGCTGATGACGCGATATTCTCCAAATACGTGGAGGAGGAACAAACAAAACAGGTACGAAGTGAGTATGATGATGAACACAAGCCAAATTGCAGCGAACTTCTCCCTCATGACTTACAAGGGTTCTGTATACGAATTGGATTCCTAGAAATAGACTACAAGAAGGAAAATGCAAGGATCATCTGCGTCGTCCGATACGACCGTGAGACGAGTACCTCTGCGATTCAGAACACGACGAGAGTGACCAAGCCCAAGGATATGGATGCACGTGGCAATGGAGGCAAATGCATTTTTAACATCGACTATACTATTAATTTAACTTCATTGCCAGAAAAAAATGCAGGAGATATACCCCGTTTTATGATAGACGTACATGACGTGAATGGAAAAGCTTTGATTGGTACATCTGTGTGTTCTTTCATTAGTGAGAAGACTCTAGTGAGAGACGCGTCGTGGGACATTTACTCAAGGGTTGCAAATTCGAAGCCTGAGATAATAGGGAAAATGCATGTGTCTGTGTTTGCTTGTCCGCCACATTCCCTCCTCCCAGCTGAGATTTTTAGCAGAGCGAGGAAACAGTCAACGTTACTTGCTCCGCACGGAGGGAACAACCCAGGCGACGCTCCCTCCGGGGACGATCGGAAGGTGGAGAGCAGCGCCAGAGTGACCTTTCAGAAGAGCACCCTTCTGAGCAAAGTCATCGAGGAAAGGGATCAGCCATCGCAGATGCAGGGGAGGTCGCATGTGGAGTCTCATGTAAAGTCCCATGCGCAGCCGCAGGGACAATCGCATGTGAAGCCGCTGGTACAATCGCCTGTGAAGCCGCTGGGACAGCCGCATGCGCAGCCTCTGTCCGCTAACAACACAGGGAAGGGGGCGAGCCGCTTTCAGAGGGGAAATAAGGTCATCTTCAAGCCCTACATCTCGAAGAATGCCGACTCGGGTGAGCTGCGCCGCTACCTACGCATTGCTGCAAGGGCGCGATGAACAAGTGTACGTGAAACGCCCCCAACCCTCACCAATGCACACACCCCCATTTTCACCACCACCCCCCACAGCCGCCTCGACGAACGCCAAGAAGTCAAACTCCGATGTGAAGGAAAACACTCCCCAGAAGGAAGCCTCCACACGAATCAGTCTCAATCAGAAGAATGGAGAGAGTAGCAGCAAGAATGGAGAGAGTAGCAGCAAGAATGGCGAGAGTATCGGAAAAAATGGAGACAGTAGCAGCAAGAAGGGAGGCAGTAGCAACAAGAGTGTCAGCCCTGTTGCCAGTCAGCATAATCAGGAGGAAGAAAAAAGCGGCACCCTTTCCCTAGTTCAGAGTAGAATAAAAAATCTAGCCAAACGGTTGGAGTCAAAGAATGGCACATCCGAGGGGATTGAGAAGGATGGCAGCAGCGGTTCCACGACCCCCGTTGAGGGGAGCGCTAGAAAGCTGGGAGGTCTTTTGAAGAAAAGTCTACCTCTCTCGAGCAGTAACGGACCTAGTGACCCCAAGGCGAAAGAGGGGGAGCAACAGGGAGAGCAAAAGGTAGGCAAAACGGAAGGGCAAAAGACAGCCCAAATGGAAGGGCAAAAGACAGCCCAAATGGAAGGGCAAACGGAAGGGCAAAAGACAGGGCAAAAGACAGGGCAAACGGAAGGGCAAAAGACAGGGCAAAAGACAGCCCAAACGGAAGGGCAAAAGACAGGGCAAAAGACAGGGCAAAAAGACGCGTTAGAGAAGGGTCCAGTCGCCTTGAAGAAGATCTCCCCAGTGGTGAAGGACGGCGTGATGAAGATTAAGTTGCCTTTGCCTGGAAAGAAGGATTCGGCGAAGAAAGCGGGACCGGTAACCTCTGCAAAAAATGACACAGCGATTGTAGCAAAAAATGACCCTCTAGGGTTAGGAAAAAGTGACGCCGCACACCCTGTGAAGACCAACCCTGCTGAGATCGACCCTGTGAAGACCAACCCTGCTGAGATCGACCCTGTGAAGAACAACCCTCCAAAGAGTAACCCTGCCAAGAGCGATCCGGCAGACGCAGCAAAGAAGGAGAGCAACACGAAGGACAACCACCTCGCCAGTAAGACGATAAAACCAATTCTGAAGATAAAGGTAGAACCCAAAAAAGAAAACTTAAGCAAGCTGCTTAAAGAATTTCCTCCGAAGATAACCCTTGCACCTAGAGAGCAAGAAGACAAAGGTTCTGATGCTGCGAAAAAGGCCACTCCCAGTGAGAAGATGACGGGGATGACCGCTCCAACTGCTTCCAAGGCCGATCCCCTAATTGCTTCCAAGGCCGATCCCCTAATTGCTTCCAAGGCCGATCCCCCAACTGTGTTCAAGGGCGCTCCCCCAACTGATGCCCAAGCTGCTCGCCCAATTATTTTCAGGGACGCCGCCCTAACTGATGACTCGACCGAAGGAGGTGCCCAAATCAGGAAAGTGGAAAGACGTTTGCAGAAAAAATTATCAATCAAGAATAAAATGCTTTCCCTTTTGAAGATGAAGCCAAGGGACCCCTCGACAATCTTGAAGAAGCCGGTTCCTAAGCCGGTTTCTAATTCGGTTTCTAATCCGGTTTCTAATGCGGTTTCTAATGCGGTTTCTAATCCGGTTTCTAATGCGGTTTCTAATCCGGTTTCTAATCCGGTGTCTGCTGCGCCCGCGGAGACGGAATCACGTAAGGGAAACGCGGGTGGTGGCGCCAGTCATTCGGCCGCGCCGCTGTAACTTATCGTGTACACGCGACTTGCGCTTCGCGTGCGGTTTTGTCTTCTTTACTTACCCCCCTTTTCCTGAACCCTAAACCACCTCCTTTACTTCACCCCGTTTGCTTCCCCCCTTTACTGCACCCCTCCCCTTCGTAGACTCCAGCATAGATGGGCCCGACCTGAAGAACCTCCTCGAAAAGGCAAAAAAAACCGCCATCTTTATCGACAAGAATAAAGTGAACGCGAAATTAAACAAGAAGGTGGAAGTCAAGAGGGAAATCAAAAAATTCGTGCCAAAGCTCAAAAATTTCGAGTGATCAGTGACAGGTTCGGAGAGTCGTCTGTACAGCAGCGTCCTTAAGCTGACCGAAGGGTTAGAGGGACCCCTTCACCAAACCCCATTCCTACACATATTGGGCGTATCTTGTCTGCACGTATATTTGTACATACGTGGTTGCGTTACTTTTCCGCGCCTGTGTGTAGGCCCTTTCGGGGGTGGGAAAGAACTCGCCCCTTCGACAGTACTGCATATAGCAGACCCTCCGTTGGGCGATGGAAGGTCTGAGTTTTCTGCCTCCAATTGTTTGATTTGTCTCTGCATTGTTTTTGCTTCCATCCCCCGTGGGTTATTTTATTATTTTGTTTTTCATTTTTTTGTTTCATTTTTTTGTTTCATTTTTTTGTTTCATTTTTTTGTCCCATTTTTTTGTCCCATTTTTTTGTTTCATTTTTGTGTTTCATTTTTTTTTTTAATTTTTTTTTTCTTCCTCCCAATGGGGGTTACTTTTTTTTTTTGCTAACACGTGCAATCCTACGTTGCCGCCCTCGGCACAGCTATAGTGCCGGCAGCCCAGGATTGCACGTGTCAAACTGAACCGTTAACAACTGGCATAAGTGTAGTGACGGGGTATTTCATATGTTCGCCTTTTTTTGGCCCCTTTGATGGGCACTTTTTTCCCCCTTTTTTTTTCCCCTTTTTTTGCCCCTTTTTCGTTTCGTTAATTTGGCTTCTTCCTTTTTTCTCCCCCCTCTGCAAAACGCGCCGGGGAATGTCCCCTTGGATAACACAGAAGGGAAAGGAACGCCCGTTTGTGCAGCGAGAGTATTCGCCAAAAGGTGCAACGATTAGGTTTGCGGCTCCTGGGGAGGAGAGGGGCGCAGCCAGTCAGCGGCTGACAAAGGGGACGTTACCCCGCCGACCCGCGGATGACAAAGGGGACTTACCCCGCCGCGCCGCGGCTGACAGAGCCGAGTTACCTTGCCAGCTAACCACATCACACAGATGAGTCGAAACAGCGTGAGTGGCCCTGCGACGACGTACCAGGTGTACGTGCTGGCAATAATAGGAAAAGGAGACATCCCTTTGTACGAAGCCGACCTGTCTATGAACGTCAAAAAGGACATTTCAGAACATCTGGCACAGTTCATAATTCATCAGTCTCTAGATTCGGTAGATGTGGTAGTATGGAAATCTACGAATCTTTTTTTAAAAACGGTCGATTCGTTTAACAGCTATTCTGTGTCAGCATATTGTACCACAGGACACATAAAGTTCTTACTGCTTCACAAGAACAAGAATGAGATGATCAGTGGGGGGGGGACGACAGTTGGACCCACAATCTATGTCCCCTCCGATGAGAACATCCGATCCTTCTTCGAGATCGTTCACGAAAATTATATTAAGGTCTTATTGAACCCATTGTATGAGCCCAACGGAATGATTACAAGTTCTCTGTTTGACCAGAATGTGCACTTGGCGGCGAAGCGCTTCCTGCACGGTTGAGAAAGCGGGGCAAATGTGTCCCGCTGCCCGGTTGCAAGGCCACCCCGTTACCGCGATCCATGATACCACGCCGCCCCGTTACCACGTTACCGCCATCCACGATACCGCTTCACTGGGCGTACCTAAACGCGTTGTTGTACAGGTCCAGGGAGAAGGGGAAGGTCCTGTCGAAGGCGGCGAAGAGGGCTGCGCTGTCGGGGGGAAGGCCCCGGTCGAAGTAGGAGGCCCAGTCGTCCCGCAGCATTTCCAGCAGCTTGTGTTTCTCCTCCGTGGTGACGGAGAAGTTGAAGTGGCTGATGTTCCACTGCGGGTTTGGGAACTCCGCCTTGAGTCGCTTCGTGAAGACGATGCTGTCCGGGTTGAAGAAGTTGGCGAAGAAGAGGGGGAACATGGAGCCGGCCGCGTTTAGTTTGTCGCCCTCGGCGTAGCGGTCCAGTCGAGCTCCCCCTGTGTCTCCCGCTTTGCCCCCCGCTTTGCCCCCCGTTGCGCCTCCCGCCTCGCAGTGACTACTCACAGATAAGAGGGCCTCCCCTGCTTGGCCACGCAACGCCCCAATCAAGCTCGCCAGCGCGCAGAACTGGTGACTAAACAGATAAAACACATACCTAATTTTGTACGCATTCTTCCCAATATCCACTGAAGTATCAATTGGGTTTTCAAAGCAGAGCCGATTGTTCCGCTCAAATTCTCTTCGCATATATCTTGGCATCACATGACCCAGACCTCGCAAAACGGAGCAGTTGAAATCGACATTATAGTCAATGCTGTAGAAGCTAAAAAACTCGAGTAATAACTTCACCAAATAGCAGTTGCTAAAGACAGTCCAGTTGAAGGTAGAAGGGTGCAGTTGTAGAAAATGCAAAACCATGCAACACAGAAGGAAAGAACCAATCCCACCTATATAGGTTTCGTTTAGATTTCTTGTGTTCAGAAAAAACTTTAACAGAATGACGAGTGGTCTCAAATAGAGATATTTTTCCACTTTATTTTTTATAAAATCTGTTGTCTGTCTTGAGGAGAGCTGATTTGTACATACATCCACCTGAACCCCTGTTTCTTTGTCTGTGTATTTTAGAATCTTAACCCTTGCATCTTTAATTAATCGTATGTCTGCCACGACATCTAGTTTGACTAAGGCGTACGAAATGATTAGCAAGGCATCCAGGTCTTCCAGGGGGATGTCAAGAAAACACACGTCGAGGTCACTGCCCGGGATGGACAATCCTGTGACGAACGATCCAAACGGTTGCATCGTAGCCTTCGGAAAGACCGACTTCACCGCCACTTCCAATTTGATCAGCGACTTCTGCTTTAACAGTTTTTCTTCCCTCGTTGGGGTTAACCATTCAAGGATGTAGAAGCAGGCATATTCTAAGTAACCTAGATAATTGAATTTCCCCTTTTCTTGGCGAACCCTCTCTGTAAAACACTTCGTAAATGTATCGTCTGTGTAAAAGATTTGCCTCTCGTGATCGTAACGCACACGCAGCTTCTTCATCATGTAGAGGTAATACTTTTTCTCCGACTCCGTCAGGCTTTGGTAGTTTATTTTAAACTTGTGCAGCATCATAACCCCGCTGTACTTTTTCCTTTCCCGCTTTGGCTCCTCTGGTATGCGGCGGGGTCTGCTACCGTCAGACGTTTTTCCTTCCCTACCCACAGCAGAAGTGGTCGTCGTAGGGGCGGTCATAGCGGCGGTGGCAGCGGTGGCAGTTGTAGAGGCCATCCCCAGCGCCGATCTGACCGACCTGGCCGGCCTGGCCGACTTTTCGCCCTTCCCCCCGCGGGGGTGCCTCTCCACTTTCATCTTCCCCTTTTTATCCCCCTTATCATGAGAGAGATAATCCGTGGAGGAGGACCTCCCCGAGGACAGCGAATCTGACTGGTCGTTCCCCTCGGAGGTACCCCTGTAACTGTTGCTTCGGCTTTGGGCACTCCCTCCCGTCGCGCTCCACTTCATTGCCGTGTCTGTTTTATGGTCATCGTTACCCACAGTGGAGATTTTCCCTCCAGTGCTGCTCAACTCGATGGATATTTCCCTTGTCATTGCTACCCCTCCCTTCAGCTTCTTCCCATGGCGGCCAATATTATCTTCATTGAGTCTTCTTTTACCTTGTCGATCTCCCCCCAGTGTCGCTTCCCCTAAACTGTGACCAGGTTGAATTCGCCTCTCTGCATTCACCTCACTGTCGTGATGATTTTCATTTAAGTTATAACACACTGGGCGACCTTCACTGGGAAGTTGTTCCTCTCCCCCCGTTTTGAACCTCGTGTCTTCTTTGTGGCTGGTCCTCCTTTTGGAGGAATGCCCTTCGCTTCCCGTCGAGGGGTGCATGCCTCTCCAGTGGGCCTTCTCCCCATCGGTCCAAGGGGGAGATGCTTCCATCTTCCCCTTCGACGCATCCTCCTTCCCCCCAAGGAGCGATATCTCATTGGACGACGCCCTCATCGGCTTGTTTACCCTGCTGTGCCTTTCTCTGTTTCTCTTCAGCACTTTGTGCAGCTCCAGTTTGGCTCCCTTCACCTGCTCCGACTCCTCCTCAGTTGGGAGGAAATAGTACTCGAAGTCGTCCATTGGCGGTGAGGCGGTGACGATACCATGTGAACAGAGAGTCAGGCGCACAAATTCAGGCGAAGGGGTGATGCGTCCCAGCTCACAAGTCTCTTCAGAAGGTTAGGATAACCTCTATGGGGACGTCTGACAACCCCCTCTATTCGCTCTCAAATGCTGACGATAGACCACATGTACGACGTAGCAGCACATCGCGTACGATAGGATGCACTTTGAAAAATTTCCTTTCCACCGCTGATTGGCGAGGGGGATTTTTACGTGTATAACCTTTGTGCCAGGTTAAACGTTTCGCCCCTTTTATCTTTCATCTTTACGCTACGTTGTGTTTACTCCCGTTTTTGTGTTCTCCGACTTGTTACCATTTTGAAAGAGAACCTTTTTGTTTCACTTCTTTACGTTTTTTGTTTTTCTTTTTTTTTATTCCTGGAAGAGGGACTTATATTCCCCATTTCGGCGCAAAAATGTCAACCACCTTAACGGGTTAGCAAAAAAAAAAAAATAAAAAAAATACCAAGAAGGGGGGGAAAAATTATGAACAAGTCAGGTAAAAGGGTGCGAAAAAAGAAAAAAAAAAAATTTCATCAATTGGGGGAATACAAAGGCGTAGGTGAAAGAAACAACTGTGCGACTTGGCGAAGTGAAGAGCTCCCCCCCTTTTTACTACTGGTTCCAGCTTGTAGAGGGCCGTTGCGTCGGGCAAATGCGCACAATTGCAGTGGTGGGGAAGTCCTCGTGGAAAGAAGCATATCAAAAGCCACTGCGGTGTACATTTGGCTAGCCAATGCTCCCTACAAGTATGGAAGGCGGGGCCGGCCCCAAGTACATCGTGGAGCACCTGGATGAGCTAGAGGAGTGGAGCATTCTGGAGTACATACACATATGCGAGACGGTAAAGGACAAAAATGTCATATTCACGAAATTTAACAGACCCTTTGGAGAAGTATCCAAGGAACACAACCCGACGTGCTACGAACAGCCTATCAGTGAGTTGAAGGAAAAATTTGAGTGGAAAAAGATTTGTCTCCTAGATATGAAAGCGAAGGAGATCTTAACGTGCAACGATAGGGGACACTTGGATTACTTGCTCTTTGGAGGGATACTCGGAAATGTTCCATCGGATGACAGGACCTCTATTCTGCGAAAGTGCCAGTTCGTCATTTCGAGAAATCTTGGGGACATGCAGATGACGACAAATACTGCGGTCCTGGTGTGTCACATCATTTTAGATAATCACGTAGAGTTTCAGGATATCCCTTTTGTCGACAACCCAGAGATTGTCTTACGAAATGAGAAAGAGTCGATGGTTCTTCCCTTTCGTTTTGTCTCCAAGTCGTTTTTTACCGGGCTGGACCAAGACAGATATACTCCCGTCCTGCCGCGCAATTTCAGAGAATATCTTATTCGCCTCGGGGACCAGCGTGTGGGGGACCTGGACGAGTTCCTCTCAGGGGGGTAGAAGCCTGCATGGATGAGTACGCTCCTAGGGGGGAAAGGTACATTTACGGAGAAGTATGGTGAAGGCCTCACACTTCCTCCCCCCCCTGTATCACTTCGAATGTACCACCTCACCCCGTGATTGGCTGTCCTCTTCCGCCGCCCTTTCCGCCTCCCCCTTCACAACCATCTCGTAGAGGTACCTTATCTCGTATTTATAGACCGACTCATCATTGGTAACATCGGGGGTCTCCAGAATGATGGGAATATTTTTAAAGTACTTAGAAGTCATTACATATTTGAAAGTGTCCAAAGTGAGTTTCCCCTTGCCGATGTTCTCATGCCTGTCAAGGCCACTGCCAAGGTCAGACTTGGAGTCATTAAGATGGACAGCCTTTAAGTAGCTGGCATCGACAATTTGGTCAAACTGCTTCATCACAAGATCGAAGTCGTCGTAAGATCTGATGTCATATCCAGCCGCAAATGTGTGACATGTATCGAGACAGACTCCAATTCTTGACTTATCCTCAATTTGAGAGATAATCTTTTTTAAATCTTCAAATTTGGATCCCACTGAGTTTTTCTGTCCAGCTGAGTTTTCCAGGACTATGACAACGTTGGACGTCTCTTTGTGGACGCGATTAATACAATCGGCGACATTTCGAATTCCTTCCTCGAGGGAGCACATCCCTGTTGTCGATCCGGGATGGAAATTATACAGTCTGATGTTTAACTGCTCACACCTTTTTATGTCATCAAGGAAGGAGGCATAAGATTTCTCCCTTTTCTCCAAATCTGGATTGGCTAAATTGATTAAGTACGACCCATGGGGAAGAATAAACTGTGTATCCAAGTTATACGCTTTGCAATTTTGCTCAAATTGTTTTATATTTTCAGGGGACAAGGGAGGACTGTCCCACTTCCTCTGGTTTTTTAGAAATAATGCAAAGGCTTGTCCGGCTACGTTGAAACAGTTTGCCGGTGAGTTCTGCACTCCTCCAGCGGCGGATATGTGTGCCCCCAGATATACATTAGTAATTGTAGTATATTCCCTAATTCGGTGAAAATCGCTCCACCTGTCATCCATGCTTTTGGGGATGGGAGGATAGACCGATGCTACTTTGTCTTTAACGTTAACTTTAACCTTGTCCGTTTCTCCTTTGATTTGTGTGCCTTTTTTTCCCTTTTTTCCCTTGGTCTCTTTTTCTCCTTGTTCGCTCTTCACAGCATTTTTTTTTTCCTTCTTGGCAATTTTTTTCTTCGAGACGGAGGATGCCTCATCCTTCTGCTTCTCCTGTTTCACCTTCATCTGTCCCTTTCTACCTCTTATTCCGTGTGCCGGCTCCTTCTGCAACGTCTCTACCGGTGCGCTGTTTTCACTTATTCCGGGAGCACACACACGATATGACTTCTCCAATTGATCCCCTTTTCCCTTCTGAATGTGTAAGCGGAAAAGGAAGCGCCTCTGCGGGGTGACGACACTTTCGAGTATGCTACTTACTCCTATCTTAGCTCCACCGCGAGGGAAGTTCTCTCGGCTTCCCTTTCCCCACGGGGGCATGAAGGCCAGACGGTTAAATGCGTCCCGTTTGTTTCTTACCCCCCTGAGGGCGTTCGCGAGTAGCATACAGAAGAGGGAAGCGGAAAAAAGAAACATTTAATTTGTGTAGCCCCGTTGGCACTTTTGCTTCCAGATGAGCGTCCAATGCACTTTGTCGAGGCGTCATCTCATGGTGGGGAAAGCTCAGCGGAGGAAACCGCGAACAGGGCCTTCACCTGTTATGTGAGAAAATCGCCTACTGCGTAATGCGGCGACCGAGAGCGGCCAGTGCGATGGGAACGGAACACAACAAGAGCAGGCCCCCCCTGTCCCCTACATAGTTGAGAAAAAAACGGCAAAGGGGGAACTTATACAATGTGTAGATAGTATATATATTTTTTACCTGTGCGCTGATTTATCCTCGTTTCTTTTTTTTCTTTCTTTTTGCGAAAGCGTGGTATGTCTCGTTGAGGCGAGTAGAGGAGGTTATAACGAGCCCACTGCACCCAAACACACAGGGAGGTGTTAACCTTTTGCTTAACGCTTCACTTATGACGCGACGAAATGTGGGCCGCGCCCTGTTAGGATTAGTACCAAAATGGGAACTCAAACGGGTGAAAATAAACGCACAAATTGGAAGCCTTCACAAAAGGGAAGTCCTTTTCTTGCCGTACGGTTTGGCCAAATGGGCAAATTCGAAAGTTCCCAAGGCAGTAGGATGGGGGTGGGGACAGCGCATGCCATTAGCCCCCAAATGGCTGACCCTAAACAGAAAAAAAAAATAATAAAATACCAATACAGATAGAAAATAACCCCCTTCGCGTAAGGGTGTTAACACAAAAAAAAAAAAAAAGAAGGAAAATTTCTTCAAAGGGGGAAGCGATCGTCAGGGGGGTAATCCAGGTGCAAATCTGTTGGGGGTTGCTACAGGCGCTTCCCCTATAGTACGTCAATCGGAAGGAAGAGTCATCATCACGGTGGGTGGAGGTGTGGGATGATAGAGCCCACGTTACTACGCAGCTGCGTAACACCTCGTAACGCCTCGTAACACCACGTCACATCGCACGGTGCACAAACCTCTGCATGCGTCGGTGCTCGCGTCGGGCGTCCTCCCTCTCCTCCAGCAGCAGTTCAGCCTTCTTCAGCGCGCGGCCTACTTGGAACATATCCTGGAGCACCTCCTTCTTTCTCAATCGCCACGGCTTTAACGCACTCTTCATTATCTGCATAACGGCATTAAACGAGTTCACATCGCGCTTGTCCACAAAGGAGATCGCCACCCCTTTCCTGTTCGCTCTGGCAGTTCTTCCTACTCGGTGGACATACAAGACGGCATCATTGGGGAAGTCGAAATTGATGACAAAGGAAGTTTTGGGGATGTCGATACCCCTACTGATTATATCTGTAGCGACTAGAACTTTACACCCTCCATTTTTTATCTTCGATAAGGCAGCTATCCTTTTTTTCGGATCCTTTGATGAGTGTATTGATTCGACAGAGAACCCTCCCAGCATGCGCAAGACGGTGTAGATTAATTCACATCGATAGCTGTTGTCTGTAAAAATAATGCCTGATTGGTCAGGTAACTTTTTCCGTAAGAGGTACACCAAATAGGTCATCTGCGCGATCTCGTCCACGTAGATGTATCTCTGGTCCAGATTTTTCAGCGGCTTCTGCTTCTTGTTCACATTTACAAGAATTAGGTTTCCCTGGGGGAAGGTGTCGGCGAGTAATTCTATCGAGTCGCTCATGGTGGAGCTGAAAAGGAGGGTCCTCCGTCCGCCCACCCCGCCGTAGAGTGATCCTCCGACCGATCCCCCGACCGATTCGCTTCCTCCCCCCTTAGGCAAACAACGCAGAATTACCTCCAATTTCGATTCGTAACAGCTCCGCAGCAGCAAGTCCGCTTCGTCCAAAACGAAGAAGCTCAGCCGTTTGAAGCAGTTCTTAACATCCTCGCAGTTATCCATAATATCGCTGGTTCGCCCGGGGGTCCCCACCACAACGTGCGGCTTGGCCAGCACTCTCCTTCGCTGCTCAATTAGAGAAGATCCTCCAATGCACGAAAGGATTTTTATTCCTATCCTATATCCGTAGAGAAGGAATTGTTCCACCACTTGGACGACTAGCTCTCGGGTGGGGAGCAGGACTAAGGCGAACACTCCAAAGGAGTTTTTATTCAATTCTTGCAAAATGCCCCAACAGTAGCAGATGGTCTTCCCCGTCCCTGTCTCGGACGTCCCGATCACATTGTGTCCTCTCATTATGAGCGGCAGACACAGTTGCTGTATCTTTGTTGGGTGGGTAATCTGAACCGTCTTACTTATTTTGACCAACCAGTCTTCCACCCCCAGTTCTTCGAACGTCACTGGGGAGGCGGCACCTCTACTAGGAGAGTTCTCTTCACCATCACCGCCACGTCCTCCACTGCTGCTTCCATCACGTTGGCAGCGAGTGAAACGAGCTTCTCGACGCTTTCTCTCTAGGTACCTCCTAATGTAAAAAAGTATCCTCAATTTGGAGTGCCTTAATAGGGGTGGCTTCCCCCCCTTCCCCCCTTTCCGTTTAATCTTCCTCCCGTTCGCCATTTCGTATGGTTAGGTTATATGTGTGTTTTCCCCTTTGGATATTCAAACGCTGGGCGTCGAAATGGAGGAGAAGCCGCATTCGCTTCTATACCTTCCGGGGAGCTTCTTTCTCTCGGTCTAGTCAAAATATGGGGGTGCCACAAATGGGATGGGCTTCACTTCCATCCCGTGAATTCATCCCAATGGAGAGGATCCTCTTGAGCGTTCCTCGAGGTTATCTCTCCCCTGTTTCAGTCTTCTTCCTGGCAGGGCAATTCTGTCACTTTGGTTGTTACTCTATCTTTTTGTATACTTCTTCACCTGTTGTGTCAAATGGAGTCGCTTAAACAGGGAGTCTCTTCCTAAATGGGGTGCCTTCTTTCAAACAGCCACTCGACTGCCCCTCCCCGCCGGTTTCGGGATCCACAAACGCGAGACAAGTAGATCAGCGCGGGGAGTGGAGAACGACGAGCAAAATAAAAACGAGTCGCTCAAATGGGTAGCCAGGCGAAAGATGGGATTTTGGATCATCACTCGGTTTTGATTTTACAAACAAGCTATGAAGGTAGCGAGTAGGAAGTAGCATGTAGATACGCCTTCACCTTACGGTTTACTTTATGGTGTTGCTTTTTTTTTTTTTTTTTCTTTTCTCATTTCTTTTTCACCCTTCGCCAGGAGAGTAACACGCAGTACTCATCACAAGCATACTCGTTAAATGCATTCTGTATGCTCCATTTGACGCATCTTCACTTCACACTGCCGCGTAACTTCTTTTTTTTTCTTTTTTTTCCCTTCCAAATGGTATGTAGATTATGGCTCCTCATCCCTCGGTAACACGCGCCAAGAGGAAAATAAAAAAAAAAACGCCACTTTCCCGATGCGCAGAAGAAACAGGAAAAAAAGAAAAAAAAAAAAAAAACATAAGCGAGTGAACAAACAGGTTAGCCAAAATAACCACAAAAAGGAGAAGGGGCAATATGGTAAAAGGAGGAAAAGAAGGATCCCCTATCAATCAATTGCCGAATTTACCATTTTTTATTTTTTTTTTTATTTTTGTCCCCAAGCCAAGAGAACTATACTCTTCTACATTGCCAAAAGGTTTGCGGAAAAGGGCTGCATATTTAGCTTTCATGTGGTTATTTTTTCTTTCTTTCTTTTTCCATTCTGTAAAAGAGAAGAAAATATAAAGGATAAACGACCATTTTACCAATCTGTTTGCTTCCCCGTTGGTGGAAACACTGCACCTATACGATCATTTCTGCGGAGCAGAGAAGGCCACTGACGCATCGCCGACCACACGACGTACGTATATCTATACATTTGCGACAACACTGGAAGGGGGTTTTACGTGGCTGTAAAAAATGGGATAATAAGAGGTACAAATCCGTGGAGCGTATGAGGACCGACGCTTTTCCCTTCCGAACAGAAGCCGACGAAGGGGACGAAGCGTGCAAAGCGTGACAGGCACAGCCGCCGCCATGCCACAGGTGAGATCGAGACAGAGGGTGACGGCAACACTGCATGGATACGTCGCATGGATACGTCGCATGGATACGTCGCATGGATACGTCGCATGGATACGTCGCAT
>NW_008481840.1:343038-377441 GCF_000524495.1 Plasmodium inui San Antonio 1
TGTCCACGTTGTATGCCCCTTCGTGGATTGTACCTCTAGGAGTGGCATTCACGACGTGGCGGTTATTCATTTTGTCCCATTTTTTTTTTTTTTTTTCCTCCTTTTTTTGCAGAGCTAGCCACGTACCACGTGCAAAGTAGCACCAATTTTTAATTAACAAAAAGAGGTGGTGGCCCCAGTTGGCAATCCCTAACTTGTGCGTACCAACACGTGTGACTCTACTTTTCTCTCTCTTTTTTTGGATAACGAATTGGGATAGGTGTTACTCCGAGGGACATACAAGCACAAGGGGGAGGAGGGGAAGAACAAGCGGATTGGCACTTGCGCTCGAGGAGGAGGAAGAAGGAGAAGAAGAAGACAAACGCGCGTGTCAGTGTAGAGAGACTATTTGAGCAGTGAACCAAGACATAAGTTACTCTGCTTGCTACTCCTCTTTGCCGCTTCTCTTCGCCACTCCTCTTTGCCGCTCCCCTTCGCCACTCCTCTTTGCCCCTTCCCCTCACGATGGCCATCAGAGTTCAGTTCGAAAACTCCAACGAGGTTGGCGTGTTCTCCAGGCTGACAAACTCCTACGCGCTGATCGCCATGGGAGGATCAGAAAACTTCTCCAGTGTCTTCGAATCGGAGTTGTCTCAGCACATTCCCCTCGTGTATACCACCATCGGAGGGACCAAAGTGATTGGAAGAGTCTGCGTGGGAAACAGGAAGGGGTTACTCGTGTCTAGCATATGTACAGACCAGGAGCTCCTCCACTTAAGAAACGCTTTACCAGAAAATGTTAAAATAAAAAGAATCGAGGAGCGCCTTTCAGCATTAGGCAATTGCATAACTGCGAATGATTACGTAGGGTTAATTCACACAGATATAGACAGAGAAACGGAGGAGATAATCCAAGACGTTCTCGACATAGAAGTGTTTCGTACTTCTATCGCGGGTAACTTACTCGTAGGGACATACTCCTATTTTACGAACAATGGGGGACTCATACATGCCATGACATCCTCCCAAGAGATTGAAGAACTCTCAGAACTTTTACAGATCCCTTTAATTACTGGCACGGTTAACAGAGGCAGTGACCTCATCGGGGCTGGCCTGGTCGCGAACGACTGGTCTGCCTTCTGTGGCATGGACACCACTGCCATCGAGCTGAGCTTAATTGAGAAGGTCTTCAAACTCAACAGCATCGAGGACGCCAACATTGAGGACAATTTTAAGTACAAGTCTTCCATCATTCAGACCATGATTTAGTTGAGAAGTGGTGTGCAAAGAAGCCGTGCGATGTGTTGCTCTGACGAGCGGCACAGTACAGTACCCTCCACCGGCCAGACGGACACGGCATATGTCCTATCCCCAATCTTTGTATCTCCTCCCTATGGTTGTCTAATTTTTCCTTTTTTTTTTTTTTTTTTACCCTTCCCAATGGGTATATAATTGCCTACCCCAGCTGCCTCACCAGTCAACCGTCTCGCACGCGCGTGTGCAGGCCAACATGAATGAGAAGCTTCTTCCCTGAGCGATCCTCCACCCCACCCCTGATGGGGAAAAGGGCCTCACCGCGGGGAGGCCCCATGAGGTCGCAAAGTTATCGGGCTGGTCGGTGGCTATCTTTTCCTTTCTCTACTTTGTTACTTTTTTTTTTCTCTATTTTGCTACTTTTTTTTCTCTATTTTGCTTCTTTTTTTTCTCTATTTTGCTTCTTTTTTTTCTCTATTTTGCTTCTTTTTTTTCTCTATTTTGCTTCTTTTTTTTCGCTGTTTTGCTTCTTTTTTTTCTCCTTTTTTTTCCTCCTATGGATCCCCCCTCCGTGTGCTCCATCACACCCCCAAGTTTTATCACCCCTCAGTGGTGAAGAACACAGCAGCCGAACGGAAAAAAAAAATGAACAAAATAAACCCATTTGAATTTCCCTTTGGAATGAAACGAACCAGTCGTTGAGTTAATTATGTTCTTACGGGGGGGAAGCCGCGACGAAGCGGTTAGCGGCGAGGCGGTTTAGCGGGGAAACAGTTGGTACGCTTCGCAGCCGCTTCGCCTCTAACCGCTAATCTGCTAAACCTGGGCGAAGACGAGGCGGACGGGGCAGCCGGCCAGCAGGATCTCCTCGTCGTGCATCTTGTCCGCGAGGCCCTCGTAGTCGGCCTGGGAAGGCAGCACGTTCAGCTCGCGGCGCAGGCACTTCCTAATGTATGCCATCTCACTCACCATGTTGCTGCGGAGCGTTTCGTCTGCAATGTATACGTGCATTTTAACAGGAGAGTTCTGATTTAGGGAAAGGTTCTTTCTCATCTTCTGTACATGGTTGCACAACTCTCTTGCATTGGCCTTGTTTTCTAACTGTTGGTCTGTGCTGAAATCGATGAGGATCGTCACAGATTCGTTACTTATCATGTCTGTGTCTTTGTCTTGGAATGTTGGCTTCATCTGTATAATGATGTCATCCCCCTCCAGGGTCACTCCGTCTAAGGTTATCTTCCCTTCGATCTGGTATTGCCTAATCGATTTGGCATCCATATTTTTTATCTTATTCTGTACCGTCTTCAAATTCGCTCCTAATTTACTTCCCAGCGTTTTGTAATTCGGCACGGCAGTGAAGTCAATGCAGCTGGTGTCATCAGAACAGGACACCTGCAGAACGTTTAGCTCTTCCTTTATGTAGTGCATTATTTGGTCAAATTTTTCGAAGTAATCCTTCGTGGGATGCAGAACGGTAATGCTCTTTAGTGGCTTTTTGCTGGCAACCTTTCTCCTCTCCCGGAGGACTCTTCCCAGGAGGATGACCGTCTTCATTTTTTCGATCAGCTCGATGATTTCGTCGTCAATGGAGTAGTTCTCGTCGACTTGCGGCAGCATGAGGAAGTGCACGCTTTGGTCAGGCGGCGCAGTCTCGGCCGGGTCACTCCCAGATGCTGCTTTGCCCATCGCCTCACTCCTCGCCGCTCCCCTGCGCACCCTTCGCAGCTGCATATATATGTACTCCGTAATGAAGGGCGTGAAGGGGGCCATGAGGACGGTGAATCGGTACAACGTCTTGTACGTGGTGCAGAGGGACTGGAGGCAGTTCTCCTCCCCCAGGGTACCCCTCATTCGATCCCGATTAAGTCGTATGTACCAGTTGGTCAAATTTTCGATAAACTGCAACAGCTTTGGAAGCACATTGTACAATTTGTATGCCTTCATTTCGACGTGCACCAGTTTGGTCAATTTTTGGACACAAGAGAAGATCCATCTATCCATGATGTTTTCATTTTTGTAGAGGCATTCCTCGTTGAAGCAGAACGGTTTCTTATTCAGACATTCATATCGAGTGACCTCCTGTGAGAAGAATCGAAAGCTGTGATAGAATGGGAGGATGAAACTCTTAACCACTTCGTTTACTCCCTTTTCTTGAAATTTCAAATTTTCAGCTCGCACAGCGACGGAGTTAATGAGATAAAGTCTCAAACTGTCTGCTCCATATTTATCCAAAATGTACATAGGGTCAGGATAGTTTTTCAGCCGTTTACTCATTTTCTTTCCATCTGAAGCGAGCACCAGGCCATTACAGATTAGATTCTTAAAAGGAGCCTTATCAAATAACAACGTGCTAATGACAAGGAGAGTGTAAAACCATCCTCTTGTTTGGTCTAACCCTTCCGCGATAAAATCCGCTGGAAAAATTTTGTTGAAGTTTTCCCTTTCTGTGCTAAATGGGTAATGTACCTTAGCATAAGGCATGGAGCCACTCTCAAACCAGCAATCGAACACTTCTGAAATGCGTTTCAGTTTGGGGTAATCCTTCCCCTTAGGATTCTCAATTTCGATGTTATCAATAAAGTGTCTGTGTAAATCGCTTATATTTTTCACTCCGCTGAGCTCTTCCAAATGAGCTATACTTTCCACGCAGACGACAGACTCCATTTTTTCATCTGCCCATATAGGGATGGGGGTCCCCCAGTATCGGTTCCGACTGATACACCAATCCTTCGCATCGGTAATCCAATTGTGGAACTTTTTCTCCTTAATGTGGTAAGGGATCCAATAAGTTGTCTCGTTATTTTTTACGAGCTCCTTTGTCGAGTTGCTCACTCGGATGAACCATGCTGGGATGGCTCTGTAGATCAACGGGGTGTCGCTTCTCCAGCAGAAAGGGTAAGAATGAACAATGGTGTTGTTGCTGAGAAGTCGGTTTTCATTCTTTAAGTATCTCTTTATCACATTATCTGCATCTTTGATATACAGATTCTGCACCATCTCCACTTCGCTAGTGAAGTATCCATTTGCATCGATCGGATCAATGAAAATGGACTTCTCCGGGTCGATCACTCCATTACTTTTGCACACTCTAAAATCGTCCTCTCCATACGTCGGTGCGCAGTGCACTATGCCTGTCCCCGCATCGTCTGTCACGAAGTCGTCTCCGAGGATTCTATATGCCCTCTCTTTAAAATCGTGCTTGTCGTAGAATTGGCTGAAAAGGGGCTTATATCGCAACCCCTTCAGGTACTTCCCCGTGAAGCGGTTCATCAGTCGCAGTTCTTCTACATTCCATTTCAGCTCTTTTAGCACCCACTCCAGTCTGCATTCCGCCACGATCACCACTCGGTTGCTTTTCACGTGATGGAGGCGCAGGTAAGTGAAAGCCTCATTCACGCAGAGCGCCAAGTTGGAGGGCAGCGTCCAGGGGGTGGTGGTCCACGCGAGGATTTCGCTCTGCGAGGGGGAGACACCTCCGGATGCGGAGGTTACTGCGGATTCTGCTTCTACACCTGGTGGACTCGGCCCTAGTACCTGCTCCGTCGCTTTCACCTGGCAGTCCTCCCTCTTCTGAGTGTACAGCACAGCGAACTTCTCCCCCAACCGCTGCTTCGGCTCCTCCACGGCCGGAAAGTCAGACAAAAGGACAAAGCTGACGATAATGCTTGGGTCGGGGGTATCCTTATAATTAAGGTTAAGCTCGAAGTTCGAAATTGGCGTGTTACATTTGCATGAGTAAGGCATCACCTTGAAAGACTTATACACATAATTTCTCTTGTACAGTTCACTGAAAACCCACCACACACTCTCCATAAAGGTGGTATCCATAGTCTTGTAGTCGTTCTTAAAATCAATCCATCTTCCTATCCTCTCCACCGTCTTGACCCACTCGTTGGAGTACTTCAGCACAATGCTTCTACATTTTTCGTTATATACATCGATGCCCATTTTTAGGATATCTTCCTTCTTGTTTATGTTATTTTCTTTCTCAATTTCGTATTCGATGGGCAGCCCGTGACAGTCCCATCCGAACTTCCTCTCCACGGAGAACCCGCACTGGTAGTTGTATCTCGTCACGCAGTCTTTTATGATGCCTGCTAGGAGGTGCCCATAATGTGGGAGCCCCGTGGCAAAGGGAGGACCATCATAAAATATAAACGGCTTTCTACCTTCCGCTAACCTGTTTGACGTATTAAACGCGTCGATGCTCTTCCAGTAGGACAGCACCTTGTGTTCCTCCTCCACGATGTTGGGATTTTCCGAGACCCCCTCGAAGGTTACGTCGGTGCTGAGTGCTCCTTCCATTACTCCCCTATTTACAAAACTCGGGGTGAACTTGGCCTTGTCGCCTCGGGTGCCTCCCCGCCGCTGCATCAGGGTTGCCACTTCGCCGCGTCTCTCCGCGATGTACACGCTGCCTCTTGCCCCGCGCCTGAGCATAAACAATGAGTTCCGAGGGTGCCTCAGCAATGCGCATCGGGGGGAGGGGGGATATAACCCTACACCTGGGGCAGTTGTAGAAGTTATCTCAGCCGTAGAAGTGATCGCAGCTGTCGACAAGGCATTCCCACCGACACCCTTCTTCGCGAGCAGTTGGTAACCTCCGTGGTTTTTTCGCTTCACCGTTTCTGGTATTTACGCTGCGATGTTTTCGCACGAATTTTGAGTTCCTGATTTGGGCCTCTCTATACCAGAACTTTTTATGTGAACGAGCATTTTCCATGTCAGCATTTTTTATGTGAGTATTTTTTACGTCAGCATTTTTCTCGTTTTTCCGTTCCGTTGAGTTGCATTTTTTTTTTTTTTCCTTTCGCGCCGAAAGCAACTCGAAGAGGACGTCTTCGCCGGGAAGGGGCTAGTTAACAGACTGCATAGCCGTGTGCGCAATATGCAATCAGGGGTATGCCTCAGCTCGCGCAAGGAATATGCACTGCTGGTGCCACATTTTGTGGATGAATACATGGGTAAGGCACGGTAGGAAGGCCTTTTTTTTTTTTTTTTTTTTTTTTGCCAGGAGACGGAGTCTCGCTCTGTGTGGCAGTGAGAGTTGCATACCCGGGGACTCGCACATGCCCCTCAGAGTTTTGCAAAAAAAGTTCTGCGCCGCAAAGCAGTTGTACGAGCCACTTGAGCATACGCATCTGAGAAAAGCATTGACGACGCGATAACGCATAAACCTCCTGTGAACACCCTGATTGCAGATTTTTTCAGCCGCGTGCGTGTAACATTTGTTAATCTTAGCCGTAAAACGGAGTTCCTACACATGTATTAGGAAATACTTGCCGTGAGAGGGACGTTATATAAGAAAGAAAAAAATTTGGAGCGTCGCATTAGTGCCTATTCGGCGGTGCCTATTCCAAAGTTTCCGTTTCAAAGTGCGTTTCTTTCCCTCACCGGGTTAACAGCAAAGCGAGCTGCTCTTCCACCCGTTGTGCAGGGCATACGGGCCACACAATCCGTAGAAGCTCTCGAAGCCGCGCAAGGAACACACGCAGCTTATACATTTATGTGGGCGTAGCCCCAGGCAGGCCTTCTCAAGATGAAGCTCTCTGTGCTGGCATCCCTTTTTGCCGTCTCCCTGACGGCGGCTGTGGCGAAGAGGGTTGCTATGAGCAGTAATTTGGTGAGCCTCCCCGCGCCTAGAACGGAGTTGCCATTCGGCCCTATTCTCCGTTCGCTTCCCATTCACTTCGTCGCAACTTCATTTTTTTTCTTTTTCACCTTCGCCACTTCCCCATTTCAGAATTTCCTCACGAGCAACCCGACGCAACTGCAGCGGAGTTCTTCTCAGAGGCTGCGGGCCACAGGTTCGTCATTTTTTTCTGGACCGTCCTAAAGATGCGTTTTCGTCCTATGCATGTTGTGGAGCACACAATGAAAACATGTGACACCAAGCACATGTGTGTATAGCGGGTGCATGTAACTTCGGTGCGACCGGAACATCGCATTAGCCCTGGTTTACCACTACCGTAAAATTTCCCCCCCTTCTTTTCAGAGTACAAACTGGAGAATAAGATTATACGGGGGCCCTTGACTCCTCTGAATGAGTTCGTTTTGATAGAGAAGGATGAGGCGTACGATACAACGGAGGCCGGCGTCTTCATCGGTGACACGGTAATTTAGGCGGTGCGGAGTGGCGCCCAGGTGGTGTATCGCTGCGATGTGCGTCTCCCTAACCGATGATCTCCCTACCCATTTCACCGCTTATGGGATTCGCCGTCTCCCCCCCTTCTGCCTCCCCCGCAGATGCGAAAGAACCAATACATTGGCAAAGTTCTAGGCGTGGGCACCGGAGCTGTCAACACCAAAAATGGGTAAAAACAGAGCGCCGCCCACAGAAGTGCGGAGTAGGGGCGTGCTAGTGACGAGGCACAGTTGGTACACCCCACATAACAGAGGGTGTGTATACACCTCAAAGTGGAGAGTTTCACCTGAGGGGACACCTAAATAAAATGGACACTGCGCAAATAGGCTGAATTTTTAAAAACAAACTGAATTTTAAAAAGAGAATACTATAAAGGCGCAAAGAAGAAAGGCCGTTTTTTTTTTTTTTTTTTTAAATCCCTTTTTCGCTTACCCACTTGTGGGAAGAAAAACGTGGAACAGAAAAGAAAACACAAAAAAAGGAAAAAAAAGGAAAAAAGATCCACAAAAAGGAGTTACCATTACGGATGAGAAACACTGCTGCCCTTTTTTCCCCTCCCCTGATTAATGCCTTCACAAAAATGTAAGCTCCTGGAGAGGCCTATCTCATTACATATATATTTCCCCCCTTTGCCCTGCAGCGAAAGAGTGCCGATAGACATCCAGGTTGGCGACGTTGTGATTTTCAACCCGAGCGATGGATCCAAAGTAAGGCATTGCGGAGGAGCAGTGTGCCATGTGTGGAGGCCCCTCCCCCATGAGAGAGGCAAACGGAACTTCGCTTCCTTCCCAGCCGAACTGCTTCCTCTCCAACCAAGCTTCTTCCTCACCGTTCGCAGCTCAAGTACAACGACAAGGAGTGCCTGCTAATATCCAACGAAGAAATCCTGGCGAAAATCAACGATGCATCCGTGGAGGTGAGACCAGACAATGTTACCCCCTTCTATGATCGCGTCCTTATCAAATTAGTAGATACAAACGCAGCGTCCAACTCTTTAATAATAATGCCTGAGTCCAAGAACGAAAAATCAACAGACGGACTTGTTGTAGCAGTTGGCGATGGTATTTACGACTCCAATAATAACAAAGTGCCAATGGATATACGTGTAAACGACTACATCAAATTTTCTCCCTTCTCCAATGAAAGCTGTGAGTTCACGTATAACGGGGAGAAGTTCACCTTTGTGCGGGCAAGGTATATCATGGCCAAGTATTAAAAGGAAAGATAAATAGATAAAAAAAAATGAGGGAAAAAAAAGGACTTTTTGGCTAGCTGGCTAGCTAAATGTGTTGTTGTTTTTTTTTTTATTTATTTATTCTTCTTTTTTTCCTTAACGCGTCAAGTTGTCCAGATTGACAACTGTTTCGGTGTGGCCTCCCCTCCCCCCACGGGGCTGAGCTCTCCACATGTTTAATTCCCCTCCCAGTTCTGCCTTTTTGAATTGCCCAACCAGGCAGAATTTCCCCCTCACAGACACACCCTCCTGTGTATCTGTGTCCCACGTGCTTGACGTCTATATGCTGCATGTACCTAGGCGTATGTTCTTAATGTCCCCTTTTTAATCATTTTTTTGTTGTCTTGTTTGAAACCTTATGTATGTGGAATAAACATAAACCAGGGGGTCTCCCCTTTTTCTTTCTTTTATAACATACCACGTTAAGTGAAACGGTTCTTCTAAGCGAAGAGGATGCCCCGTCGTCCTTACTTTTTTCTTTCTTGTGTACACCAGGTTTAATTGGTCGTATGGGGATGGAAACAAGGTAGGACACACTCCGTTCGGTGGAATTTCCGAACAAGGGGATAAATCCTCGTCGGTCATTTCGTGCGCATTAAAAAGGTTGACATAGCGTTGGGCGGAAGTGACATCCATCTAAAGATTTGTGAAAAAGGGCAGTTAAATGAAAAGTTTTTTTCACGTGTATACAGTGTTCAATTTTTGGAAAAAAGGCGCCCCACATAGGCTCCAAAAAAACTGATATGAACGATGCGAGTAAGAGGTATAATACACACGGGGTCTCCTCCCTGTGTGCGCATTTTTACCCCACCGAGTTAGCTTACAGCACGGATAGAGGAAATCACAGGGCGCAGTAACCGCAGACTTACCACCGGGTAAAGGCGTGCGCGCTTTATGTCCCCAATGATGTGCAGAATGTCCACCAGAGTATAGTTCTTCATAATTCTCTTTATCTCTTGGTAGTTTTTGCCATACATGGGGGATCCCCCTCGCTCGCATGTCCTGATGTAGTAGTCTATCAGCTCGCATTCTCGCTCATGGATGCTTTCACCTTCGAGATCGTAGGAATGCCCATTTTCGCACCCCTCTGCGTTGACCTCCCGCACGTGATGCATAAAATGAACGGACGCCAACCCGCACAGGGCCTCCTTCAACTCGGGCGACAAATGATAGCCTAAACGTTTGTGGAACTTATCCCCCCGGGTGTTCTCACTCCGTACATAAAACGATTTCGAGTGCAGCTTCTTTACAATCTTTTGTATTTCTTCAAAGTGCACAGATGTGTCTAAATGCGAGACCCACAGATATGTGTGCATCAGCTCGTGGGACATGTAAAAGCAGAATGAAATATCTGGCAAGCAATTAGCTAACGAGAGATGTTCCACCAGTTTTATGTGATCATTATTTTGAGGCAACATCTGATGTAGCTTTAAATCTCTATATCCATAATTTCGTATCATCTTATTCTGCTCATGTAAAAGGAGTAATTTTTTTTGCGACACGATTACACAGTTGCACGATGCTATGGTCTTTTCTGCATCCTCATTTTGCTTGAGCTTGTTCCGTAGGTATAGCACATCAGTATATCTCAGCTCGTTATGTAGAAGCCGTGTGAAGATTTCTTTTTCGTTCGGCTGATTGGAAAAGGAAAGCACCAAATGGAGATCGTACGATTTCGGTGCTGTGGCGGCCGTTTGGGAAGCCGCCTGGGAAGCCGCCTGGGAAGCCGTCTCGCTAGTCGTCTGAGTAACCGCTTTAGAGGCCATCCGAATGGAGAAGCACCTGGAGATCCTCGTCTTGTTCTTCATATCGGCGATTGTATTGTTCTTTTCCTCCTCCACTGTTGCCCTCTTCTTGCGCGAAGGAGTTCTCCCTTGTCTGTCTTCCCCCCTTTCCTTCGTCCGACTTCTCAGCAATTTGATGTAGTCCAAGAGAGACGCCGTTGCCTTCCTGTATAGACTCGAATTTTTTGAAGACACTTTCTTCTTCAATTGGTGATTTTTTCCTTCCCTGCTTCGCTGGTGTGTCTCGTCTAGCTGGTTGTTCCCCTCGGTAGGGGGTAGCTTTGTAGCGGGAGCGACGGGGTGGGAGTCACTTCCTTCCCTTTAGCAGTGCACATAAGGGGATCTCCACCCCTATCTCCCTCTAATACTTTGTTATTTTCTGAGTTGTCATTTTTGGGGGGGCTCGAAAAGTTCACCCTTTGTGCTTCTTCACCTGTTCGTGTGACGTGCTTTTTTATTTTCTTCTTTTTTGGCAAATTCCTCAAATGGGTTAGTTTCCGAAGGGGTGTTTTCATGTCCCTCCTTTGGTTCTGCTCCGATTTGAAGTCTCCTTCTATAATGACTTTGCCCTTTTTCCGATTCGGGGGGTCCCCTCCCCGTGGTGCAACGTCTCTGTGATGCGCTGGCTGTACGCGGTGTACTCGCTCTACTCGCTCCGCTCGTTCTGCCCGGTCTGCTTCCTCTAGTGGCTCTCCCCTCTTCGCACACCCAACGTGGTCATACTCAAACGTGCAGCGATGATTCGCGTCGTTAAACTTTGCCTTGTTAAAGGTGTAAATATTCTGGTAGGTCATAAAATTGCGGGAAACCCTAATCCCCATGTAAAAATCTAGGACGTACAAAATTTCTGGTATGACATCCCCCACTGTTTTCTCGCATCAGATGATGGGAAGCTGGCAACATATGTCACATAAATTATCGTATGTGGATCCACAACAAGGGGTGGTGTAACTTCGTGAGGGGTTCTTTTCCTTTATTTTCCTTTCACAGGAGAGGCAATTCTTCAAATCGGTTTTGCATCGGACAGACATTTTGTATGACTTCCACATGATGTGGTGATACGGCTTTCCATCTGTACTGCCCAAGCAGTAGCAGCAAGTATCTTCCGAGGGAGGATCCATGTCTGTGTTTTTCCATCAAAGATATATAGTATGTGGGTTGTAGCCCCTCACCACAGCTCAGTCGAATATTCGCATGGAGCTTAGGGCAAGACAGATCTATTTACAGTGCCGCCCCATTCACAGAAAGAGGAAGTAAATCACCTCACAGTTAAACTCCATTATAAAGAGAACAACGAAACGCACAATGATAAAAACCTGCTTGTATATTATGTAAAAGCGAACTAGAGGAGACAGACATGCGTATAAGTAGCAAATGCACATGTAGTGACACAGAAGGGCGTAAAGGTGCGGGTACAGGCACAAGAACATGGGGTCGTGCAAGTACCATTTCGCTAAGGGAAGCTCATACATGGTTGACTTTGAAAGGGGGTAAATTCAAAAACGTTTTGGTAAGGCAGGTTCTATCGAGGGGGAAAAAAAGAGGAGGAAAAAAAAAAGCGATGAGAACAAAGCGAAATGGTGAAAGAGGCAGCCACGAAACGGATAAAAATATGTAGCATCCCGCGCAGCGCGACAAAAAAGAAGCACGTAGTTGGAAGAAGTCCTCATGGAAGTTTTCCCCCAAAGCGATGAAACAGGATGTGCAGGGGCAAGCAAGTGTTCAGCTGAGTCCTCTTTTTGCTTCTCTTTCTCAAAAATTTGTGCGCCTGGTTCTCGTATCAGTTCCCTTGTGTGTGCAGGGCGAGGTTGGGAGGTGGCATGTTTTTAAAGGGGGAGAAAATGTTGGCTAAAAAGGCTCGTTGCAAATGTTGGTCGCAAATGTTGCCTACAAATGTTGGTCACAAATGTTGGTCACAAATGTTGGTTGCAAAATTTTACCGCAAGAAGCTGTCGCAAAACGTTGTTGTGCGAACGGACGCAAACAACGGTTGTACAAATGATCGCGCAAGGCGAAGGCACACGCCAGTCGAACTTGTTTGGCAAGACGTGGGGCCGCTGATCCGCCATTGTTGGAAAGCAGGCAGACAGACGAGTAAAGCGCGAAAAAAGCCACGCCTCTGAAAAATTCCTTCGAGGGGGGAAAAAAAAGCTCAGACAGATTAAACAATGAGAGTTCTTTCTCCATGCCGCAATTCTGGTGCGTGTTCTCCATTCACTGTATGTGTATGCAGAGTTGGGTTCCAAAAAAAAAAAAAAAAAAAAAAAAATATAGGAGAGCCCATGTGCATACTGCAGAAAAAAAAGAAAGAAATATTCACCTGAACAGGTAGCGAAAAAAAAAAATAAATAACACATTCACCTGAACAGGTGGCGAAAAAAAAAAAAATCATACATTCACCTGAACAGGTAGCGAAAAAAAGAAAAACAGAAATTCGCCGCCTTTTTATAAGAAGCTATAAATTGTGGACTTATTTCGCCTAGTTAAAAAAAGAGCGAAAGTAACTAACGCAGATGGATGAGGGTATGGGCTTTAAGAAGGAAAATCCCCAAAGCGAAGATGATAATGTGAGATGAGAGAACTCCATTGGGGAAGCTAACACGAGTAACTGACCGAATCGCACGCCGAATTCGTGTCAGAGCGCGCATTCACCGTGTGGCGTTTCAACAGGGGAGGGAGAAAGAATAAAGGGGTCTCTCGACGAAAGAGCTGAACAGTTTTAGGGGAAAATTCAACAAAGCGGAAAGAGATAACAACGCTGAATAAACGGGATTGACCTGCCGGAACAGATGCGCGAGCAGGAGATACCCACAGAGGGGCTACTCCCAGCAGGCGCGCAAAAGAAAAAAAAAAAAAAGAGAGATAAATGACAAAACAGAGGGGAACACACTTATGTCATTCGCAGCGGAGTTGTAAACGATGAAAAGACGACCTGTTCGCATAATGCTCTCCCCGCGATGTTGCTGCATATTGCTTGTGTCACCTTCGTAAGAACAACTTTTGCATAAATAGAAAGAGAGGGAGGAAGAATCAGCGGGTATCGAGCTAATCGATTGGATAAAAATACGCTCTGCGCTGACGTGTAGAGAAGAGACAGCGGAAGCGCTCACATAAGATAGAGCAAAAATAGGGAAACCCATTGGTGAGATGAATGGAGACACCCAGGTTGTACTCCTTACAGATGGCGGACGTAAAAATGGACGGGGACATAAAATATAATTTCTTTTTCCTTTTCTTTTTCTTTTTGTTCTCTCTTCATTACGCCCCCCCCCCACACCAGAATAAGACAAAGAGCTTATTTCGCTTCCCCACTTATTTTTAATAACCTATATGAGGTGTGAAAACTATGAATTATGTTTCGAAACAATTCTGCCTTTTTATTTTATGGGTGATATTACACAAAGCAAGCCCGTACAATTGTCTCATATCAAATTACAACACGGTTAAGGTTTATAGGGACAGGTTGTCCTTCCCCCATTATGACATTTTCAGCAACAAGGGGAATCTACAAAGGGGACAATTTGCTGTAAGGAGGACAAAATGGAAAGGGAGTAAACAACATTTGAGCAGACTCTGTAGCATACAAGTAAGAAGAGAGGATAACAAATCGAAAAATTGTTCCACTTCCCAGAAGTGCTTACTTGAAAATGTAGCGAAGGATTTTAAAAATGCCAGGGGGGGAAGTCTCGAAGGTGGCCTAAGGGATGCACTACAGGGGGACACCCCAAAGAAGTGGACACAGCTAAGCGCACACACAAAGGGTCCAGATAGGAAAAAGCCTAGTCTGCTTGACACTATCAGCCATATGAATTATGCCACAAGTCGGGCAAGGGGAAAAGCGACCAAGCATCAAGTACTCAACTGTCATTCAGACCATCCGAATGAGGAAACTGGAATACCCAATGGTGTGGACCTCCTGCAGAAGGAAAAAAAATATAGCAGACAAATATACACGCACGGATATGAAGAGGAGAAGAAAATTCGTAAGAGTAAAATATTAGTCATCGGCCTAAACGGGGTAAGTAGCGAAATATGCAAAAATTTAATTCTTTGCGGAGTGAAGGAAATAGGAATATATGACAATGACATTTTGAGCGTAGACGATGTAGATAGCCTCTTCTTTTGCGAGGAAAAATTTATAGACAAGGAAAAAAAAAGCATAGCTTGTGTGCAGAACATGTGTAAGCTGAGTGACAACTGCAAAATTGAAGTGGTCACAGATGTTGAAAATGCGATGCAACACTACGACGTAGTTGTGTCAGTAAATCAAAGTGACCAATTTAACATAAAACTGAGTAATCTGTGCAGAAGGGGCAGTGTCAAAGAAGAAAAAAAAAAGTTCATTTGCGTAAATACCGTGGGCCTCTTTGGGCGCATTTTTGTCGACTTTGGACAGTTTGCCTACTCCAATTCGAACAGCAATGGCGAGTCGTACGACATAAGCAAAGTGGAACTCGCGGGCGATGATCAGTTCGTTCTTCATTGTTTGCCCAACTACAGGGACATCCAGATGAGCGAAAAGGATGTCCTAATTCTTCGTGTGCAAAATGGAAATCAGCAGGTGGTGAATATCCCCTGCGAAATTACAGACGTGTGCAAGGGAAGTAACAAAATCCGCGTCATCATTTTGAAGAAGAAAAATGCACTTGACACGCTTGTGGGGTATGTGCTCCCCCTTCGAGTTGTAGATTATTTAGAAAAAAAGAGCCACCATCTCGGTATCCATCTGTTTGAAAAATTGACGAAGATGCTCCAACGAAGAAGCGGCAATCAGTGTGTGCAAGAAATCGTCTTGAAAAATCCCCCCCGAAATATGAGTGTCAAAAAAGTGCCTGAACAGATCAGGTTAAATTATCAAAGTTTGGAGGAATACTTAAACGGTGTGCGGGGAAAACTGGACAGGGGAAGAAGCTCCGCGCTGTGGTCCCTCCTCATGAGGTTGTTTAACCGTCGAAAGGGAGGAGACCAAGTGAGCGACGAAGAGCTGTGCTTTCTATGTTACGAAGAAATGATAAAAAAGAAGAAGGGGAAGAAAATATTCACCCCAGAGGAAATTCAGGCGTTTCAAAACTGGTGTAAAAGAAGAAAAAAAAATATGAACGTTGAGGTAGTAAATCAATTTTGTTCAGCTGCACACATCGAATTGTCTCCATTTTCTGCATTTTTTGGATCTTTGGTGACGCAAGAAATTTTAAAAGGTCTGACGCGCAAATTCAAACCGATTTACCAGACCTTTTTTTTCGACAAGAGAGATTTATTTCCCTTTGCGAAAATTACTCATAAGTATCACGGAAGGTACCTGCATCAGCTGAATTTTTTTGGGCCCCAATTTCAGAAATTTCTGAACGACCTGAACGTTTTGCTGATCGGATCAGGCGCCTTGGGGTGTGAGTTTTTGAAGCTCTTGGCGCTAATGGGGGTTTCCTCGCGTAGGGGCCTATCCCCTGGGGGGCGCATCCAAGTGGTTGATTACGACCTGATTGAGGAATCCAATTTGTCTAGGCAGTTCCTGTTCAGTGCGAAAGACGTGGGGAAGTTGAAGTGCCAAGTGGCTGCAGAGAATGTTAAGAAGTTAAACCCGAATTTGAACTGTGGTTTTCTGAAAATGAAGGTGGATGAGTCCATTTTGCGGAACCGGGGCTTACTTCTGAATTGGTTCTTTTCTCCTTCGAGGAGTAATGACCAAAAAGGGACACATATACGTAATAGTACCAACTGGGGGGGAACTAACGAGAAGGAGAAAATAGAAGAAAGATCGCCTGACAGAAGAAGCACCTCCCCCATTGTGTGCATCCTCTGTTTGGACAATTTCCAAACCAGGGCAGTGTGCGACACATTCTGCGTGATGAACTCCATTCCAGTAGTCGAAGCGGGTATAGAGGGTCTGAAGGGAAGTAGCCAAATAGTTATCCCCTTCTCAAGCGAGACGTACACGAGCAACTCGATCGATGGGCAAGCCGACCAGGATGCAAATAACTCGTGCACCATTACATCCTTCCCCAAACACCCCAAGCATGTAATCCAGTTTGCAAAAAGCGTTTACAATCATTATTTTACCGACAATGTGATCAAAATAAATAACTTTTTGAACGACCCTGTCTCTTTTATTGGCCACCTATGCACCTACGACAACGTGAGAAACTTGCTCCATTTTTTTAAATTAACAAAAATGTATTTCAATCCCAACGTCCACGAGAATGTAGAGCTCCTCTGGAACAACACCTTTGTGAGAAATATTACCCACTTGCTCAAAAAGAACGAAGCAGAATTAGAGAAGTATTTTGAAGAAGTGAAGAAATTGCCAAAGCCGGTTTTCTTCCATCCGGAGAATAAAAATCACTTGCTTTTCTACCAGTGTGCGTTGAAAAATTTCAAAAAAGTTTTCAAAAATTTGATAGACATTTTGGCTAGCCAGAAAAGGAACCAAAGAGGTGTCTTCTTTTTTAAGGATGAGAAAGTGGGGGCATCTAAATGGCCCCCATTTGAGGACGCCATAGGAGAAATTGTGTCGAAGAATGATTTGCGCCTGGATGTTAAGCGTCTGCTGTATTTCCTCTCCGTTATCCGCAGGAACACCGACCGGGAGTTTTACGCCGCTATCCAAAGGGAGCTCTTCGACTTGTTCAACAACCCGGTGTTCCTTTTGGCCCTGCGGTGGGTGCAGCACCGGGGGGGGGAAGAGGCAAAAACGGAAGCAGCAGTGGGGATGGGAAAAGAAGCAGCAGTGGGGATGGGAAAAGAAGCAGCAGTGGGGGGGGGAAAAGAAGAAGCAGAGGGGGTGGACGCAACTGCCCGAGGTGGGCTCTCCGAGGAGGTGAACATGGCATGGAGCGGTATGTTCAACTCTGGTGCCAACTCTGGTCATAACTCCGGTGCCAACTCTGGTGCTAACTCAGCTTCCAATTCCCAGGCTACCCCCTTGGTAAACATTGCGCCTACCGCGCGGGTCCAAGATGATGCCCCCCCCCGCGGCCGGAAAGAAGTCGCGCTGCTCACCCCCCTCATTTGCAACCTTCAGGACGACAAGGACGACATCAACTTTGTCTTCAGCCTGACCAACGTACGCAACGAAAATTACCATTTCCCGCAGATGCCCATCCTGGAGTTCTTTAAAGTGTGCAATAACATCGTGCCGTCCATCGTCACGGTCGTTTCGGCCATTTCTGCTCTGGCGTCCCTCGAGTTGTACAAGCTGGCCCATTTGATGCAATCGCGTGGGAGGGAAGCCCAAATGGCGAGGGGCCAGATGGGAAACTCCCAAGTGGGAAAGTACCAAATGGGGAGAGACCACCCAACGAACCACCCGCCACAGCACGAGGAACCCCCCCCCGAGGACCTAACTCAATTTCGCGAGGAAAAGCTGAAGGACCTAACCATCTGCACGTACGGCAGCAAGGTCTACATTAGGAAAAACGGAAAACTATTGTTCTCCTTTTTTAACGTGCCCTACGAGGAGCTTCAAATCCTCTCAAGCACAGTAAACAATCATTATGTCAATCTGGAGGATAATTTTTTCACCCATTCTCAGCTTAGTAGCGTCTGCCCCGCTCTGTCCTATGAAAACTCACCGTCAGCATTGATGAGGAGATTTCAGTTTTCCGTTTGGAACTATCTCTATGTTGATATTTGTCAGAGAGAAGGAAAGAGGAAGGGCAACGGGGAGTGCCTCGTGGGGAAGTGCGGACTGTCCCTTCGTCTCTTCGACTACCGAGTGGGGGAGCAGCACGTAGAGGGGAGGCTGGCCGAGGCTAGTAGGGCGTTCCGAAGCATGATGAGAGGCGCGAACGACCATGCTTCTGACAGCGCCAAGCCTGCGAACCGTGCGAACTTGGTAACCGACTTGGCAGACTCCATCCTGAAGGACCTCCACACCGTGGCCACCGCATCCGAAGATGAAGCGTCTCTTCACCAGGCATCTATACACATTCGCGACATAAAGAAGAACGTGCATGTAATTATGCAGCAGAGGAGAAACTCAGGAGAGTCGTCCAAGGCGAAGGGGGAAAAGGCACTAGCCGATTTAGCCATCACTTTAAAAGGAGTGAAAAAATATACGGAGCAGATGAGAAGCCAAGCAGAAGCATTTATAAACATGAGGAGGAGTGAAACCAGAGAAGACATCACGTTAGACGAACTGGTGACTACCCTGGAGGTTCTCTTCGGTGTATCCATTCAGACAATTGGGGTGAGGGACAAAATTATGTACACAAAATTTCAGTTGCCCTCTTTTAGACACTCAGGAGGGAGAAGCCTCTCCGTTATTTTACGCGATCTCTTCAAGGCAGATGCCGTTGCAGATGCGGATGCACAGGCGAGTACCTACGTGCTGCATATCTTTGCCACTGACAGTGCGGGGAGGGAAGTCAGCCTGCCCGACGTGCAGGTCAATGTGCACCACCATTGAGGTTGCTTTCCTCAAATGGGTACGAACTGCAGGAGGTAGAGCAGATCCCCCTGCAACGCTCCTGGCTATCGTATTTTCATCCTTTTCATCCTTTTCATCCGTCTGATCCGTCTGATCCGTCTGATCCGTCTGATCCTTTTTTTTGTTACGCACATAGCTTGTTTGCCCTCGTGTGAGGGGTTCCTCAAAGATTATTTTTTTAACGTTTTAATGACATAAAAAAAAAAGAGGAAATTTCGAGGGGGGGGCGACAATCGCGCCATCCTCGTAAAAACGGGGTGGAAAAGTGAAGCGAAAAGGCCAAGGGGAAAATGGGCACAAAAATGGGGAGAAAATTCTCCCATTCTGGTGTTCAGGGAATCTCTGCTGCGTGAAGTGCAGACCCCACCCCGTGTAAACAGGTGTAAAACTGGGCTCAACGAATTCGAAGTGGGCATACGTGGAAGTCTCCCTGCACCGCTACTCTAGCGCTACCCCGCCGCTACTACCCCTGTCATATAATCTTCTTGGAGGTGAAAAACCGCTTGAAGTAGAAATCCTGGATGATCGCGGCTACGATAATAATTAAAATGTTCATGAGGGAGAACCACATCAAGGTGTCATTGAGCTTGTCACTGGACTTCTTCTCATTCTCCTCCGACGCTTTAATCCGTTTCAAATTCAAGTGGAAGTTATTCATTTGGTCAACGATTTGCTTCAAATGCATGGTTGCTTCATTCAGGTGTTCCGATTTGGCTATTTGTGCATAGTCCCTTGCCTCTACGCCGTGCTTTATTTCGAAAAACACATCCAAAATTTTGTTCGTACTGTTATATGCACAGAAGGAGTAGGACGCAGAGTAGAACGTCGTAAAGGCTGTCTTAACATCGTGATCATTAATCGTTTCAAAGATTGGCAACTTTTTCTGGAAGTTAAAAGTCCTTTCGTTTATGTCCATGTCGTATATGAATATAGAGATGGGTGAACTCCTGTTGTCTGTTTTGAATTTCCCTACCACGAGGGTATCTTTGTTAATTGACTCCTTTAAGCATTTGATTTTGTTTGGTCGCACGGTGATGTAAACCTCTAGGGCTCCGGTGAGCAGGCATTGCAGGGTCAGCACCACGAGCAGTGCCACCAGCTGGTCCAGTCGCCTCACCATGGCGAAGCGGTAACTCCAGTGAAGCAGTAACTGCTACGAAGCGGTAAGTGCGGCGAAGTGGTAACTCTGGGGAGGTGACAACTGCTGCGAAGTGGCTACCCTCCTTGGTCGATGCGCTCACAGATGGGCGTGAACCCTTTGGCGACGCGACTTCGCTCCCTCCGATGCCACTCTGCTAGCGCGTCTCTCCGGGAAAACTCCCCCACAGCGGCCCCTTCATAATTCATACACAACGCTTTTATGTCCTTTTTTGATTCTCCTAGGGGGATATACGTGCTGGATTGGCATGTACCAATACAGGCACATATATGTGCAGCCAAAATGGGGGAAATTTTTTTTTTTTTGGCTAACTTGTGCTGACCAATTGGGAGAGAGTCCTCTTTCACCTTTTACTGAAAAAAGAGTTTCGCAAAACGGAAATGGCCACACAAGTGGGGAATCTCCGCAACAATTTTTACCCTGTGAAGAGGAGCTCTTTCATACATGTGCATATATCCCCTGAGGATACATGCCATCGGCGAGGGGTGTCTCTCTATCCCTTGGGGCCCACAAAAACTTGTTGCCAAGGTGGTGAACATATATATAAATGCTTCCTCCACTTGAGTGCAAAAATGTATGAAGGAGAAAATGCAAGAAAAAAAAAATACGCACGAAAAATATGTGGTTAATGTTAACACCCCGCAGAGGACTCGTTTGCCAATCCGTGCCTTTTGTAACTCCCTTCCACCCGTTGGTGCCACTTCCCGCTTCGCCATTCGGAATGACGTGCCCCAAGGGATACTCGGACGTGGGACGCCTCCTCCTCAAGTGCATACATGTCGGCCCCTTCCGCTTCCACGCTGGTACCATTGTCGGGGAAAAAACGTGAAAAATGAGGAGAGGCAGAAAAATGAGAAAGGCGGAAAAGGAAAAACAATCAGAAAAGTATTAAAAAAAAAGTGCTGAAAAAGTTCTGAAAACGCGGAAAGGGAAAACGTGTGAGTGGCCCACTTCGCCGCGAATCATCAAAACGCCAAATGCAGTAAAACATCCAAATTGAAGAGTGGCAAAAGTATGTAAAACGGGCAGCTGCGGGGGTAAACTCTCTTGCAATCACGTTTAACTGCCTACCGGTGGTACCTTGCCCCCTTTTTTAGGATAACCCAAAGGGAGACCGCCACAATATTAGTTAATCACAAGGGGAAAAACAACCCGAGTCCCTTTTTTTTTCTTTTTTTTTTTTCTCTCACCTCTATGACATCCCATTTTGTAATCACGGCAACCTCTACACGGTCATATGTCTTCAAATTGAGTCCGCCCCTAAGGAGATAACCAAGCCCTAGGCGGATAATATAACAATCTACACTTTACCCTTAACAACAAAACAGGGCTAAATTGTAAATTGAGCATCCTAGAGAAGGGAGCCATCTGTCATTTTCTTGATTTACCTCCCAATCGTCCCACCTGGATGTTGCCGAACACGTCGTACAATCGCCCCCCCTTGGCCGACGGAGTGCTACCAACGGTTTTGTTCCCCGAAGCGCAAGCGCCATCAACGGCTTTGATCCCCCCCGAACAAGTGCTGCAAAGGGTGTCCCTTCCCCCTGAAGAGGCGCTACCAAGAGGCTTCCCCCTCCACGGTGTGGTAACGCCCCCAAGGCGAAGAAGTCCAAGGCGAAGAAGCCCAAGTGGTCCCTCCGCCCCACCTAGCCGCGAAACAATGGTGCCCACCCAGAGTGAAGAACAAACTGAGGCTCAAGGACCAAAGAGCCAAGCGAAAATAGTGAATGAGCTGATCGAAAATAAAGACACCATCTGCTCATGGTGCTTTGACGTACTAAAGTATGAATTAAAAAATGAGAAATTCGATAAAGCCCCCCCGCTGATCCAGTCACTACATAAAAGCCGGTTCAAGATCCCCTTCTTCGTCAAATGGATGAAGCTCAATGACGTGAAAGACATGGGGTCCTATGATTACGATGCGTACGAACTAAACGGCTGTATAGGCTGCTTAAACGAAACAGATATAATGGAGCTGCGTTATTATGCTTTAGAGAGCTCCCTCAACGACACAAGATTTTATCCCATCACGTTACAAGATTTTCCTTTCCTGATTGTCACCATAACGTATTTATTTAACTTTGAAAAATGTGCACATGTTTACGACTGGGTCATTGGAAAGCATGGAATTAAAATCAGCTTTGTCGCCAACGGTAGGAGGTACTCGTCGACGTTCTTGCCGGAAGTCGCTTCACAGCATAACTTCGACCACCAAACGACCGTGAAAAAATTGATTAGGAAGGCAAACTATAGGGGCGAAATCAACGATGAGCTTTTGGAGAACATACAGGTGGAGCGCTACGAGGGGGTCAGCTGCAGCCTCACCCATGTGGACTATGAGAGGGTGAAGCGGAGGTAAGCGGGGATCACCAGTGAGATGAAGTGGCGATAAGAAATAGTCTGCGACGCACTCTGCGCAGCAACAGTGGAGCTACAAATCAAACGGTATAGGACACCCGTGCTCCCTGCGCATGGGTAACTCTGTGCACCTTGGCCAAAGGACGAATCAGCAAAGTGTAGAAATTGGCCTGAACGGTGAACCATCTTTTCTCCCCCTGCTGCTTAACTTTTTTTTATGTACAAAATGTTTGCTCGCCCGTTCGCACTTTTCTTCAAATTTGTTTTCCTTTCTTTTCTCAAAAGAACTCCCCCTCCGGGTGTGTAAATCCGAGATGAATGAGTTAAAAGGGAAGCTTCCAACTTGGGTCATCATAACCTTCTGATTGGACGTTGCCAGATAAATTGGGCCACGTTGTGAACCCCCCTCGGTGTAAAAGTCGTCCCCTCTCGTGAAACAAGGAAAAACGGGGTACACACATTTATGCATTTTTTGTAGCACTACTGGCCCACCACTTCTTAATCATATAAAAAATGTGCTCCTTAATGGGCAAGCCAATACTCATTCCATTTTTGCCTGAACAGGCAAGGCAATTTCGTAGTAAAAATAGAATAAAAAAAAAAAAAAAATAGCTAGCTGAGTTGGTAGAAAGCGTAAAGCTGACCACTACCTCAGTGCACAAAGCGGCGACGGAACATTGAACAGCTTCTATCCATGAACAACAAACCTAGGGAAGCGAAAGATCTTCCAAAGGAAAAAAGCTCGAGGGAGGACTATCAATTAAATTTTAAAAAGTTCCTATATTGTGAGTATACCATCGTCGGTGTAAGGCATAATTGGAGAAACTTCTCCTTTCCTTTGTTTGTTTTTTTTTGTTTTTTTTCTTTCCCCATTTTTACATGAACATAATTAAGAAAGAGTTGACACATTTCCCCTGTTTTTTAAGAAGATGGTTACATAACAACCGCAAGGATACACGTCAAGTGTCGAGTCGGAGGAGCATCGAACCATGTTTGAGTGAAGTGAAGAGGAAGGGATGCGACGTAAACGTCTTGAGCTTGGTAATAAGTAACAACAACCTGTGCTACTGCCTGCTGAGGAATAAAATTATTAAAAAAATTGGACTGATTAACATTAAGAAGGACTTCCAGCCCTATGAGCAGGGCCCCTCCAGCACTCCAAAGCGAAAGAACAACCTCGACAAGGAGGAGTTAACATACAGCTATGACCGAGAGGACACGCCTCTGAGCTTTAACATACGGGAAATTCTGACCGTTTTGAATTTGGTCAAGTTGCATTCCGATGAGGATGGGCAGCACGGCGAGAGAGCTAGCGGTAGCGGCAACGGTGGAGTCTACGATAGTGCTAGCGGTAGCTCTGCTGAGTGGAGCCAGCCGGGGGACCCGCCAGACGGCGCACACATAGGAGGGGCCAAAGGGGGGGAAGAACAGCAGCAGCAACCGCAACAATCGCAACCACAACGGCAAGCGCAAGAATGGATCATCGGGATCGAGAAGGTGAATGATAAGTATGAGAAGAACAGAACAAAGGAAAAGATCCTGTCCATCCTCGTGTACTTCCTGAACTCAATATTCAAGTGCCAAATTGTTTTTTTCTGTCCTAAAGAGGCGAGAAAATACTTCAGCACCAAATGTAGCTGTACCTTGGAGACGCGCGAAGAAACGTATAAGTACATAAAGGACAAGGTGCGGAATTTCCCAAGTGTGAGTAGTAAAAGTGATAACAAGGTCAACTGCCTATTCAGTGACAGCTACGTCATGGCGTTTTATACGTACAGGTATTACATGCACCACCTAGTGAAGAACAACCGAACAGTTTTTAACTACCTCGAAAGTGAAGTGCGCAGGAATAGGAGCTTTAATAACATTCTACAGAGCTTGAAGCGCGTGGAAAATGATGAGTCCTCGCACGACTTGAGGGAACTGCTCAGGGACAGAATTGGCCGCATCGTGGACCGCGAGTCTTACAGGTTAGTTGACAGGGACATGGTTTGAGCGGCGAGGTAAGCGGGCAGATAAGCGGAAAGCTAAGTGGCTAGCTAAACGGCTAGCTAAACGGCGAAATAACCGGCAAACCGGCATGGCGATGCCACGGGTCCGACAGATTGCGCCGCTTATCTCAACTCTTTCCCCAACGGACTGTCCCCTAAAGCACCACTTTCTACAAAGACAAAATGGAAAGACGTTTTTTTACAAATTAGCCTACCGTACAAATGCGGGGCTATATGGCCAGATTGGCGAGTTCCCTCCTGGGGAGAGGGAGTTTAAAAGAGGAGGTTCGCGCGGTAAAGCGGAGCCCGCAACTAAGCTAAGCGTCTTGCAATGCGTTCCGCTCATTACCGTGCATGAGCGCGCCATACCACTTTTACCAGTGGACCAACTGGTAGGGCCCAAAAAGTGGGAAAACAAAAACTGAGCAGATATATACACAGGGGTAGGCACAAACAAATGAAAACGCAAAAAGTCGTAAGAGAGACTTCTCAACGTGAAGACAAATAAGTTTACCCGCAGAGGGTGGGGACGCCCATGAGGTGGAGGGTATAGAGGCATACGGGCATAGGGGCCCACGTCTGCACCAAACTTTAGTCGGCATATTTCTTCGTGTCAGCCACACTAATCAGCGTGCAGTCAATATTTTGGGGGACACAGAGAAGCAACACGATGTCGCTCTGTGGAGTGTACAAGGCACGCACGTTCAAAATGTTTTTCCTTTTTAGATTCTTCAGTGATTGGAAAGACAGCTGTAAAAGATCCGTGCTGACGGGACCTTTCTCGTGTCTGGGCTCTTCTTCGCTGTGTTGTCCTCCCGTTAGTGCCTTGTGACGTTTTAAGGCGTCATACGTAGGAACGGGATGAGCAGCATCCAACCGATTAGCAGCGTCCAACCGATCAGAAGCATCCAACTGATGCAGCGCTTCGCCCCGCCTGCGCTCCCGCCTCATTTCGCGCAGGAGAATATTGTACAGATTTGCATCCTCAAAGTACAGCTGCTTCGTATTGAGGAAGTTGTAGCGAAAATCGAGCGACGACAGGTAGTACTGCTCGAGCTCGTCTGTATTGTTCTTGGAGGCATCTTCTACATTTGTCAACTGGACGTCGATGGCGAGGTCGTTAAATATGTTGAGCCCGACTAGCCCCATTTGGTCGCAGCTCCGCAGCAGGAGGCAGTACTTGCTCTGAAATGGCGCAGGATGGGGCGGTGTCCATGACAGTGTACGGTTGGCCGCCTCCACCTGCTGAGAGCATTCATGGTCTCCTACGTTCCTCTCTCCCGTCTCTTCACTGTGCTGCTGCTCCTCCTCCCTGCGTTCTACTCTCCCCCCACGGAGACACAAATCGATCAGGGAGACATCCCTGTACTTTGAGAGCTGATAATTTCTTACAAGCTGACTCTTTAAGAAGGATAAACTGCCCGTCCCGTAATACAAAGAATATATGTACACAAAATTGTCCAGCGTAAAAATGAACAAGAGGTTCTCAATGACGATGGAAAATAAGTAGCTCCGGTGGATGTTCCTCCTGCTTAAATTAAAGTCGACGATTTTTAAACATCTTTTAAGATACTTCTCACCATTTTTGAAAAATAAAAAAACATTTTTCTTCCCATCTGTGGATATGATTAGATTCCCATTGTTGTATTTCTTAAAATTGCAGAGAATTCTGTCCACTTCAATTTCTTCCATCACTTGTTTCATTTCGATGTTGTAAATGGCCACATGGTAGGTATACAAATTTTCTACTCCGTTCTGATCTGTGTCCATCTCGTCATCCTGCACATGTTCATACAATTCGTACATCTCCTGGCTGTTGTCTTCCCCCCCCGGGATGGGTTTCTCCCGTACAGCGTCCTCCTTCTTCTCACCCTTCTTCAGACCATTCTCGTTGACGTGACACCTCGCAAAGGAAAGAATCACCAAATCGTCATCAAGAAAGTCAAATGAGTATACTTTAAACGCGGACAACTTCGAAAGGTCATAGTTGTATATAGTTAGGTCGTCTATATTGAAGTGATAAATGGAGAGCTTCCTATTCGTTCTGCAGGCAATTTTCGTCGCGCCGTCATTTACAATGCAGCAGTTAACAAACTCGTTCTTTCCGTAGGAAATGTTGGCGATGTGTTTGTAGTTGACTGCGCTGATTTTTTCCATGTCCTTGGGAGCGATCAGCCCAGCATGCGGTGAAGAAGTCGTCCCGCTGCTTCTCCCTCCACTGCTGCCCCCTGCACTGCCTCTCCCCCCCACGCATATAGAACTATCATTGTAGTGAATCTTTATCCCCCAAGCGTGCGAACAAAAAACCGTCTTCAGATTGGCCGAAAAGTATACATTCCTGTTCAGCTCAGCGTTTCCAATTTCAAAGTATCTGCTGATCTGGTTGAACGTATCGTGGAGACAGAAGCACATATCGTCACTTATGCTAACTATGACATTTCCCTTCACCAGGATGATGCGTTTTATATCTGAAATGTGGGAGGCCTTCTTATTAATGCGATACCACTTTTTATTTAGCTCCTTCGTTTCTTTCACTTTGTGGAGGAAGAACTGTTCCTCTTCTTCGCGGTTCCCTCTATTGACTCCTGAGTAGTGGGCTGTTACTGTATCTCCATTCATCTTGCTACTAATCATTTGGGCGCTCCTCTTCCCAGTCATCGCTACCTCCCGTCTGATGTTTACATTTGAGGAAGCCCTTCCTCCTCCACCTTGTATACACGTCCGGGCGTATTTAATTATATACCTGTCTACCCCTGCCGTGAAAATATAATCCTCATTTAGCGTCTTCGCCAAGGATACCGACTTGTACAGGTGATGATTAAAAAAGTATTTTACGCTGAACGTGCTGTTGTCAAAGATGGTTAGGGAGCCACTGTTATCCACGCACACCACTTCGTCTGTTTTGTATACGTAGAGGACGTCCCAAATGATGCAGCTCTCATTGACGCCCTTGAATTCCCCCTCACAGAGCTTCCTCGTGATGTTATATTTGTAGATTTTGGAGTCTTCGCTCCCCAGCAGTACGTAGTGGTTGTAGCTATGGTACGACTTTTCCAGTTGCTTGATTTTGTTCCTCCGGGGGCGGGTCCCCTCACTGCGGTCATGGGTTCTGTAGTGGTAGTCTTCCCCATGGTCGCTTTGGTCGTCCTCTTCGCTTCCCACATGGCCACTTCCCACCTCCTCGCCAACCGCCTTGCTTTTCTTCCCCCCCTGCACACTGCTTAGCAGCACCTCCATGTTTTTCAGCTCATCCACAAAGTACAGGCAAACTAACTTTTCCCTGCACTTGAATCGGTTCGTAATGAATAAGTTAAACGTCTCACCAGTTTGATTTTTATTGTCCCTTTTTCGGGTTTGGGGGGAGAATACGTGCCACGCCTTTGGGGCCAGCGCAGGGGCGCTCTCTGCGTCTTCTCCATGCGATAAGACATCCTCTGCGTCCTCCCCCTGCGACGAGGCGTCCTCGTCTTCCAGATACTGGGAGAGATCGTTGGACATTTTGATTCTTTTGCCCGGTCGCTCCTGCGCATCGTCGTCGCAGGGAGGGTTAGCACGGCTATGTGCATCGTCGCTGCGGTTGCGAAGGTAGCTACCATCACTGCCGTCGCTACTGTCACTGTTATATGCATCATCGCTTACATCTCTCACGTGGCTCAGGTCGCCCGCATCCCCGCTAACCGCCGCACCCCCCTCGTGGAAGCGGTCGAAACAGTTGTAGATCCGGCTGCCCGCGGTGCTGTATATATTGTAGAGGTAGAAGTAGCCATCCAAATTGGTGGTGCCGAAGTATTGAAGGCTATTGTTTAGTTTGGCACAGGAGATGCTCCCGTTGCTCGAGATGCTTTGCAGTCGATTCTGGTTTTCCAAATCGTACAGAACGATCTCACCACAGAGAGTCGTAATGGCGAGAACGTAGTCTTTGTATTCGTTGGCCATAAACAAATGCTTCTTCTTCCGATTCTTTTTGCTAATCCATATGATGGACATGATAGAGCTCTTCGACACATGTGCATGCAGCTGCAGCAGGTAAAGAAACTCGTTCTTAAAAATTCTGTATACATATATAACCCCAAAGGAGTCGCATATGCATATGTATTTCCGACAGGGAGATGTTTCTATGGTTCTAAGTTCTTTGCTTTCATAGTCATAGAATTTAAATTCCGTTAGGTTCATGCTTAGTTGTTGCTTATGCTTATCATTTGTTCTTCGGTACAGATTTTTGATGATCCTCTGTGCCCCCCGGGGCCCGTCACTGGTGCGGTGAATCGTCGTCATTTCGGAAGGCTCTTAGTACGCACGGGGGGCTCCTCCTAGGTATGCCTCCACCGGGGTGGTTATTGTGCGCCTTTCCTTATGGGGGAGCGCTTTCACTATGTAGGGAATCCTTACATGTAAGCCTTACATGTACGTGTACACTTGGGGTGTATTCTTTTTTTCCCTTGTTTGGTTGCCTTCTCCGAGTCGCTCGCTGGCCATGCAACAGCAAAGGGGGGGACAGTAAGGCTTCTCCCCGTGGAGAGATATAAACACTCCCTACCCACTTGGTTTCCACGTCATGTCACGAGTGAGGGTCAAATGTATACATAAATGAGATCGCCCATTTGAGCATTCCTCAAATCCGCGTTCAGCATAGGCATACAAGGCGGAGAGTGACAACGGGGTTGCAACATACGCTCGTCGCAAAGTTGTGTTTTCTTTTCTTTTTTTTTTTTTTTTTTTCTCAAAATGGGAAAACACCTGTGGAAAATTCACTTCTTCCTCCTGCACTCTGCTCTGCTTTGGATAACAAACTCGCGGAAGTTTAAAAAAAAAAAAAAACTTGTAAAACAAATTTCTACCATGTTGATTCATCCTAGGTGGTTAATTTGGGGAGTGTTTCCTTCTTTTTGGAGTGCCTCCTCTGTCAACACGTTCGAAAAAGAAAAAAAAAAAACAGCGGTGCGAAAAGGATTACTCAAAAAGTATATATCTATATAGGCAACCACTTTGTGCATGTATCGAATGGCTTGTTAATGCTGCCCCTGTATTTTACCAAATATGCCCTCCGCAGCTGGTACATTTTTACCCACAGCGGAAAAGAGGCAAATGAAAGATTTCCTTTTTCAGCACAGAGATGACGGTATTCAAAAAGGGGAAAGAAAAAAAAAAAAAAAAAAAGATGCATGGCTGGCTGGTCGGCTGAACAGCTACCAAGCTTTGGCCACAATGAGGTATCGCGTCTCTTTGCTTACAAAAAAAAGTGGTGAAAATAAAAAAATAAAAAAATGGGCCAAACAAGCGGCTATTCTCTCGTCATTGTCATCTGCGCAGGGTTACCTTTCTTGCCGTTATAATTTTCCACTGGGCTATGAAGTGGAGCTACATATTTAACCGCTCCGCCGCCCCTCCTTTTTACAACAATAACGGGAGAAGCAAAAAAAACGGAACAACGTAGAACGAAACGTACGGCAAGGAAGCGACAAAAAAAAAAAAAAAAAAAGCGGGAAGGGGGGTAACCCAATTAAATTACTACAGAACTGATAAAAGGGACATCCATATTTGGGAATTCTCGTGCGTAGCGCTTCTTCCCCTTTTTTTTTTCTTTTTACACGCCTCCTTTTTATGTGCTTCTCATTCTGTCAATCGCGGCCGCGGATACGGCGAGCCAAGTGGATGTCCTTAGGCATGAGGGTGACCCGGTTTGCGTGAAGTGAACACAAGTAAGCATCTTCGAAAAGACTGACGAGGTAGGCCTCCGATGCGGTTTGCAGTGCCAACAGGGCCTCGGGGGTGTAACGCAGTTGCTCATTGGGCAATTCAAACAACCGAGTAATCTCCTTTACCACTCGCACAAAAGGGATTTTTGGAATAAGCAACTGTGTTGTCCCTTGGTATGCTCGTATTTCCTTTAATGCTAGTACACCTGGTCTGTATCTATGAGGCCTTCTAATTCGAGCTGTCTTCTTCATTCCTTTTTGTGAAATTTGACTGAGAGTTCCTTTGCCTATTGCGGCGTTTTTACTCGTTCTGGACGAGGCGACATGCTTATGTGATGGTCTGCTGGGTGCCGTCTTGTTCGTCGATTCGTTGCTCAAGGGGTTGTGCGTGGGTACGCTCTTTTTCGTTCGCACCATTTTGTCCTCGTCCGGCGGTAACAGCGGTAGCAGTCGTAGAAGCGGTATCAGAAGTAGCAGCGTGTGTTGCAACGTTCACGCCGGTGTGCCTCCTTCGCTGTGACCACCAATTGGGTCAAACTTCCAGCGCGCCCCTTCCCCGTGCGGTTTGGCTCGTTGGCGGGATGGCCTTTTGAACGCTCACCAGTGCGCAGATCGGACTTTTTCAGATCGCACTGCACGGTTGGGCGTTCACCACGAATGGTTCACCACTGACAGCAGGAGATTTTCTCATTTCTGACGCTCCACTTTTCGGAGTCAGATTATACCTTCCTCTGGTCGGGCGACAATTTCGCCCCGGTTTGCTGCGCTCGCTTGGCGAAGCTTGAACGGTTTGAAGATACCCACCAAAAAAAAAATGAAATGGGATAAAATGAAAAAAAATGAGATAAAATGAAATAAAATGAGATAAAAAAAAATGGAATAAAATAAACTGTTTCGCAAACGGGATGAACTGAACACTTTTGCTTAATTTTAATAACGTTTCGTTGCTGCCATTTGGAGGTGGTGCAAGCGAGCGGGGAATTTATTTTCCTCCCCCGTTTTTCATTTTTTTTTGCTCACTTTTTTTGCCATTTTTTTCCCCCATTTTTTTTTCCCGCCATTTTCCCCATTTCGAACTGTAGCGCAGTAACGCGAATTGGGGAATACCCACAGGGGAAGTTGGGGGGAGCTACGTAAACCGACAGGTGGAAAAAGTAACAGAGGATTATCCACCAACACAGATGAGCGTATAGGGGTGTGCACATTCTGTTGAAATGGACATCGTTCGACGGAGTGTTGTGCGTAGCCTGGCGTTGTTTCGAGTTGTCCCTCCTGAGGGTCACTTGGCTGTCCGACTCGGTTAAAACACACGGTGTGAAGAGACCCATAGAGTGTACTCCCCCTCCCCACACCCTCCGCATTACATGGGGGCTCTCTACATAGGCCATCATTTGAACCGTAGTTATGTTTATTCCGATGCAGACCAACCTGTCGTGCGTCATTTTTTTGCCCCCTTTTTTTTGTGGGGCAGCATTCAAGGGAGGGATGTCAACACAGACTTTTGGTCAGCAGTTCGGCCGATGGAAAAGGTTAGGCAAAATGAACTAAGTTGTTGCATTCCCCACAGGAAGAGATAGACATTCTGCCTCTTTTCCATCCTGTCCTTTTGTTTAATGTTCCCATGCTGGAAGGCCACTCGGGTATCCACTTGCAAACGCGTTGCCCTTGCACGATGTAAGATGCCAAACGAAAACGAAAGATAAGCCTCTACGGTTAGAACTTCTGAAGAACTATGAGGATGCTTCCATTTGAGCGAAGAGAAAAAGGAACGCAGAAAAAAAAGGGAAAGGAAAAAAAAAGGAATAATCGTTTTGCTTCGAAGTATGGTGTATATGCCACAAAATAGTGCAGCACTTTGGGAAAAGAATTTTCTAGAGAAGTTTTTTTTTAGGGCAGGCCTTTTTTTTAGTGACTCGTCTTGGGTGCGTTTTCCCCCGTCGTCTGCATCTTCAAGCAGAATTTTTTTTTTTTTTTCTTAAACACCAGAGTTGCTATCCCTCTGCTGTTGTCGCTGCTGTTGTCACTATTGATCTTTTTTTTTTTTTTTCTGGAATGCCCCCTCCGTTTTACATTCGCACAAGTTAGCCAAGTAAGATAAAAACAAAACGCATCAGAGGAAAGAGCCCGCATAATATCCACAGATCGCTGATCCGTTGCTTTCTTATCCGAAATAACCTCAATCCGTAGGAATTTTACTTTTTTGACGGACTTTTGTACATTCCCGGGGGGGAACGCGCCACAGAAGAGCGAAGCGTGGTACACCGCAACAGATTAGACTTCCCAAGAGCGCACCCACTTTTCCCTGTCAAACATGCCTGTCGCACTCAACTGCCTCAGCGAAGAAGGCCGGCGGGCCCTGGAAGAAGGGAGCCCAGAGCCAGTGCTGCACAAAGCCACCGACATAGAATTCGTTTACAACAAGCTAAACCTTGGGGAAGGAAAATTATACATAATGGAAAAAAAGATCATTTGGGTCTCCACCCAAAATGAAGAGGAAAAAAAAAAAAAAATTACCAATTTTGCAGAAATTGCTAATAGCGCTAATTATTTGAAACACTACGAGAAGAACCGTGACTTCTACATGCATCTTCTCAATGACGTGAACAACGTCATCGTCGATTCGTCAAACATCGCCTTGCATGCAATCACATCGGATAAGAAGATTTGCGACAACTCATGTGTGTACATACAACTAAACTCTGATATCATTGGGGGGGGAGAAGACGACATGGACAGCATGGGAAACGAGGATGCAGCTGTGGCTGAGGAGGGCACAAACCATGTGGATAGCGGCGTAGATGACACTGGTGATGGCACAGATCAATTTCGCTGCGGGGTGGACCATGCTGAGGGAGAAGAAGCCCCTCAGCCACCTCGAGAAAAACTAGGCAAACGGTTATTTACAAAAATGTCAAAGCATCGGAGTGTCTTTAAAAAGAATGAGCAGGACCACCTAGGCGGGAAGGAAAATTCCGATGAGGAAAATGCCGACAATGAACCGATTGAAGAAAAAATAACTCCAGAGATCCTCCTGATTAGCAAAAATTATGTGACCAACGATGCCATTTTTCGCCAGCTGAGCAACATGGACCATTCGCCGGACGATGAGGATGACGAAGGTGAGGAAGAAGCGGCGGAGGAGGAGGAAGAGGAGGACGCTTGAGGGAAACGTAATCGAGTGGTAGACGTAACCGAGTTCCAGACGCTTCGAAGGAACGGTAAATGGATCAGCGAGCGGACAAGCGGGACAGCGGGGGGCAAGCCATGTCGCTAAAAAGTTGGAACCGCATTCGAATCGCTTCTTACATGGGTTGTCACGTTGGCATGTCGTCATGCCGACACCCCAGTGTTCTGCTCCATTTGCTCTATTTCCTATAAGGATAAATTATCACCGGACCATTCGGAAAAACCCTGCGTGCATGTGTAATCCTTCTTTCCCTTTTGTGCTTCCGCAGTTCCGGTTGTCTGCATGTGTGGCACTTAAGCTCGTCCCCCACTCTGAGATGCTCATTGGGAGTGACGTAAAAGTTAATTTGTTCTTCTCTTTGTGCGATTATTTTTTTACTTTTCCAAGACACTGCGGGAGCCTATGCTGTTTATTTTACTTTATTTTATTTTTTTTGTCATCTCGATTAACACATGCGTAATGGTCATTTCTTTAAGTAATGCTTTGTCCCCTGCGCGGGGAAGCAAAAAGAAGAAAAAATATATAATTAAATAAAAAGATATATCCCTCCATTTGGTAGTTCCCACAAGGGGGTCTCCTCCCTTTTGGAGCACTTCAATTCAAATGTGTTTTGCACCCACAGCAGGATTGCCCAAGTTGCCGTTTTTTCCTTTTTCCCCCGTTCTTTTCAACCCGCTTAACGTTCTCTACCTCAGGGGAACGGCACTCCGACAAGGAGATATCTCGCGAGGGACCGTTGTTTAAACGGTTCGAAGAATGGACCGAAGGAACAGAAAACGGGTCCCCCACTGGTGTGTCCAGATTTTTACTCTCTTAAACGGGATGAAACCCTTTCGGATGACGTGCCTTTTTTGGAGGGTACAGTTGAATCAACTCTGATGGTTGGTTAGTAAACACCCCCTCCTGCCTCTTCCCCGTAAGGGCTAAATGGCGTGCTTAAAAGAAAGTAATATTTCTCTTTTCACCGCATCGGTTATCTGTCCGTTCATGTGAAATGGACTAACTGTGCCGATCAGAGGGAGGAAGGGGCCATATACATTATCGCATCAAATGGGAAAAAGAGTTTCACGCGAAAATATCCCCTGATATATCTTTTTTACATGGCCACACTTCTGCGTGGAACCTGCGATGGTGTCACTGCCAACCTATATAATAAATGGAAAGGTAACCACGTGGAGAGGAGAAAAAGAA
>NW_008481840.1:377751-397189 GCF_000524495.1 Plasmodium inui San Antonio 1
AAAAAAAAAAAAAAAATACGCAGCAAATTAGCCAAGTTGGCTAGCTAGCTAACAAGCAAAGTAGCAAAGTTGGAAAGTTGCAAAGGAGCAAAGTTGGAAAGTTGCAAAGTAGCAACGGTGCAAAGTAGCTAACTAGTATGCCTCCCACCCCCCCTGCGACGCCGTCCCAATTATGAACCTTCTGAGGGGCACAAAGCTGGTGAGTACATTGCCCTCTTATTTTCGCACACAAAAAAAAACCCACCATTGGGGAAAGAAATCCACCCATGAAATATTTGAAAATGAAAAGTGCCTAGACAAATTTGAAGACCTCCAGAAAAATAAAATAATTTACAAGAAGGATCATAAAGATTACTTGAAGCTATATAAACGTTACAGACCTGTCTATGCCAAGCTCATTGTGGAGAGGAGTAACCCCTTCAACTTTGAGATTCACTGGAAGGTGACTGAAGAATCATCCGTTTGTGTCAGTAACGAGGCAGGTGGGAAGATAAAGAATTTTACGCAGACGTTATGGAAGCTGAAGGGAGAGCTGGCCAAACTGACTGACCGTTTGGAAGCGAGTCAGCCCAATGAGGTACACACTAGAAAGGTGAAGCAAGATGGCGAAGTGAGAGGGGCCTCCCCAAAGGTACACCTCAAAAATATATCGGATTGGGGAAGGCAACAGGAGGAACACGTCGAAAGGAGGCCAGGAAAGACGCTCTCCCACAGAAGCAACACCCCGGAGAGCAACCAAAAGGGAACAAAAAAAAAAAACAGCTACAGCAAGTTTCACAAAATTTGGGAATGTTTCCTATCCCACAAGGAGAGAAACAACGTGAAGGAGGAAAAAATATGCTTCGAAATTCTGCGGAGGAACTTTTTGAAAGCCGAATTTTTTGGTGAAAATAAAAAAAGAGATTTCCTGTTTTTCGAAAATATATTAACATCACTGTTGTTGAGACCGCACATATTTATATCGGTGTTGAACTCTCTGCATTGTGTTTTCTTCGACACGACGGTGGGTGTCTCTCCGCGGATAGCACCCATGAGTAGAAGTGACCCCGTACGGAGTGGAAGTGCCCTCCTCGTGAATAACTCCCCCGGAGTGGGACAGACTCCCCTGCCTCGCCTCTATCCCACGAGTGCACCGGCACATTTGGTAGATCCACAAAAGGGAGAGCAAAAAAATGGCGCCACAAATGGAAGCACGTACACTTCATATGAGGAGGGTCACTCAGAGGGAAAAAATCCCCGTGATCAGGACAACAGTAAGCAAAGACAACCCCTTGGGCACATCCTCTCTAATGAGACTTCTGCTCAAATCAGAAGGTACATTCTAAATTACCTATTCAATATATATTATGAAAAGCACGTGGGGCTCCAGAACATGCAGAGGACATTCGAACTGCACCAGGCATACAAACTTCGCTACTGTAGGAAGGAGAAAACTGATTACAAGTTTATCGCTTGCAGCGAAGTCGAACTTGAGATCAATGATATCATTTTAATTAAGTGTGCCCCAATGAGCGACTCGTTCTTAGTAGGAGTGGTTAACAGAATACAGAGGGCCAGAGATTTTTCCGTCCTTTTTATGAATGTCAAACGGTACATGTGCGGCAACAAGGGGGGAGACGGGACGAAGCTGTACGAGGAGATGGACATAAGTGAGGAATACGTGGAGAGTTACCTGAGCAGACGGGGCGGAACCGCGAAGGAGTTGTCCTTTGGGGCGGCTGCGCATGGGGGTAGCCCCCACATTGATAACGCCTCTAGAGGGCATCCAATCGGTGATAAGACCTATCGAGAGCATCCAATCGGTGATAGGCCCCTTCGAGAGCATCCAATCGGTGATAGGCCCCTTCGAGATCATCCAATCGATGATAGGCCCCTTCGAGATCATCCAATCGGTGATTACCCCTATCCAGATCACATCAACCATGACCGGTCAAGTGGCTCCCTCCCGCAGCCACCTCCCTACGCCGACGACCCCAACGTCCACGAAGCCGTCACCCTCACCGTTCACCTGAATACCATTTCGAACCGAATAAAGTACTCCATGCTGAGTCTCTTCGAGAGGAGGAAAGATTCCCCCCACAGCGAACTCTTACAGCTACTTCTAAACGAAGAGAAGAGTCCATCATCTGTGGTGGCACCCACGGAGGTGACAAACATGTGCATTGGGGGCCACCACGATGGGAATTACAACTTCCTGATCCAAGAAGCTATACATAAATTCATGGAGAGTCGAAAAAAGGAAATCCATTTCTTCGACATGGGTAACAAGGATCTTATCAAGAGTGATAAAATCGTTGGCAGGTTGCACAAAAGGTTGAAAAACAACCCAGAGGAATTCTCACACATGTGTAATATGTACAGGAGGTTCGACGTCTACCAGAAGGGAATTTTGCAGGACATTCTCATCAACGAAGAGGGAGTACCCATGCACCTGGTTCGGGGTGAGTTCGGCAGGAGGAAAAAAAAAGAGAGAGATGGAGGGAGATACACACATCGGAATCGTTATCGTATCTCACGAATGTTCCCTCCGCAGCTTGCGCGTTGCTTCTTCCAGTTTTAATTCAAGTCACATTTCCTTGTTGCACGTTGCCCCTAACAACCCCCTTGCAGGCGCACCCGGGAGCGGCAAGAGTGACCTCATCTCCTTCATCATATACTTCCTAACCCTGGAGCGGAAGAACAACATCTTCGTGGGAACAAGCAAACACATCTCGGTGCAAAACGTGCGCCAAAAGTTACTGCACCTTAACCTCTGCCTCAACAGAGACACCATGCATAGGCCGAGAAACCAGAAGTCCGACATTTATATAGACACCATTTATCAAGCCTTCAAAATTAAGGATAAAAAAATAAAGCACCTAATTATCGACGAGGCGTCCAGCTTATCTGAGTACAGCAGTCTCATCTGCCTAAATCTGAACTGCGATTTTGTGTACGCCTTCGGTGACGATAAGCAGTTAACTTTCCACAGCTTAATAAACGAGAGGAAGAGACTCCAAATAAATTACCTCAGCATCTTCCAGAAATTGAGTCACTACAAAAATGCCAAGTGTCACAATCTGCTCATTCAGTACAGGTTGATCTTTCCTATGTACTTATTTACTTCTTTTTATTTTTACGAGAGAAAATTAATTGCATCGAAAAAGATTATGGACAATTTCTTCCTATCAGGGGGGGACCCAACTAGGGTTATAGAGCCCAAGGTAGGCTTCGCAGCAATCGACGCAGCAACCGACGCAGCAACCGACGCAGAAACGGACCACCCCATCTACTCAAACTGGAAGAACCTCTTCCAGCATTGCACCGTCCCGATTGTCTTCATCGATACGTACCATGGAGAGTACAACTCTCAAACGTTTGAATTCAAAATTAACTACTCCTACGTGAACCAGTTTGAGGCACAGATAATTATAAAGCTGGTCCAAATTTTAAAGCTGGAGAATCAGAAAAATGTCACCATTTTGACTCCGTACACGGGCCAAAAGTTTTATATCCAATCTCTGTTGCGAAATGGCTATCTGGACAATAGGACCCATTCACATGAGCCCATATTTTACCTCGACCAAAAGGAAAACAAACAAAATTGCACAAATATCATGTACCAAAAGGTGGCTGGAAGATCGGGAGGTATATTTTTTCCAGGTGAGCATTCCGGCACCCACAGGAGAGATACCCATTCGAGGGGGGACTGGAGTCATGACCAAATGTTCGAACTTTTTAAGAAGGGCAATAGGGGAGGGAAGACGAACGAGTTGACCCCAATCTCCTCGGAGGAAAACATCCTTCGCGTTGGTCTACCTGGTAACTCTTTCAATGAGGAGGCTTCCTTCCAAACTCATAATCCAAGTGGAGTCCCCCTTTTTGGAAACATCCTTTCGAGGAGGTTTCCACCAAATCGTGAGATAGTGGGTGCAAACAATTTCCCTCCCTCAGAGAAAGTACTTTCTACCACGTTTGAACTACCCTCAAACGGAAGAACCATCAGTAAGCACTATAAGTGGACCAACCGATTCGATGGGAATAACCAGCCAGCGAAGGAAAACCTACAACTCGACCCAAATATGAACATTCTGCACAGAAATGTGCACACAATAGACAGTTACCAGGGGTGCGAAAACGACTTCATCATTATAAGCACAGTCCGATCGAATGACAAAAATGTATTGGGTTTTCTAAATGATGAAAAGAGGTTGAACGTTCTGTTGACTAGAATGAAAAAAAGAATTATCATTGTCGGAAATTCTAACACGCTACGGAATAATTTTTTTTGGAAGGAGTTCATTTCCTTTTTGGACTTTTTTAACTCCAGGAAGTCCGCCTTTACTTTGCCCTTCCTGCGCAACGGCAAGTGAGCAGATAAAAGAGAAAAAAAAAAAAAAAACACGGGGGGTTCTTTGCCCATCCGAGGAAGGCCGTCCATAAGTAGGTTAGCAAAATACATATCCATATCGCTCTGACAGATGGTGCCTTTTTCGCAAAAATGACGCCATTGCTTTTTTTTTTTTCTTTTTTTTGTCACATAAACTGGCGCAATTTTTTTTTTTGTTATCCTCAATAAAGGGATTTACCTCCTGTGGAGGAATTCCCCAACCATTTGTTTCGCCCGATGTGGGGTTCGTAGAGTGGACGTTTCACTGCTTAGTCGTCCACTGTTCAGTTGTCTACTGTTCAATCGTCCGCTGCTTGGTCGATCTCCCGCTTTACTTCACCCACCTGACCAGGGAACAGAGGCCCCCCTTTGGCCCTCGCGAAAAGTGCTTCACTTGTGAAGCCGAAAAAGCCGCTAATTTTGAAAAAGACATGTCACAAAAACATGGGCATATACCTACACGCGTGTATCCATGTGTGGATACACAAAAAGGCAACTTCGCTTGACACAAAAAAAAATAAAATAAAAAAAAAAATAAATAAAATAACAAAAAAATAAAATCATCAAAAATAAAATAAAAAAATCATCAAAAATAAAAAATAAAATAATCAAAAATAAAATAAAAATAAAAATAAAATAAAATAAATGATGAAGGCGAATAGGCAAGGCAAATTGAAAAAAAAAATAACGAAACGCGAATTAGTTGAGCGTGAAAAATGTGATCACGAGGGTCTGACCTCACATATCTGGTTAACAAAAAATTTATCATCGGGAAGGGTCCTACGTCACACACTTTAATATGCTACGAAGGTGTGTAGCTGCCAAGGTGGGCACCCCCCCGGCGCATTTAACTTGGCACACAGAGCTCCACAAATGGGGAGACAGAGACCCCCTCAGAGGCGCTTGAAAAAATCGGTTATCTTGGTCGACTGCTTGGTGTATGACTTGGTACTTTTCCCCCTGGTAGCTTTAACGCCGTGCACTTGCTTGAGCGAGCCGGAAGCGACTGTGGGCGGCTTGACGCTGCTCTGCGAGCTCTTAGTCTTCCCGGAGTCGGTTGGGATGGAGTACACCTCATCCAGGTCCCTAGGCTCCACGGAATTGTTCTTTTCAGCGACGTCGCTAAAAAATTTATCCACAGATTTGTTCCTAAAGAGGTCAATTTCGATTGAGTGAAACTTCCTCTTCCTGGGGGTGACATTGATGTGCTCAGGGGTGTTGTTGATTTTTTTGTCGATAAAGTTAAGGAAGTCTTGGCTGTTGTTTCGGGAGCCGCCACTTAGCTGTCCCCCAGTCAGCTGCCCCCCACTCAACTGGCCACTGCCCACCGGATTGCTGGACAGGTGGCTGCCACTCGGCTCGTTACTGCCCATCACGTTAGTGCCGCTCGTCTTGGATTTACTGTACGGAGCTGGGCCAGGGCGTCTCACATCCATTTTCATGCCGGAGTCGAACGTTTTGACTCTCCGAATAACTTTACTTTTAATTTTAATAGTGTTCATGTCGTTTTCCCCCCCCTCATTCATTGGCTGCCTGTCGAAATTCTCATCCTCCGCAATGTCATGTTGGAGTTTGTAAGTGTACAGCTTCTCTTTCAAATTTTGTATTTCATCATTTTTCTGTGTTATGTCTTCTTTAAGCTCCTTCACAATTGACTCGCTTTTCTTCTGATCGCTGAGGCAATTTTTGAGATAATTTAAAATCACATTTTGCTGTTCCTCTATGGTTAATACGTTAAGGCCAAAGAGTAAATTAATTTTGTTCAAATCTTCTTTATTTAAATCGTTTAAATATTTTTCGACCATTTTGTATTTTTTCAATTCCTTGTCATATTCCTGTATTTTTGTAGTGAGCAATATTTTTTCCTTCAGATATTCATCCTTCAATTCCTTCAGTTTTAATTTTTCATTTTTCTCCTGATCAATTTTGATGTTATTTTGGCTAATCGTGTCACTTAAAATTTTATTTTTATTTGTTAAGGTTAAAATTTCAAAGGAATATTTTTCATTTTCATTTTTCGTTTTTATCAATTCCGCTTCGAACGTAACTAAATATTCGTACAGCTCATTTTTATTTTTGTTTATGTAGCTTTCGTCCACGATGGGCATTTTATTTTCCTCGTTAAGTTCATAGTGTATAAATAGGAGATTCTTTTTGCAGCAAGTGCATTTGCAGAGGGGGCAGGATTTCTGGATACCAATCCATTGCTTCATACAGTTGTAGTGGAATACATTTCCGCAGTTTCTTTCTACACACAGATTGTTTTTTAAGCTGAGCCTACATATGCAGCATTCAGGGATAATGTACATTTTCTTCCTTCTCAGGGGGAAACAGAAGTGGAGACTTCAAATTGGTGAGCAACACTCTTTTTCCCGTGGGGAAACACATGCATAACGTGCTGACATGTATGTCTCTGCTTTGCGGTTGCTATGCGTAGCTAAGGGTGCATAATCCCTTTAGCCGCTACAACTATGCCAACTTGCAAAGCGGTACCGCTTTGATGGTGGCGATCCTTCCATGGGTTTACTCTTGATCGAGTGGTTTGCGAAAAATTCAACTCGTTTGTTTATTACAACAGGGTTGCTTTTTTTTTTTTTCTTGGTTTCACTCTGCCTCCTTTTGTTGTAACACTTCCTTCGCGCCCCTTCTTCCTGTACTGCGGCGGTTGCGGAACGAGCACCTGCTTACTCCCTGGTTACTCCCCGCTTACTCCCTGCTTACTCCCACCTCGGGCTCGTCTCTCTGGGCAGTCGAGCGGGCTGTCCTTGTCTCATGGGATATTTCCGAGATCGCGCATGCGCTCGGGGCGGTGCCCTTGAGCTCGGCGCAATTTCCGCTGCACTCGCCGCTACTCCTGCGTGTGCGCACGTTTCTGACCGCTGCTTCCTCTTTCAAAGATTCCCTACACAATTTCATGCATTTTGCAAACACTTGCTCGGCGTACTCATAGATGATTACATCGAAATTTTAAAAAAACGGAAATGAGCACACCGCGAGGAGAACGTGGTCTCTCCGTTTTGGGAAATTTCTTTTTTACGTGCTTTTGCAAAATGGATCGAGCGGGAAAAGGTAAAAATCATTGGGGGCTTTTTTTTTTTTTTGAAAAAAAAAATATCTAGCTGTTCTTCGTTTAAAAAAAAGAAACAGTGCCGCCCCTTGCCCCGATTTATCGTTCCTCCCAAGGAGCTGTTACTCCCTCCTGGGTATGCCATTGTGACATTGAAAATTGCACATACACACAGAGTGTGTACGTGACCTGTTTGGAGGATAATCTCCAAGTGATCAAAACTGTGAACACTTTTTCATCCTTCTTTTTTTTTTTGTACGAGAAAGTGTGTCACTTGGGAGAACACACATCCGAGCTGTTAAACAGTAGAGTATCCGCGCCCGGGACGAAGTCATGCTTTTCTCGTTGCTCAGCCTTTGGGGGAGGTAGCACCCCCCCCCTCCCCCGCCCTACGTTTTTGTACAAATGGAATGGAAAGCATTCATCCTGCATTTTTTCTTTTTATTTTCCACGTAGCATCCAAATGACTATAAAAGTGGCCATTCCACTTGCTCCTCATATCATGCTCCCTTTCCAAAGTGGTAATAGTCACAGTGGGCTTGAACTACTTACAGTAATTAATTAATAATCAGCATAGGTGTTAAGGTGGAGCCAGAAAAAGGTATTTTTAAAAAATGCCGCCCTTCATTTTATGTACACATTAAAGAAAGCGAGTGCGCTGTTGCGCGTGCGCCTCCGCTTGTATGAGTGTCGGAGACTCGGAATAACCCCTAAAATAGATTAAGAGGGGTTAGAAAAAAATTGCCATAGGAAGCTTTAAAATAGGTGGGTACACGCACGGGCACATTTCATCAAATAGAAATTAAAAATAAAAGGAAAAATAATTTACAAGTGTCAAAATGGGGTTGAAAAAGCAAATAATCAGCGGAGCTGCTTCGGTGGAGAGGTGCCTATCAAAAAAGTGGGCAACGCATTTTTGCCATTGGAAGGAGAGCGGCGCGGCGATATAGCAGCGAGTAGTGAGCAATGTAGTAGTGCAGCAGTGAACACTGTAACAGTGTACCATCGCATAGCTCTGGTAGGTACCCGCCACGCGGACGACTCGCCGCGTAACTCCAACGGGGCGTGCATGCATACCGGACAGTGTGCCCCCGCTGTCCCCTCACTGCATAACCTCCGTGTTGTGCTTCACCCACTGAATCAAGTTGTGGTTCAAATTATACGACTCAATGTTCTCAAGGAAGATGTCGTAGTAAGGGAACTTGGTCGGCTCATGTAGACCGAACAGGTCGTTACTAAAATTTTTAATATTCAAATGACTTAATGAGTAGGAAGACAGAGCAATGATGTCCAGATCGACCAGCCGAAAGAAGGATCGTCTGTAGGCATCGAGAGAAAAACCAACAATCTGTTCTTGAGGATAGGCTTGTTTAAATTTATTAATCTCTAGCAAGATAACATACAGCGTCTTAGGAAGTAGCTCTTTTTTGTACAACCTTGTGAATGCACATAGGATCATATATTCAATGGTGCAGAGATCTCGGAGCACTTTTTTAATGTAGTGTCTTCTTATGAACTTGGACTGTACGTTATTTAAAATGTATTGACTTTCCACCTTGGTTTTTAATTTGATATTTTCCTTTAACTTCCTTGGACTCATATCCATGTTCATATCTAGATGGAAGTGTCCATCTCGACCTCCTGCATGTTTTCCTTCCGTTGCAGAATCTTGGTGGAAGTTTCTTTTAACGGGGGTGCAGTCTAATTTGCCTGGTCTCTGTTCTCTAAGATACTTGAGGTTAGCTTTTTTCTCCTTGGAGAAGATGCCCAATTTTTCGTTGCCTAGTTGGCCATCGTCCTCCACGCTGCTACCTCTGCCCTTCATTGGGGAGGCCTCTCGAAGGTTTTCTCCTTCCAAGAAGTGGTTATACTGGGAGTCTTCCCCCTCTGCATGGCGATTCACCTCGCCATCGATCGAATTTGACGTATCCTTCTTGAGATATTCTCCTTCCTGATCAGATGCTGAGGAAGTGTGTTCTGAGTGCGAATCCAGTAGGGCGTTCTTCTGGAAGAGACCCTTATGGAGGTTATTACCCCCCTCTTGGCAGTTTCCATCTCCACCCCGTTCGGCAGTAAGAATATGTCTATACTCACATATGGACAAAATGGCATCCACACAAGTGTGGTAAATATGCCTGATGTCGAGTCCATAGTTGATGTCATAGGACCACTGCTTTAGGAGAAGCCCATCGGCTATCTCCTTCTGCATAGTGGAATTATAAATCTGCAAGAACCTTTGGATCTTTATCAAATCTACGTAGGTAAAATAAACAGAATAGTACTTCTTTATCAGGTGAAAGTCGTCCAAATTGACATACAATATTTTGTATACCAGTTTGGAAATTTCCTCGATGTTCAAAATGGGAGAAATGTGAAGCATTTCAAACGTGAACCTCGATTTTATTCTCTTTTCCAACGTTTGAGTAATGTCCAAGACGTTCGTCAGGCAAATGATGTTAATACAGATATTTTTTCTGTGTAGTAAATCGAAGAGAGTATACAACAGATTCTGCTTCGTTTGTAGACAGAATTTTTCTACATTTTCGATGATGAGGAGAGTTTGTTTTTTTTCATTATTTATCTGGATGAGTAATTTTTCCAATTTGATAATATAATCGTTTAGAAGCAAATTACCTTCCATCTTGGACTCTCCTTCGTCTACATAATTTTGAAGCTGACTCAGAATGGATCTGATGCATTGCACATCGTCTCTGTACAGGTATGCACTGATTCGGATGGTGTAGATACACCTCTGTTCCTTCTCTTCCTTCTTTATTTCTTCTACAATTTTTTTATATTTTTCATTAAACTCGGGATTTTCATCATCAGTTCGGTTCTCCACCTGGGGCAAATGATTGTGCTCCTTCAAGAGTTCCTCAAATTGAATTTTGTTCCGTATGTTTGTGTTTTTTCTCAGAGGAGACAGGTCGTTGTTTTCGAATATGTTTTTTATGTTCATGTTGATTTGTTGCGCATTCATGTTGGCTTCACTTTCTTCCCACGCGTGGGGGATCCCCTCGAAGGAATCATCATCGGATGAGATGTTCTCATAGTCGTTGTTGATGTATCGGTTTGCGAAGGCACTGTTGCCACTCTTGCCGCCGCTCTTGCCGTCTCCCTTGCTCCCCTTCCTCGGGGTGAAGTTAAAAAGTGGCTCGTCGCAGTGAATCTTAATCTTCTTCCTCACGTGCCTCGATGACGACTCGTAGCGAGAGACTTCCTCCTGCTGGTAGCTTTTCACGGTATACGGCGTCTTCTTGTACAACTTCTTGCTCACATTGTCATCCGCTGAGAGGAATCCCACGCTTCGTTTGTCGCTTTTTCGATTCATGTTCTTTTCTATTTGTAAATATTTGTTAAAGTATTCGATGGCCAAACTTACGCAGGTCGTTTTTCCGCAGCCCAGCATTCCCGTGACGAGAAAAATTTTGTTCTCTCTGATTTTGTAGGACTTTATCAGTTTCTTGAGGAGCTCCTTGATGGAGTAGTTGAGGTCCTTGTGCTCCTCCTGGTTATCCTGCCCCTTTGTTTCACCGCTTCCAGTCTGTTTGTTATTTCCACTCGGATTACCACTTCCTCTCTGTTTGTTATTTCCACTGGGGTTACCGCTTCCGCTCTGTTTGCCACCAGGACCCTGCTTGCCGCTACCTTTCGGGGTGTCGCACCCCTCCTTGGAGAGCAAATTCTCCAGCATGATATTCGAGATGGACTCCTCCTCATACTTCTCAAAGTAGTTGCTGTAAAGCCCCCCGTGCAAGGCTAAGTTCGCCTTTATCCGCACGATATGCTTTATGTACGTCAAAATGTACACACTGTAGAAGCTTTCCCGCTTGTCCTGCTTTCCCTCCTCCGCTTTGCCATCTGCATAAATGCTATTATTTCGATATGCCTTAATCTTCACGTTCGCAATATTCTCCAGGGTAAGGTCCCCCTCCCCGTCTTTCATCATCGGTGAAAGCAACGAGCTCGGCTAGGTTCTCGCTTGGCGGGGGAGAAACGCGTAGGCCGCGCAATTGGAGGGGGGTAAAAAAAGGTAAAAAAAAAAAAAACGAACCCTTAAATTTGCAAATATGTAATAATAGTTTCCATCACTTTATCTCTTTTCAGCCTCCAAAGGAATGCAAAAAAGAAAGAAATCGAAAATCGACGAGTTCGCAAGAATGCGCCCTCGGCATGTCACACCAGTTATGAATACAAAGTGTAGGCAATACACACACGTATTTTTTTTTTTTTTTTTTTTTCTCCCCAACCATGGGCCTACGTCACACAGGGCAAACTTAATTGACATAAGAGATGCAAGAAGGCCACACCGATGTAGACGCGAAGTTTGAATAAACGTGCCAGGGCTCCAAGATAATTTCGACCGAGTGCCTTTTTTTAAGCATCTCCTTTTTAGTGGCGTAAAATTGGAAAATAGGTCACTCTCCCTTTTGCTCACTTTGCGCGCGAAATAGCGCGGCGCTTGAAATGAGCCAATAAAACCAGGGAAGTAATCGGGTGACAAAATGGGGTGAAACAGTCGGTCGAAGCAATCCGGCGAAACAGTCGACCCACTTCAGCATGCCAATAAAACGAACGAGTCAGCCGCCGCACCCACGAAACACGACCAAAGGGACCGTTTACCCCCATGGCATCTCCTCACTTATTTGAACCACACACACACCAGGAGCGCCACACACGCAGATAACCTACCATGTCAACACGTCAACATATCGACGAACCGCTGGCCCATTTAATGCCCAAATGTATGCACGCCTTGCGAAAATGTTGTGGTGTCCCTGTCTGACGCTTCAAAGGGGGGGAAGACTGGACGGAGAGCTTAGCTCATAAAGAAGTTGGCACAAAAAAAATACACCTTAAGAAAGAAGGAACAAAATGAGGTATAGGAGAAGGACCTACCTGTTCTCCCTATAGTGTTAATCCTAGACAATTACTCCCAAACGGGGTTACCGCCATCCATGTTCAGTAATTACCCAATCGGTCATTGGGGCCAAGACGGAGCTGCCACGGTTTTCTATTTACACGGTTATGTTCACTCCACTCGGGAATTCCCCTTTTTTTTTTTTTTTTTTTTATCACATCATGATCAACTTTGGTAACTTGTTTCCCCCTCCTAGGGTAACATTTAGGAAAAAAAAAATAATGGTACTCTTTTTTTTTTTTTTTTTTTTCAAACAAAGTGGACCCAACTGGGAGCGGAAGAGCAAGGGCCCTTTTCAAAAAATGACAATTTGTAGGTGGAACAATTTCTCAAAGGGAAAAATAGAACCACTTGAAAATGTATTCATTTTTTATATGCACACATAGGTGTGTACATTTCTGTTTTCACGAGTCGCTCTCAAATAAACTCTCCGTTGTGAAACACGGGGAGTCGAAAATGCAATCATAGGAAATCGACGAACATAGCTATATGACCCTATCCAGACACCCTGAACCTTAGCATAGGCGAGGCCTATTTGTTGGAGTAACATCCCCTTAGGGAACCGCCACTACGTATGTTACGTTCCTGGGGTGTGGGGTTCCATTTTTATTTCCCCATTTCCCCTCTACCCCTGTTAAATGGCAGCTCATTTGTTCAATTCTTTAATGAGCGAGGGAAAGGAAGTATAACCCATACTGAACTATCTAATAGCGGGATGACCTAACCAAATGGGAGAGTTACTATGGGGAGATTTTTCCCAATTTGTAAACAAGTTGGTAGCATCATCGCTTCGTTCTCTTTCCTTCAATGTTTAGCGAACAGTGCTCGCGAGGTGTTCGTGGCCAAGTGTTGACTTGAAGAAAATAAACGTGACGACGTCCTGTGCGAAGGAAGCACATGTGATGTTCTACTGCCGTTACACAGCATCCAAGGAGCGGTTCAAAGCCCAGTAGATTGGGGGCATAACAAAAAAAAGAAAAACTGTGGTTTGATGACGCGCCCTCCCCAAATGGTAGCCCTCGCTCAGGGAATAATTATTTCAAGTGGTTATTCCTTCACAGGGACGTACAAATGTCGCAGTTATGCCGACATAACACGTCCGCCTACGCGCATAGGTACAAACGCTTATCATCTGTTCACACGTGGGTGCATCCCAATGTACATGTATGGGCATATGCAATGTGCCAATGAAGGGTCCTACCCCACGGGCATAACTTGTGCCTAGGCGCACCCCCAATTTGTTCCACGTCCGGCCGCTTCTCCTCATAATCAGCGTGTTCTACAAAAAGGGGAATTCCCCCTACGGAGGAAGAAAAGGATAAATAGGCCTTTTGAAAATGTGCTTTTTGAAAATAGGCTTCTTCAAAATCGGCCTTTTGAAAATATGCCTAATATAAAAACGACTATTAAAAAAACCCCTCTGAAAACCCTTCCCCGCCGACGTTATAATCTCCCGATTAGCGTCGAACTGGTTGTTTCCTGCAGATTTCTATTCCCTTAACGTCCCCATACTTAGGCCAGCGTCGCGCTGATACATGTACCTGCGGGATAGTACTACATTACATATAAATGATTCCACGCGTTCTCGCCGCTGGCGTGTACATGAGAACGTCGGCGTAAAATTTACTAAGCACCGTTGCGCAAAGGAGAAAAAAAAAAAAAAAAGCAAAACAAAATTTCGCCATACAAATTAAGAAAATACCTGTTGATTAGCAGTCCCCTTTGTGCTGATAATCCTCACGGGTTTTTATACAAACTGAAGGCGATCTGAACCTACAATGGTGAGAGTAACGAAAACGGCCAAGGGGATGAATCGCGACTTTTGCATCTGTTAACTCAAAAAGCCCCACCGTCCGACACGTGTACCGTGAGGTCACTCTACGGGCAGGTGCGCGAGCGATGCTTGTTGTAGCGGAGGCCTCAGCAGTACCCGCAGCAGCGGAGAAGTCGTGTAGTCTCCGAGAAGTGGTGTTACCTACACGGTAAAGAGCGCCCCCCCGGCATCTGCCCCCGTGAGCTTATAGTAGATAATAAGGAAAAAGCACAGGACCAGATGTTTTCCCCCCAATTGGGTTGAACGGCATCGTCAACTGGTCATCCCAATTTGGAGCGGCGCCAATCGCAGTAGCGCCAATCGCGGTAGCGCTAACCTCAACATCGCCAACTGTGCGGCCACACCACTGCTTCACAGCCCCTCTACAAAATGAGCGACGAAACCAAGGATGGGAAGAAAACTCCCTCCGAAGACGAGAAGGACAAGGAATTTGAGGAGAAAATAAAACACCTGACCCTGGACGAGAGAGTGAAGAAGGCCCTGAACCTTAAGCTCGAGGGGAACAATGAATTTAAGAAAAAAAAATACCAAGAAGCCATCAGCAAGTACAAGGAAGGGTTGAAGTACATACACAAGTTGGAAAATAAAAATGAAAAAATGATCGAATTGGAGGTGGCCTTTTATCAAAACATGAGCATATGCTATTCCAACGTAGAGAATCACAACCAAGCGTATGAGTACGTAAAAAAAGTACTACAACTGGATAAGGATAACGCCAAGGGGTTGTTCCGACTGGGACAAATTGAATTCAACCGATGCAACTTTGACGTGGCGAAGGAGAAAATACAAGATTTTATTAAGGCACACCCAGACAATATGGAAGCCAAGAAGCTGCTTAAAAATATCCTCATCAAACAGAACGAACACAATAAGAAACAGAAGCAGGCCTTCTCCCAAATTTTCGAAAAAGCCTCTGGACTGTACGATGACAGAGAAAAGGAAATACAGAGGAAGAAGAAGGAAAAATATGAAAGTTACTTGAAATCGTGTGCTGAGAAGAACGAAAAGATTGTCGACTTTGACGAGTGGGAAGTTATGGAGAGAGAGAAGCAGAATGAGGAGCAAAAGCAGAAGGATGAGAAGAAGCAGAGCAAAGCGGAGAAGAAGAAGTCAAAGTATAACGATAATATGAAAAAAAAAAGTGAATCACTCACGTCCAACACGACGAATAATTCGTCCTGCTTAGACATAGACGAGGAAGACCAAAAAATAATCGACGAGACCAAAAAAATGGGGTACTGCTATTTTAGGAAAGACATAAAAGAAGACGATAAAAAATTTTTCGAGAAAAATATGCCTCAAAAAATAGAGCATAACATTAGTGATGACTACAATTTGTATAGCAATGAAAATAAAGCCATCTCCGCTTGGAACGCAGCCGGAACTACATATGAAGAGAAGGACAAGAGCACGTGGGCAAAACAGAAATTAGAGCAGTGCTTCAAAAACATCCACTTTAAGAACACAGAAAAGTCAGACTTGCTCAATTTAAATAACCAAAATGAATATAACTTGTTGAATGCCGATTATCCGGAAATCCTACCAATTCAATATTTGAACAAAATTGAGGTCAAGGAGATCAAAGACCTCAACGTGGATGCTCAGATCGTCGTCATACGGGGCACGAAGAGGCACATCTTTGAGCTCTCCTGCAATTTGTACGTAACTCTAAACATCAACATCACTGAATTCCACATACATAAAATTATCGTCCAGATAGCCGAACTTTCTAGCGAATTAGAAGCGGGCAAAACATGGAGAGACTACATCACTGTGAGGAAAAACGACAAATTGAAAGTCCCAGACAAGCTGTTCAGCAACATCTATGAGTTCCTCATCGAGAAGGTGGAGAACCAAGTCAGGTACTTCACAGAGGAGTACAGTAAGATGTGACCTCCATGGGGGGAGCCGCTTCCTCGCCCCCGCCAAAGAAAAGGGCACCCTCCCCAATATGTTACGCAGACGATCGTGTAGCCTGCACGTACGAAGTTAATTAAACCAGTGCAAATACACACACGTGCAAATAAAGACACAGGTGTCAGTAACCCCTTCACGTAGTCATAGCGCAGCTGAATTGATTGTCTCCTCCCACCCCCCGCTTTCTCACTTTTTTTTTTTTTATGAACATATATTTGACATATGTAACTTTTTCTACTTCGCTTCCCGGAACGTCGCCCCGAGGTCTTACTCAAAAAACTGCTTCTTAACTGTACAAAAAAAAAGAGAAAAAAATAGAAAATTCCATCACCTCAAGTAACACCGTGTGTGATAGATCCCATCGTAAAAAATTCCGCTCTGCGTCGTTTGGACGTTTTCGCTAAAAGGCCTGTCGATAGGTGCCCACCACCTTGGTAAGTCCCAAATGGGAGAATTAAGAAAAAGGCGTGACACTAAGGAGGTGCAAAATAGAACTTGCGCTGCGCAGTTGCGCGTAGACCGTTGTCCCACCCAATTGGGCAAGCCTCCTGAGCCTCCTTTTGTTGGAGTGCATGTTAAATATGCTGAAAAGCGTGCCAAGTGTTAAGCGGGATGTCAAAAAGAAAAAAAATAAAATAAAAAAAAAAGGGAAGAGGAAGGGGATGTGCAAAACGAGGAACAAACGGGGCGCTCAACGCCTCAACCCCATTGTAGCTTCAGCCAACTGGATCCCTCCTACTGGTTGATTCTTTCCATTCGCCATAAAGCATTAAATTGGCCAGTTCCTGCCATCACGTCCGTATTCGAAAACGCGAACACTCTTAAACCTGAAGCGTGTTCATCAAACTGCCTATATAGTCGAACAGCTTTTTGTAGCTTTCTTCGTTCATCCTCTCCATATCTAAAAAATTGTTTCTCTTAGCGAACCCATAAACTCCGGAGATGAGATTTTTAAACTTCTCACTGTACTGCTCATCGTACATTGCTTTCTTAAACGTCTCTTCTAGCGCATTTTTTCTTGCGTCTCCGTCCTTTCCACTTGACAACATCGTATCGAGCAGCTTAAAGCTGATGTCGTACTCAGTCTGATTTAGGATGAGATGGTCGTATTGCTGCCTAAAATTGTTGTACTTAGTGTGGTGCTCTCCTTTGTCCATAATATTTCTTTTATCTGCTCCTTCTAGTAGCTTGTCGTACAGTATGTCCACGTGATTGACTTGCGCTGTGGGGTTGACCTTCTGCTCCGGGGCGGCTGACCCAGATGACCCGACTGACCCGGATGACACGGCTGACCCGGATGACCCGGATGACCCGGCTGACCCGGATGACACGGCTGACCCGGATGACCCGGATGACCCGGATGACTCGGATGACCCGGATGACTCGGATGACTCGGATGACACGGCTGGGTTTGTGGCCTCTGTGGAATTGTTCGAAGCAACCGAAGGCTTCGCAGCGGGTTCAGTTGTTGACACTGGATCATTTTCATGTTGAGGACCTTGACCTTGGGCACTTGCACCGGGAGCACTTGCACTGGGAGCACTTGCACTGGGAGCACCTGTACCGGGAGCACTTGAATCTGGAGCATCTGTATCTTCTCTCTCTGTATTTGTTCCCCCTCCACTTGTTCCCCCTCCACTTGTTCCTCCTCCACTTGCTCCTCCTCCACTTGTTCCTGCTCCACTTTCTCCCCCTGTGTCTGTTCCCCCTTGGCTTGTTAATCCTTTACTGTCTCCCGCACCACTATCGCCATTTCCAACTTTTCCCTCTCCACCACTGCCACTTTCACTCTTCACTACTGTGTCCTCATTTGCCTTGACGGTCTGCCCGGCGATCTTCTTATCGTTAAGGTCCAATTCACCTTCGGCCCCCGGCGAGGTATGCCCCTTCTGTGACGCCGATTTCGCCTCCTGCTCACTTTTTAAATTTTTGAATTCCTCCAACTTTTTCTTTAACATCAAAATTTGATCTTCGGTGAATTTCTTGGATAACTTCTCATCCTTAATTTGTACCCTTAGGTTTTGCAATTTCCCGTTTAGTGTTTTTAACTCATCGTTATTCTCGTTATCTGCATCGTTGTTGTTATTGTCTGCATCGTTCTCATTGTTATCTACATCGCTGTTCTTGTTATCTGCATCCTCCTTGTGTGTGTTCTTCTTCTCCTTTTTATTATCTTCTCCCAGGATTGGCCCTGCGCAGAGCAGGAGGAGGCAGGATACCAGGACGATTCGGCTCTTCATTGCGCTGAAGGAATAGCGATAGGGGAATATGCAATGGGGGAATCGCTCTCCGGGAAACACGACGAAGTAGCCTTAAAAGGGCAGCGCCGAATCAGAGTAGCTGAACAAACACGGGGAGAGCATCCCCCTCAAGTGGCCAATTCTGGGTGACGCAAGGCACCAACGAGGGCGAGCCAGCTATGCATACGTGTATCCCAAATTTGCTCCAAGTTGCAGCCTGCTCTTTGTGTGATCCTCAGTGGGAACGGGAAAAAAAAAGATAACAGCTGAAAAAGCTAGCAACAGAATGAGCGAGTTGCAGAATAATCTATCAGTGCTTCCTTGTATTCGTAACCCCTCTTAGTTACACACCTGGGTAATTGAAAAAAAAAAAAAGAAAAAAAAAAGTTTCACAGCGAACTTAGGGGCAAACATATAATAATTATCCTGGTCGTAAGAACCGAAGTAAATGCTTCCCAAACTTTCGGGGCCACTCGATAAAACATTCCCATTCTTACCATTGCATTTGCACACATTCCCCATTTGAACGTTCGAGAAGAGAACATAAAGAATAAACCATTCGCTACGTTGGTTTCCTCGTCGCCTTTACAACTAAACCAAGTGCACATCTCCTGAGTTCGATTCCTTCGTGCGTGTTGCAATTTAGCATACACCAGAAATGGAATGACTTAGCAGTTCACACGCTTTTGGCTTTTTTTTAAAAAAGGTAAAAATCATAATGAGCCAATATGGGCACATTCTTTACGGTCAGATTTGTCATGGCGGGGGCGAGAATGTGGACAATCTGATCGGGTGAGCCATATTAATAGTGAGCAATTTTAGTGCACCAAGAGGGCGGCAAAAAAAATGAAAAAAAACTAAAAAAACGAAGAAAAAAACTTCATCCGCAAATTCGTACTACACAATTTTATACGCATATGAATTTCCAAAATGGTGAAAAAATTGAGCAGAGTGGAGGAGAAATTCCCACAATCGAGATTATCTATCCGTCGAGTGTGCAAGAATCATCGAGGCCTCTAGCCCACCGGCAGATCGAGCACAGGTGAAAAATCGTTGCCCAGAAAATGTGTACTCGCAAATGTACGCAAAA
>NW_008481840.1:397589-438786 GCF_000524495.1 Plasmodium inui San Antonio 1
TGCTCGTACTTCTTTCGAAAGTCATTATATTTGCTGTGGAAAAGGGGGACGTGAATTCCATCCTTTCCTTCTGTTGTTTTAAGTAGTTCATCGTAGAGCTTGTCCAGGTACTTCACATCCAGGGTGCCTCCCTTTGGACACTGTCCCCCAGCAGCGCCTACACCTGCTGATACCGATGCGGATGATGGAGATGGCGTTGTGGGGGATGGAGCTGTCTCTGGGGGTGATGTAGCTGGGGCTTGGGATGATGTAGGTTGCGTTGGGGATGATGAAGTTTCCGGGCTTTCTGGAGCCGCCGATGGGAGGGGTGTAGGTTCTGTATTTGAGTTGTCTGGTCCATTATTCCCTAGGGGGGTTCCAACTCCATCGTTTTCTTGTGATCCATTTGTTGAGGTAGTCGGACTTGATTCACTTAAAGTTTCTGTGTTTGTTGCGTCTAATGATCCTCCTTCTGTACTACCGCGACTAGTTAGGGGTTGAGAAGGACGCTGGGAATCCGAAGCTTCTGTGGACGGTCCGGTAGCTGATTTATCTGTCAAATGCTCTCCCGCACTAGATGTTTCCCCAGACTTTTCATCATTTCCGTCCACTTTCTTTTGATCCGTACTTGACTGTCCCTTAAATTTGCCATTGCTCTGTCCAGCCAAGTCCCCATCGTCCTTATCCAGGTCGTCTTCGTCCATTCCAAAAATTGTTTTCTTGCCCGAATCGTCTGCGGCCTCGTTTTCTAGCAGGTGGCCTGGACTTTCCCCTTCGTTGTCGTCACCAGGTTGCTGCTGATGATCAATCTGTTTCTTCAAAGCCTCAATTTCTTTGTTAAAATCTTCGCTGTTGTCCGTAGCACTGAGTTTGTACAAACTTTCCAGCTTCTTCATCAACATGTGCATGTCGTCCTCCTCCAGATTTTTCTTCTTCTTCTGGATGCCATGCTTTTCAGACAGCACGAAGCGAAAGGAAATTAAAAAGGAAAAGGAGAAGAAAAAAATCACGATCGTTTTCTTCATCTTTTTCATAAAAATTGGAAAAAGGAAACTATCGATCCGCGCAAAAATATAACATAAAATTATCTTCTAAAATGTGTGTTCTAAGGGGGGGAACAAATGCCAAAAGATTTTCACTCCTGCCACTTGTGCATTCGAGTGTGTATGAATATATGCACCCATGATCGAGAGTTTCTTCTTATTTTTATGTTTTTATATTTTTCTATTTTCATATTTTTTTTTTTTTTTTTTTTATGTTTTTCCTTTTGCAATTATTTGCCCCCATTTTAAATTACCCAGTAATGAGAATAAAAAAAGACGCTTTCAGCGAAAAATGGACGCATTAAACGAATCCGGCAGCAGACGGAGGTCGACAAAAAGATTTTTTCTCGCCACACCATATGAGCATTACAAACTTTGGGGAAGTTAACTCCTTCCACGGGGGTTACTATTCTCCATTATGTGTGTTTCCATGCCGTCCATTTGGGAAAAACGAAATTTCGTCCCAAATTTGTTATCGTCCCAGTTTTATCTACCCAGATAATGTGTGAAAATCGTTAAAAGGTGGTTATGCCAAATGGGGGAGAATACTCATGGTTTAGTCTGCGCCAAAAAAAAAAAAAAAAAAGATCTCATTCTTTTATATTCATTTGCAAACATATGAGCATGCCTGTGTATGTTCATTTCCGAAGCGAAAAAGATGCGAGTTGTTTAATTCACCCCAAGGAATCGATGCTAATTTTGTGAGCACTGCCAACCTGACTATAGAACAAAATATTTGGCCAGAGGTGGAGAATGGCACCATCGTCTTCTGCTTTCGAATGGCTAATTTGAGTGAACTTGAAGTGGACCAACCCATGAGAAATTTTGTCCTTTCCTAGTTCGTCAAATTGTACATCTTAATGTGAAGTACAGCTAACGTTCTGGTAAATTATGCTAATCCCTTTTGTAAGGAGGGGATATCAAAATGGGGCTACATCCCAAGAAGGATTCTTTTTTAAAGGACATCAGAGAGAGTTGTTAAGTTGGGTGTCGCGCTTCGCTCATTCACGCAGACAAAGGGGAAAAAAAAAACAAAAATACACACACACAGGTACGTATGTATGCATGTCCGTATGTGTGCATGTAGGTATGTACCTTTTGTTCATATGAGTATGCGCACAGAACTACCAGCTTCGAAATTTAAATGAAAAATTATAACGGTGATGCCGCTTTTTTCTGAAAGCAGGAAAAATAGCAAAGTCTAAAATTGCATATACCACGATTTTTGATTATTGCGGCTCCTTTTCAAAGTCTTTTTCGCCTTCTTTTCCCAATTTTTCATCAATATGTTGAACCAAATGGGAACGTGACGAACGACCGAGTAGGCAGAGGCGGTCGCCTTCCCAAAATCGGTTCCTTCGAAGGGGAAGACCAAAAGGGTAGGAAACAGAACAAAGCACACAAAATTGACATCACATAACTGCCAAAGTAACCTTGTGGGAAGGGTTGGCTCCCGCGAAAGTTGAACAACTTTAGCGCCTCATTGATCAACCGTTTTAAAGGAAAAAAAAAATAATAATAAAGTGTTCCTTGCACAGTTACTTATTTGCACATGTCCAATCGCCCATCATATATGCTCATGTATTTACCAGGGTTACTATGAAATGACATTAAAAACAAATTACGCCTTTTAAATGAGAGCTGCGAAGCCATGTGAAAAGCCTCTGAAAAACCTGTCCATCCATCCATGATTAAAAAAATATGAAACAATAACAAAAAAAGTACAATACTGAATGGTAGAAGATTAGCGGAAAAAATATTCCAACCGCTTAAATCACTTCAATCGTGTTGAGGAAACTTAGCGCGTTTGTTAAGAGATCCATGTAGAGGTTCTCATTTTCCATTTGGTCTCTTCCGCAGGGGGTGTCCTTCTTCGAGTATCCATACAGGTTATGGATAAAATTGTCAAACTCTTGTAAGAAGTTTTCGTCTTCTAACACTTTTTTAAAAATGTCCAGTGGACAGGTGCCATTTGAATTTTCTCCCTGGGAACAGCCTCCGAAGTTATTTGCCCCCACTGAGTTGTCCCCATTCTGAGTCGGAGATTTATATTTTTGTCCCTCGTCCTTACCTTTGTCGTCCATTGGTGGAGGGTTTATCTGGTTGGCACTGTCTTTAGTTAAGCCTACGTCCTTGTGCAGTTTGTTAAAGCATTCCTTATTTGGTTTCTGTCCACTCAGGGGAGGTTTTATGGCCTTGTCTCCGTCTGATGATGTCTCACGGAGAGGTTGTCCTCTCTTCTTAGTTTCTTTCTCTAACTTGAAGTTCCCCGGGACGTCATCTTTTCCCTGTTCCTCTAACTGGAAGTTTCCCTGCATGACATCTTTTCCTTTTTCTTCTTCTTCTTCTTTTTCCTCCTCTGTGCTTCCTCCCAGTGGTGATCCTCCTACTAGCGCACTACTTGCCGAAGTGGAACTTTCTAACTTAGCTTCATCCGCATCTGCACCTTCGTCTTCTTCTGCCTCTTCGAATTCATCGATTACACCCTCTGCCGTTCTTTTTACCGAGTCAGGCACCACGTCCGGAAGGCTGTCATCCTCCTCGCCATAGGCGGGTTGCTCCTCTTCTGCATCACCCGCTTCTTCGACTACCTCAGGCACCTCCACTTGCTCCATCTGCTCAAGGATCTCCTCCTCATAGTCTTCTACGCCTTCTAAGTAGTCCAATCGATATGACTCATCCAATCCTTCTGCATCTTGTCTGTCTCCTGCCTCTTCCAAACTGAAAGGTTGTCCCTTTACAGACTCAACTCCTGGTTTCTCCCCCAAAGTGGGGTCCACCTTTTTGCCAGTATCCCCCTTTTCATATTTCTGCAAATCTTGAATTTGCATCTTCACCAATTCAATTTCTTTCTTTAAATTTCCATCCGAATTTGTTAAGCTCTCTTTTTGCAAACTCTCGAGCTTCCTCCTCAGTATGCTTATGACATCATCCTCCAATTTTTTTTTATTTTCCACTCTGGATTTTTCACACCATACGCAGCAGCAGAGAAGGAGGAGTATCACAATGGACAGGAATAGTGCAATTTTTTTTCCCCCCATTTTGGGGAAGTAATAAATACCCTGCTTACGATGTAAGCGAAAGGGGGAGTGTAAAAACTGTCTGATGGTGTTCCTTTGGATAAAACTCGTGGACGCACTGCATCAACTGATGGGCTGTCTAGTTAACAGGTTAAGAAAATAAAATAAATAAGTAAATAATTAAATGCATAAATGAATGAGCACTGAAATAATTTCAGCGAGGGACACCCCTATAGGTGGACGTGTTTCACCGCGCCTTCCAAATAAAGTAAAGAAATCTCAATTTATAAAAATCGACCTTAGTGTATAAAAAAAAAAAAGGACGCAAAAGAGATGTTCATAATAACAGTAAAATAAAATTGCTTTATGTCTTTGTGGACACGGTCTTTTTCATCCTTCCTGACAAAACGGGTCTAAGTTAACTGACTATTCCAAAGAGGTACTTCGTCTGCAATTTTTTTCTCAAAACGAGTGAACGTCATTGCAGAGGGGTCAGCAGAGGTTATGGGCCGGTCAGCTCCGTGCCAGTTTGGTGTCTCAACACGAGGGAATTGAAAAAAAAAAATTCGCAAAATTGGAAGCAACAAGTTTATAATCGCGAAACTGCAAAATTGCAAACGAGTCATGCGAAGGAAGTACGAGGGCCAAAGGAGTGCACTTTCGACCGCGACAGTCAGGGCGATGCACCAAATTGTTAGTGCAACGGAAAATGTCCCTCCCCACAAAAAAAAATGAACTTATTTTGCCAACTTCAAAAACGCAACAAGAGTACATTGCGATATTGCACCTTTATGAAAAAATAAAAAATACACAAGTCGAACGGCAAGCAATTCTTTTTTTTTTTTTTTTTTTGTTTGAAAACGCACAAGTTGATGAAGTTTGAATCATATTTAAAAAACAATACAAACACTTAACTAAATTGATTTACAAAAATGGATTTTTCGCTTCTTTCAAAATGCTCAACGTCTCTAGAAGAATTAATCCTGAGGCAGTGCCAGTCAATCAATTCACCTCAAGAGTGTTCATCAAGCTGATGGCATTCTTTAGCAGATCGGAGTACCTTGTATTGTCCATCCCATCCTTACCTAAGTAGCTGTGTCTCTTAGCAAATCCGTACAGCCCCTCTACAAAGTTGTCGAACTGTTCTTGAGATTTCTCGTCATCTAGGACTTTTTTAAAAACTTCACTCAGGGAAGTAGTAACTGAAGTTTCCCCCTCTTTCTTAAATCCGACGTTAAATAGATTCTTCACAATTTGATATTCCACAGGGTTCATGCTAAGCTTGTACTTCTTCTTTATCGTGCTGTATTTGCTGTCATAAGCTTGCTTGTTAATGTCGTTGGTTCTGTCCGAGATGTTCATAATCTCATCATAAAGCTCGTCCAAGTACTTAATTTTGACATCGTCCGAGTTAGTGATGGTTTTTGGTGGAGTGACTGCTGATATTGGTTTCGGAGAGACTTCTGATGTTGTTTGTGAAGTTACAGCTGGTTGTTTATTTCCTTGTGAGACTGCAGGGGGAGATTGTGGAGGGCCTCCTGCAGGTGGCGATGTTCCTTGTTGATTACCTCCGGTTACTGGGCCTTCTTGTTGACTTTCTGCTGCAGGGGTAGGATTTGCTTGGGGGTCCACTGTGTTCGTTCCTGATTGTCCCGATGGCGTAACAACTGTCTGGTTTTCAGTTTCCCCAGTCTGTTCACCTGCTGGTTTAACTTCCGATGGTTGGACACGTTGTTGTTCTACTTCTCCAGAGGTGCCCTTCGGATTTGTTAGTGTTGTAGCAGCCTCTGTAGTGGAAACCACCTCAGTGGCCCCTTTCACAGGTTTTGATGGAGGTGTGTTTGTGTCCGAATTCCTCTGCGCATCCTCTTGGGAATTCTGACCCTTTGCTTCATCTTCCTCATTCGCCATGACTGTACTCCATTTTCCCATGAAATCCGCGTCCTTCTTGAGATGGGTGCTTTTCTGAGGGTCATTTTCGTTTTCTTCGTTTCCCTCCTTGGGATCCTCCAACGTGTATTCCAAAGTGTCGCCATGCTGCTCCTCCTGCTGCTCCTGATCTTCGTCCTGATCTTCCTCCTGATCTTCCTTCTGCCCTTCCTTCTGCTCTTCGTCCTGATCTTCCTCCTCTTCCTCCTCCTCTTCCTCCTGCTGCTCCTCCTGCTCCACTTCTACATTTTCTTCTTCGTGTTTTTCCAATTCATTCACTTCATCGGAATCTTCCGACACATCATCTCCCATAATTTCATTTAAGTTATCCAACTTTTTCTTCAACGAGTTTAGCAAATTATTCTGCCCATTAGGAAGGTTGGGGACCCCATTTGGAGTGTCTGCACCCCATGTTGGATATTGGGCCAGCAAGAAAAGGCAGATAAAGGAGGAGAAAAACAAATTAATCCCTCTGTTCATCTTGATGAAGGAGAAGTACATATGTGGAGCGTGTGGTGTTTTTCCTTTAACTAAATCGTTGTAAGGTTAAGAAAAAAAAGTAAAAAAAAAAATCGCAACACGGGAACCGTAACAGAGCAGGTGCGTCAACACAATGTGTGTATAGCAACGGGAAAGAGAAAAATGTCCAAATTTTTTTTTTTCACCATGCAGGTGTGCCGATGTATATGTAAATCAGTTGTGCGGTTTTCCCAGTTTCCTATGGTTTCACCGCGCAAAGACGAAGCATTGCCTGGTGCTGGCCAACTTATGCGCGAAAAAATAATTTCAGAAAAACGGAGCTGCCAACACCAATGTATCTGAAAGAAAAAAAAAACGTTAAGTAGCCCCCGCATGCGCAACTGGGACGTTGCCAAAATTGATTCCTGCGCAAATTTCCTCTGTGGTGAACCAATTACGTCTATTTTGGGAAAAAAAAAAAAAAAAGTCAAAATGGAACTGAAAAATGAAGTCAGAATTGCAGTTAAAAAAGAAGTCAAAATTGAAGTCACAATTGAAGTTAACGTTAACATGTCATTCCTTTGACCATTGCCCACCTCGGTGGACTGCACAAAAAGTGTACAACTATTCGCCACGTCCCTTCACAACAAATTCGGACCGTCAACCTGTTCAACCGCACGACTGCATATCCGTGTTGCCAGTCCAAGAAAAAAAAAAAAAAAAAAGAACTTCAATTTTAAAAATTAACAACAATTGGGAGTACTTAAAAGAGAGCGGACAAATATCAAAAAGAAGGTTAGCCATAAACTGCTGACCGCAATTGATGATGATTACATTATTTCAATCGTGTTCAGCAAATTTATGACATTTTTTAGCACCTCTTCGCATAGTTTCCTATCCGTCATCCTCTCTCCCCTTAAATAATTGTGACGTTTTGCAAATCCGTAGAGGCCATGCATAAAGTTGTCAAACTGTTTTTGCAAACCCGCGTCATTCAACAATTTTTTGAAAAACTCAACGGGGCAACCACACTTGGAATGCCCCTCCTTGAAGAAGCCTTCAAACAAGTTTTTCACTATCTGGTACTCCCGCTCATTCATCGTATGCTCGTACTTCTTTCGAAAGTCATTATATTTGCTGTGGAAAAGGGGGACGTGAATTCCATCCTTTCCTTCTGTTGTTTTAAGTAGTTCATCGTATAGCTTGTCCAGGTACTTCACTTCGAGGGCGCATCCATTTGGACACTGTACCACAGGAGCGATTACACCTGGTGATGCCGGTCGGGATGATGGAACTGGGGGAGGTGATCCAGGTGGCGTTTGGGATGATGTAGATGCCGGGGGGGTTAATGGAGCTGGGGGTGATTGACCTGAGGGTGCTGCTACTGCGGATGATGGAGCTTGCTGTGTTGGAGTTTCCTGGGTTGATAGTGCTGCCTCTTGGGTTGCTGGAGCTGCACCTGGGAGGGATGGAACTTCCCCTGTGGGGGATGGAGCTGTCGTGGGGGTAATGGAGCTGCCGGGGGTGGTGTCTGGGGGTGATGATTCTGCCCGGGCTTCTGGGGGGTTGCCCAATTTTTCGGAATTTTTTCCTTCGTTTGCAGATGTTGCAGGGGATTGCGTTTGTGAGAGCCCCTCTGTTGTAGTACTATGCCCGGTAATTACACTTGGTAGGACGGGTGTTCCGAGTTTAAGAGATTCAGGGGCACTTTCGGGTGAAGCTTCTGAATCTGGTTGATGAGAAGTATGCTCTTTATCTGTTTCTTCTTCTTCTTCCTCTTTTTCTTTATCTGTTTCTTCTTCTTCCTCTTTTTCTTTATCTGTTTCTTCTTCTTCTTCCTCTTTTTCTTTATCTGTTTCTTCTTCTTCCTCCTCTTTTTCTTTATCTGTTTCTTCTTCCTCTTTTTCTTTATCTGTTTCTTCTTCCTCTTTTTCTTTATCTGTTTCTTCTTCTTCCTCCTCTTTTTCTTCTTCTTCTTTCTTTTCTTCTTCTGCTTTCTTTTCTTCTTCCTTTTCTTCTTTCTTTTCTTCTTCTTCATTCTTATCCTCTTCCTGCTTTTCAACACTGCCTGTTGCCCCCTTTGTGATAGTTTTCTCCCCTTGCCCGATAAAATCGGCGTCGTAGCTGTCTGAGTCCTCTTCATCTTCCCCAGAAATTGTTTCCTTGCCCGAATCGTCTGCGGCCTCGCTTTCTAGAAGGTGGCCTGGACTTTCCCCTTCGTTGTCGCCGCCAGGTTGTTGCTGCTGATCAATCTGTTTCTTCAAGGCCTCAATTTCTTTGTTAAAATCTTCGCTGTTGTTCGTCGCACTGAGTTTGTACAAACTTTCCAGCTTCTTCATCAACATGTGCATGTCGTCCTCCTCCAGATTTTTCTTCTTCTTCTGGATGCCTAACTTTTCAGACGACACGGTGCTGGACGAAAGCAGCACAAAGAGGGAACCGAAGAGTGCAATTTTTTTCTTCATTTTTTTTTTGCCAAAAGGGCGATTGTTTAAGGCGCTATACTGATGCACAGTGCGTTATTTGGGTAATGTTTATTTAGGAAAAGCGCATTTGATGAGAAAGAAAAGTGTGTGGCTGAAATAGTGAACTTTTTTTTTATCTTCCTCCTAGATCGAAGTGAGTGAATATGTGCACATATATTTGGACACTCACGTGTGCGTATTTTTAATTTTTTTTTTTCCCGTCAAATTAATCTTTTCTCCAATTCAAAAGGGGACTCCTTAATGGCAAAATTGCACGCTGGGGCAATTTGCCTGGAAGCAAAAAGACCCCCAAAAAATTGGCAATTTTCGCTCCTGGTGAATTAGGCAGTTGTGAATTACCCACTTGGTGAATTACTCACTTGGTGAATTACCCACTTGGAGAATTAGCACCGGGGAAGTTAGGACCGGAAAAACACGGCGAGAGGCGCCAAATTGCAACTAGGTCAGGGTCGATACACCAATTTCGCATTTGCATGCATGTATTTTATGTGCCTTTGCAAAGGAAGCGCATTTGGGTTTTCTCTTCTTATGCGAGAATTCACCATGGATTATACGTAGCCGATTGAAGTGTACATTGACAGCGCAGTTTTTTTTTTTAAATTGACAAGATAGACATGGTGAAGTTCTGTTGATACAGCTTTTTCCGACGTGTGCATGGTCTCCAAAAAATGGGACAACATGGGGTCATCCCTAGTGGAGCGAGTGGCAGAATAAGGCTGGCCAAAACGATGGGAGAAAAACAAAAATTGAAAACGGAAAGAAAGTTTTTCTCATTTTGTCATCACGCAAACTGTGGCAGTGCATTATCTGTTAAGATGCAATTTCGTTTGCCCCACCTGGGCGGCACAAGTACACCCATGCAAAGGTTAATAAATCGGACAAAACAAAAAAAAATGCTTAAATGTAACATATGTTACATGAAAAAAAAATGCTCAAATGTAAAAATACGTTACACGAAAAAAGAAAGAAAAGTCTCATGGGGTATGCGCTACGTGGGTAAACGGCCCAATATTCCAAACTTCCGAAGCGGCGAAGTGGGAAAGGAAATTACTCATTTTCACTTGTTCATTGGTCCACTTGCTCAGTTGGCTTCAAGTGTGTCCCGCAAACTTAACGCAGTTACAAACAAATTTCTGTACGCATTGGTCAGGTTCATCCTCTCGCCCCTCAAGTAGCTGTGCCGTCTTGCAAATCCGTAGAGGATATGCTGAAAGCTGTCATACTCTTTTTGCAAACTCACGTCATTCAACACTTTTTTGAAAAATTCACTAGGGAAACCATCATTGAAATTTCCCCTCCTTGAAGAAGGCGTCAAACAGTTTTTTCCCTATTTGGTACCCCCAATCGTTCATCCTAAATTCGTACCTTTTCCTCACATCATTTTATTTCCTGTGGAACGGGGGGACATGAACTTCATTTTTTTCCTGCGTGGTGTGAAGGACTTCTTCGTAGAGCTCTTCGAGATAGCTCACATTCGGATTGACAGCACTCTCACTTTGTTGGGAAGCTTCCTGTGCGATTCGTCGCGTCCCCGTTGTGTTTTATCACTGGTTTTGCTGCATCTGGATTTGGCACGACAGACGTTCCCCATACATTATCTGCTGTCTGTGGCCTGTGAGATGTGGTCCATGAACTGTGGCCCATTAATAGCTTCCCATTAACTTTGGGCGTTTGTGATGTTCCACCCCCTGTAGAGGCTGCAGCCACCCTCGCCCTTCACGAGCTGCTGGTGGATGAATGAGTAGGAGATCCTCCCTTAGCCAGTTCCCCCATATTTGCGGAAGCCTTGGGTAGTTTTCTCTTAGCTCGTGCTTCTTCCCCGCCATCATCGTTGTAGGTCCCCTCCACTTTGGGCTTCCTCAGGTCGATGAAGTCCGTATCGTAGTTACCCAGATCGCCTTCATTTACGCCGAAAATGGTCTTCTTGGTTGACTCATTTGAGGCCTCGTTTTCTAGACGAGGGCTGAGGTAGTATCCGTGGTGTCTTGCACCAGGTTGGTGCAACTGGTCAATCTGTTTTTTCAACAACTCCATTTCTTTGCCGAGAATGATGTCTGAGTTGTTCATACTAATATTATACAGAATTTCCAGCCTCTTCATTAGCAGATGAACAGCATCATGTTCCATGATTTTCTCATCCTTTTTGGGTGGCAATCTGTTCCTGCGACACGAAGACGCAAGAGAGTAGGATGAAGGAGCCGCGGGGCTCAATTCTTTTTCTTCATTTTGTCGTCCCCAGTTGTTTTTACCTAATATGTACGAAAGTGGTATTACCACTAATGTTTTTTTTACTTTCCTTAAGGATATCGTGCAAAATCGAGGACTAAACTCGTCGTGAAAGCAGCTACGGAATGGTTTTGCTCCAACACCCTCATGTCCATGTCTACGTATGAGAGTTTTATCCCCACGCATGAGAGAATTGGCATTCTTTCAAAATAGCTAACGTGTGGAAAACTAGTCAGTGCGCAAATTAAAACGCTGTTAAAGTCACCCCTCCGGAAAGCAGTAGTCCAATCGCAATTTGCACACAGAGGGTTTTCCCCGTCAAATGTTATTTCTCCACAGAGGAAAAAAAAGAAAAAAACAATATTCCCCCCCCTTCAAAAAAAGGTCACTACTGCCAAATGAAATACAATCCGTCATTTTAATTGTTCTTACACAGGATGTTATTAAAACGTTTTGGAAAAAAAACCTTTAGCAAGTTGAAGTTAGGATATTGTCAACTTTTTTTTTTAGTTTTTTATTTTACAAGTTATTCTTTTAAAAAGGAAAAAAAAAAAAAAAAGTACCAAAAATGTCGACAGACACTACGTGTTTGAATTCGCAGTACATTATGGCCTGCATGACAAAGTTCTATAAAATATAACAGAACGTAAAAATGAGTAAACAGATCTGATCCGCTACATTGTGGTAGGAGGGCTTACTACGTAGGGTGAACATTGCGTCATTGTGTTCGTTCCCCCCTTGTGGGGTGTGGGCCCATATGTATTCGCGGAGTAGCGATGGCGCAACGGCGAAATGGCACAAAATGGAAAGATAAATCGGAAAAAACGAAAGAGGTGACGAACAGAAGGTACAATTAATGCCTCGGCAGGTCATTCAATGAGCCTTGCAAACGTTGTCTAAACAAAACCCACTTAAACTCGCCGCAGTTAGGCTCTCCCGTGCAGCCCGGCCTTTATATCATGTTGAGAAAATTGATCACATTCTGAAACAGCATGTGGTACGTCTTGGTCTGCTCCGTTTGGGTGCCTCTTATATTATGCTTCTTCTGTGAATAGTCATAAATTCCGTTAATGAAGTCTCCAAATTCTTTCTTAAACTTTGGATCCGTAAAGGACTTCTTAATCGCTTCGTACACAGAATCTGCGTCTTCATCAAAGGGTTGATTGTTCACGCAAAATGCATCGACGAGCTTCTCTATAATCTCATATTCGTCTTTATTTAACGATATGAACATGTCGTATTCCTTTTTGAACTCATTATATTTGTGGTTTTCATTGGTTCCCTGTTCACCGCCCCTTTTATTTAAGCTTATTAGGATATCTTCATACACCTTCTCTGAGTACTTTGGCCCGGATTCGCTGTCGTTCTCTCCTTGCACTGGATGGGTAGATTTGGCATCTCCCTCGTTCAGTCCACCTTGTGGAGAATCGCTCTGCTCGGTAGTTTGTTTGGCAGTATGCTCGGATGTCTTCTCGGCTTTCTGCTCGGTAGTCTGCACGTCGTCCTTCCCGGGTGCACTTTCTTCATCGTCTTCGTCCTCCTCATCGGTTTCCTCATTTGTTGTAGGAACCTCCTGTGACACCTGACCAATGAATTCACCATCCTTAGAAACATCACTCTCCCTTCTGGAAGCCTTATTAAAATCGTTTAGGATATTTTTAAAATATTTAATTATGTTTTCTCCCATGGTAGGTTCCTCACTATTGTCTGTGGAGTCCCCACTGTTTGTCTTATTATTTTTACCGACCTTTTTGGCTTTTTCATTTTCTGATTCGGAATCCGTCACCGTATTAAGCGTTTTGCCCTGCAATGCCACGATGTGTAGCGTCAATAAAAAAATGGCCAGAAGGAAGATTTTTCCGTTCATGGTGAGCGTTAATGGGTTAATTAGGCTATGCTGTGTTGTGTTGCGTATACTATGTGCAGGTTTATATGGGTGCACACTCGAAAAGGGCAATTCAAGCGGCAGGGGTTAAGAACTGTACTTTTAAAGTCGCGGAAAGGAAAAAACAAAGGAAGACAAAACGCGGATGGAGCAAAGAAAAAAATTTTTGTTGATAGGATCACACGCGGAAATTAAATTGACAGAACGGAGAAATAGCTACAGGAAAATGCATCACAAATCTGCTCCAGAGAATGCACACCAAGATTTGTTCGCGTGACAAAAATGAATTGGCCAAAAATTCACTCAGAGATAGGCGCGCTCACAGGAAAAACGCACATCTGAGAAAATACAATTAAATTGGGTTATGAGTGAAATTTCCGCTAATCAAAAATGGTGTGAACTTGGGAGAGGACGTTTAACGGGGCGCTATTTTTGGAAAATAAAAGGAATTTGTTCCTCTGATGGGTACCTCTTCCCCTTTTGCAATTTTTCTTTCGTTCTCGGTTCCCGGTTTTGTGATGCCGATTTTCCTCCCCCGGGCGTTTCGCCCAGTGAGCGACCTTTGCAACTTTGCAATTCTTGCACTTTTCCCAACATAGCCGTTTTTCCAAATTTTCCCGTTTTCCTGAAATGCTCCTCGGAGAATTTTTCGGGGGAAGCAAATTGCCACTCGCCTCTGCCCCATAGCCTTCACGCGGCACGCCCGTGTTTTCCTTTTTCGCGTTGCACCATTACTCAAGGCATCACATTCACTCTAACGAAGCGCACCCGTGGAGAGGCCACTTTTCGTATATACATGTGCGTAAAATGGTGTATATGTGTATATACGTGTGTACACACACATATTCCTGTGCGTTTTGCTAGTTATGTGCAACTTTGCACTTGGGAGAGACAAAAAGTGGAAAAAATGAATATATTAATGGAGGCCTTTTAACTCCATCTTCACCCCTCACCCGCGGCCTTAACGTGAAAAAAAAAAAAAAATTAACCACATTAAAATGTGATAAAATAACCGGATCGAATTTCACCCGTGATATTTTTTACCCCTTTTTTGAAAAGTTCTACCCATTCAGCAGTTTCAAATTTCTCGAATGGCTACTTCTTTTCCTTTGACGCCAATTCGGTGTCCCTTTTTCCATTTTGACGCTGCTGCGTGAGAGAGAAGGAAAAACAAAAGAAGGAAACGACTGAACAAATAAATGGCCGCTTTACAGTACGCTGCCGAAAAAAAAGGGCTGATCCTTTTATTTTGCTGCATGGAAAAGTGCATAAATCGTGTTTGTTGGAAATTTGTAAAATTTTCTAGTGCGAAAAAAAAAAAAAACACTACGGAAAACGGGAAATATCGACATGTTCACTTGTATGGAGTATACGGATGAACGCAAGTTTTTCACTCCACGCGAGTTAACCACAGAGGAGTCTTAAAACAGGCCACTCTTCCGAATAGTCCATTTTCTGGTGTCCCCCTGGATTTGCGTAACCTCGACAATTTGCAAAACCGCACATGTCACTCGTGTCATATACACCTGATGCATTTTTTAAGTTTTTTCCTTGCTGATCAGGTCATCACGTGTTGTGTTTTTTTTTACAATCTTCTTCTATGTTACATGTGACGATTCCTTTTGCGTTTTTCCCTTTTGATGCTACTAATCTTTCGATATGCACTCAACGCGTGGAAGATAGCCGTCCCCCACTATGTTCCTTGATCCAAGGTGAAGAGAAAAATGAACTCTTTGCGATCCTCAAAATGTGCTTAATTTGTTAAAGGGCTCACACGGAAACTGTAATCCTGCGGGGAATACCCAACGTCTGAAAGGTTTAAAAAAAAAAAAATTGTTCTGCCAGCTGGTCGCCACATTGTAGCCACTTTGCACGCACCTTACGCAGATCAACATGAGAATTGCACAAATGGGAAGTTAAAAAATTGTACATTTGCTGCTACCCCTTGAAGTGTGTGTGTGAGGGGGTATTCTTTTGCATTTTTTTTCCTCATTCGTTAAGTATATTTCCTTATGGCTATATTAAAATAGAGCAATATAGTCATCAAAGGAGTAGAGGAAAACATCTAATAGAATCGAATGTAGAAATATTCCCATCAATGGTGCAACATCCTGTTGAGCAACTGAAAGGCACTGTCAAAGAAGAATCTCATAAACTCCTTTTTCTTTGCCTCTTCACTTAAGACGTCATTCTTTTTGGCAAATTCGTAAAGGGCATACATAAAAGTTCTAAATCCGTTTCGAAACCGTTCGTCGTCTAAAACTTTTTTGAATATGTCAAATATGCAGGGCACATTTGGATGGGCTCCTTCCCCTTTGATAAAGCAGGCACCAAGCAAGTTTTTATTCACTTCATAATCCTTTGTTTGTCTCAAAAATGGGTTATACCACTGAGAATAATTATAATAGGGGTCATAGTTATAGTAGGCGGGATGGTTAAAATAGGGGCCATAATATGGATGGAAATATATTTCATTTTTATTTTTGCTTCGACTGGTTAAGAAGCCATTTAGAAATCGGTTCATATGTTTAATTCGTGCTGCTCTTCTATTTGCATTTTCGTCAATGGAGGGAAATTGTATCTTCTTCGGTGCGCTAGGACCTTCGCCGCTTGGATATGTGTGTGTGTCTGCTGGTATATGTGTGGTGTTGACATTCGGTTCATTTGGAGTGCTTTCAGCTGAAGGCTTAGCTTCCTTTTCCGATTCGGATAAGGTTTCGCCTTCGGCGGAATCATCTGTCTTGTCCACTATAACTTCGGGTAACTCTTCTACCTCGATACTTTCCTGCGCCTGGATTCCATTCTTTTCCTGCGATTCCTCAATTGGCAAATTCTTCTTTTCAGTTATGATAGCGGTTTGTTTGTTTCCAACTTCTTCATTGACGGCTTTCTCCTTTTTCATAAAAATGACATTTTTGACTTCAGTTTTCTTTTCCTCTGCTTTTCCATCCTTACTGTCACTGGGGGTCTGCTCTTGTAATCCGTCTTGACTTACATTTTGAGATGCTTCCTCTCCCTTTGCTGTAGTACCCGCTTCATTCTGTTTATCTTTTTCTGCCTTGCCTTTTAATTCCTCGAGTTTTTTTTTTGGCACTTCTACGTTTTTTTTAAAATCTGGAGATACTGCATTCTCTTCGTTGATTTTATTTGGGTACTCTAATTTGCCCCTTAACAAATGTAGTGTGTTAGCATTTGGCTTTCCAGATTTGGGGGGATCAGATGGACCTTTCGTTTCTGACCATACCGAGCGTGGTAGCAACAGAATGGACGGCAAGAAGAATAGTACTTTTGTTTTCATTTTTTTCTCTTTTTTGCATTAAAATTGTGTGTAACGCGTAAAAATAGGGAAGCGGAAGAGGGACAGATTTCCAGTGCGGGAAGGAAGTATTTTCTTTGCAACAGGGGCGGAAAATTAAAAATGTAAAAATGGCAGTTTCGAACTGATCGACCACTCGAAAAATACAAAACAGAAGTGCGACACGCTTTACGATTGCGAATGAATAGCTGGTTGTAAAAGAGGCACGTGTTTCGATCGTCTTGTGCAACTGTTTAGCAACACATTTGTTCCGGTTTCGGTTATTATATGTTTGTATTTGTGTTTGCGTTTGTCCTTGTTTTGGTAGTGCCGGACTTGTGCATACACGCAGCATACATTAAACATTTGACGACACGCAAATGCTCAATTAAGCATGCGCAATTAAGCATGTGCAATTGAACATATGCAACCAAAAAGGAGCAACAAAAAAGGTGCATTTCTGTACGCACCTCATGAATTAGCCATTCCCTTTTGCGCGTGTACAACCAGTTAAAAAAGAAAAAAAAAAACTCGTGTGCGTTACATTTTGGTCTTTTTCTTTCATTTTTTTTGTGGTCCCATTTCGATCAACTGTGTATTTGTGCCAGCAAAAATCTGGGACCACGGCAGCGGAGGGGAAATTACCACTTGCGTTATAGTTGCGCATACGCATAGGGGGGGACCCATTTCAAGTGACAAAAGGGCAAAAAAGTACACATATTTACATACGTATATGTATTTGTATGAATCCCCTGTGACCATTTTCTACCCTTCAGTTTGCTCCCAAACAGGAGCCCTACAACGGGTGAACCATTTCAGATTCGCCACACCCCCCGTGTACATATACGCAAGTGAACAAACGAATAGGTGAAGATTGCCACTTTGTTCAGCACAGAGAGGGAGAGTGAAACGTCATGCGCAGGCTATCTTACACGATTTGTATTTTGAAGAAGCGCCAACATGGGGTGGATATACTACACAGGTCTGTTAACTTGTGTTGATAAGACGGGTGGGACATTTTTCGACGCGCAGCTTTCAAGGGGTGTTCCTTTCGATGTGTATTCCTTCTGATGTGTGTTCCTTTCGACGTGTGTTCCTTTGGATGTGTGTTCCTTTCGATGTTTGTGCCATTTTACCTTGTTCACCCTTCCATGTTATCCCCCCATTGAACATGCTCACGATCCTCAAATGGGGTTACTGCTAAACCGTTTGACACGGGGGTAAAGCGGACTTTTCCGTATAACCTCCCATCGGCCGATTTTTTTTCTGCCATCCTCGAGACACTTCTCCAGGATGTGCAGCTTCTCGCGCAGGATAAATTTCAAGGACAAAAAATGATTTCCCAGCTTTTTTATTTAACAACCTACGGTTGCTGCGGGTTGCCTCCGTCTCTTAAACACCTTTTTGTTGAAAGGATCATTAGGCTGTATCCACCTCTGACGGACGTGTAATGATAACACCGTGAAGGGAACTTTTTTTTTTTTTTTTTGCATAAGTCTTTCCCCATTGACTACCTAAACAGGCAACATGGAAGGGCATCTTTTTTTTTTTTTTCCTCTCCCCCCCGTCTATTATCAAGAAAAAGCGCAAAATTAGAGACCCCTCTCCGTGTTAAAATAAAGGTAACTCCTCAAAATGGGGAAGAACATTTTTGACTGGGTGGTTAATATGAGAAGTCAACGGCAGGAAAAAAACAATTCGACTTTGTTTCCTTTTAACGGTTAAAATATATATAGGAACGTGCTCACAACGGTGGGAATTTTTTTCGCTCGACATGTCCTTTTGCACGAAGCGCATGAATCCGTCGAATGGGGGGAAAAAGTCCGCCTCTTCACGAAATAGAGTGAGAGGAACGAGATGACATCCCTTCAAAAGTGAAGCCAAAAAAAAAAAAAAAAAAACACGAAAATGCAATAAGGAGTGCACTTTGATGCGGTAATCCCCTTATCCTCTGTCTAGACATGGTCCTCGCTGAACCGTTATGATCCCCGCGTGGATAAGCCGCACATGCTTACGCCGCAAATACTCCTCAAAGGTTTGGCGAAAAAGAGACACCATATTTAGCAGTAGCATTTCATCATTGCTACTTGGCGAAACATGCTGTTAATGCTCACCCGTTGGCATATGCGCAGGGAAATTCACCCGAGTAGACGATAGTGCGTCCAAGGTACATGTGAAATGACGTTTTACAGATAGGTACATCCACTTTTCCGTCTTATTATCTTCGTCAAAACGAGGGGAAGATCACGCTTTTCTTCTTTGTACTTGCCATACAAGTCTCGAAATTGTACCTGTTACCCATCATCTATGAATTAGGCACTACAGCTCAGTTCGTCCCTCCTTCCTGTTTTGATGCCTTAAGATATTTTTAAAAGGCCTAAGAACAGGTTTTCCCTGAAATATTGAATTAACAGGTTATTCACATTACCGGTCGTTATGATAGATGCATGAGGGTAATTAGGATGGGGAGGTGAATATAACCCAGTGGGCGTCGCAGTCGACCTACAAAGGGAGAGAAAACATTGTGATAACAACACTGTCGAAGGAAACAACTCATGCTGAGGAAAGGGTTTCCTGCGGGGTCATTTCTCCGATGTGCTACTCCTGTGATGCGTGGTTTGATCTTTCACGCAGAGAGCATTCATACAGCTTGTTCACCAGACAATTTACCCACTTTGTTCACCCTCTTTATACACCCCCCTTGATGACCCACTTCGCGCAGACCCCACTCAATATGGATGACGTATTCAACATTTTTAAAAAAAAAAATAAAACAAATAAAAGAGCGTCCACTGGTACAGGGAAGGGAGAAAATGAAAATGAAAGGAAGAAAAAACTTTTCAATTATAACCGGAAGAATCCTAGAAGAGCACACAACGAGGAAGACACGTACAATAACTACGAAGCAAATAGAAACGCAAGCAATAAAAAAGACAATAATAATGCAAATAAAAATATCGAAAATATTGTCGTCGTTGATTTCCCTCCCCTGCCATTAAAAAACGTAGAAGCTTGTATTTCCTTCTACTACATCCAGTATTTGAGAAATCAGCTGATATATGGAAACAAAAACATAAAAGTGGATGAAAATGCCAAAATGATGGGTGAGTCCCTACTGGATAGGATTGAAAATTCTATTTACGAGTACGAACATGATAATACCGGGGAAGATAATTACAAAAAGGAGATTAAAGTTATTACATTCAAATCTATATATGACAGATTTTATAAAATTTTAACCACTTTAATTTCCTACTCGGAAGGTATTCCCATGCCAAATAATTTATACCAGTATGTGTTAAATAATGGAGTTTACGTCAGGTCCAAAAAGAATACTGACTTTAATAGTAGAGAGAACATTCACAATGTGTATTCCTATTTGGACAATGTAGATGTCGGGGAAAACGATTTATCCTTTAATGACGAGAAGATTTATATTGATAATATTGACATTAGTAGACCTACCATACTGAACAAGACGCTAATAAACGAGGACATTGATATTGAATACTTGCCGCTCAAACTGAACTCCGCTTATCACTACAATAATATACAGTATGCGAAACTCTTTTTAAATGACGCCGTCAATATGTCTCTGTACGATCGGGCGCTGGGCGAGCTCGTCGTGGTTAAGGCGCTCGTGGACACCCCCCCCTTGCCCACGGCCTTTATGGAGGTTAGCGCGAGAAATTCGTCACTACGTGCGGATGCCGCTTCGCAACGTATGCCTCTTCACAGGGAATTCCTCTTCACAGGGGATGCCTCTTCACAGCGCATACCGCTTCTCAATGCATACCCCTTCTCAATGCATGCCTCCTCATCACCCCGCACAGGGATTCGACATAAAAGAAATGAAAGCCGGCGAAAGGCAATGGATGCCGATTTATCTGGCCATCACCCTTTCGTCCTTCACCTACGTCGACGTCGAGTTCCCCTTCTGGTTCTACATAAAGAATCTCATAAACATAAAGGAAGAGGAATACAAAAATCAGACTGATTTGTTTGATCTTCCCTCTCCCTACTTCTTCGAGATTTGCTTCATGTTCATTGACCAGAAATTATTTTCGAAGGTCACTCCGATAGAAACGGTAGGGCAGAAGAGCTACTTCAAGTACATGTCCAAGGTAGCAGGTAATGTTCCCTCCCTTGCGAGGGGCGGGGTCCTCCTCTGTCTGTATGGCACCCTCAGCACAGTTGCGAACGGTTGCAAGCTAATAGCAGTTAATGACCGATAATAGAAGCTAATGCCAACTTCGTGTCGCCTTCCATGCGTGTCGCTTTTTTCTGTTCTCCTTAAAATCATTTCACCCTGATGCGCCAAAATTTTGTCGCGTCGCTTCCCCCCAGGCTACGTCGAAGACATCAAGCACTGCAGGACGGAGAAAATCATCAGGCACCTAGAGGAGCAAAATGTTCACACCTCCCACATCTACATCCCAAATCTGCAGCACTCCGAGACACACCTAATCAACTTAACCTTATACAGCTTCTGGAAGTATGACAAGGGATTAAACGAAAAGGAGAACTCGATAGATTTTACCTCCTACCTTTTGGAGCCTTTCATAAAAGACCAAGGGGATGAAGGGGACGAAAATGGCGGAAATGACGAAGATGACGCAAACCTCCTGCAGGACCTTTAGATCCTTCCATCCCAATATTTGAAGTGCGTCTGTCTATCGTGGAAGAACATTTTTCCTACTGCCTATGTTGTTATGTTACTATGGCGCTTGATCAGTGGGGGAACATCTTCCGCGGTGAAGATTGTGTATACAGCTTTATGTGCGCAGAGGGAACTATCTTATTTATGTGCCTCTTATGCTCAATCGGTTGAGTCAAAGCAAACTACACCGCTTTGTTTAGAAGAGGATTAGTGTTGCACTCGAAGTGTTGCACGAAGAAACATTTTAAGGTGAACGGCATTTTTAGAGGGTGAAGAGAATGGCAATGGAGAATCAAAAATTGACCTTTTTTTTACCATCGTTGTTATTTTTATTTTACAATTTTTTTTCTGCACTTATGTTAGGCTTTCGATTTTTCCAGCTTTCCATTTTTCAATGTCTCCCTTTTTGATTAATTTTTATTTCTTCGCCGCGCTCCTTATTTTTAATACATAATATATCAGCTGCTATTTCCTCCACCCCGCGTTCGCATTATTAGAATATATTTTTTTTTGTGTGTTTTTTTCTCTTTTTTTGTGATTTTTCCTCTTTTTTTTCACTTGAAAGTACGAAGTGGCACTTCCATATCGTCCATTTTGAAAAGCAAAACGTGACGAACATCAATTGATACGCTTTTATTATTTTCCCCATCGCCCGCCTTGGAACCAGGCTTAGTAAAAGTGGCAGTTCTTTTTTTTCTATTTTTTCGTGCGACAAATTCGTGGCCTCGTCACCTTAACACATAAAATTTCGAAGTCACCCGTGTTATCGTCCTCTATTCAAATAAGGAAGAGGATATAGAGGGAAGGCCAACGCGCTCTTTCTTTTTTTTTTTCCCCTCTTCCCATTTAGGCGCCCCTACCACCACCTATCGCGCTCCTTCCCAAATGAGTGAGTCCAAGATGTGGGACAGAACCTCCTCGCCAAAGCTGTGACGTCATACAAAAAAAGAAGAAAAAGAAAATGAGTAACGAAAGAAAGGTGATGAACCAATGCTTCAATGCGAAACACAATATCTGCTTTAGCTTTAAGGGAAGGAGAGACGACGAAAGGGGGAGGAAAAGCAAAAAGATCGTCCTGCACAATTGCATTCAGACGTTGCTATCGGATCCCATAGTTGTTCTGTACACAGACGACAATTATATTTGCACCGGTAGGTTGAGTACTTGGCGTGGGCGCACACGTGCTGTGTGTTTCGTCTGCCCAGACCATGAACCCGTTCATTGCCACCCCGACCATGCGCCCTCTTTTTGCGTGGCCTCACCCGTAGGCTCCCTGACTGGAAAAGTGTGCCTGTTCAGAATCACGAGGAAGGAAAACAAGGGGGTCAACACAGATGTGTCCCTCCTCGAAGGGAAGCCGAAGACGGGGCACTCTGAAAAGAACGACTCCACGGAGTTGACCACCAAGCCCCCAACTGCCACCACCCAGCGTAATTCCGTGGAGGACTCCTGCAGGGATAATGAAAATGGGATTGAAAATGACAGAAACGACAGCATCGGGGTAGGCAGAGGCGCAATCGATAACACCGCAGTAGGATTTAGCGGCAAAACCAGCAATGGCACCATCGAAGTGCTCGAGAAGTACCACATCCTGTGTATGTTCAGGAATAACAGCATCAAGTCAATTTATCTAGACAAGAATTACGCCTATGTATATTACGAAAGCTGCATAGACGTGTTTTGCATAAGGACCTACCAGTTTGTAAAAAAATTGAACGTCGAAGTGGCAAACAACAAACAAGTGATCTTCTTTGAAAATCTCATTCTCTTTAATAACTCCAAGAGTCTCTTTATATACGACATTAAAAATAATTGCACGAGTTATTTTTATAAGAATTTTTTAAAAAATATTGTCATTTTTGACTTCAATGTGAATTATCTCTTATGCTACAAGAATAATTTCGGGAAATGCCACATCCGCGTTCTACAAATTAATATAAATGCACAGAAATGTGAACACGAATTGATTTTTTGTGTGGATTTTTCTTCAAAATTTATAAGTCATGGGAAATTTTTGGATGATGAAAAAATTATTGTAGCAAAAAATGGGAGGAGGTTAATCATTTTTGATTTTAAAAAAGCTGTGGATATGTACAGAATTAAAAAATTAAAAAAAAAAATTTTGGATATCTACAAATCGGTGGAAAATTTGCTATTCATTTTGGTGGAAAATGAAATATTCATTTTTAATTTATCCACTTTTATATTTTACAAATGTGTGGAGCTGCCCTCTGGACTGTTTTACTTCAAGTGGTCTTACTTCATACGCCACAAGAACAACAAAATTATTTTTTCGTCCGACCGAGGGATTTACTTTATTGATTATCCCGTTGAGGAGGGCGTCTGACTCGTTCGCGCGGCGGGGCCGTGGTAGAAATCCCTTTGCGCTGCGAACGCGATGGTGTAAGATTTTTCTGAGAATGCACCTCCGGTTTATTCCCCCCTGTTTTGTCACACATGTTACACCCCCTTTGTGTGCACATTCTTCTCCCCACTTAAGTCCTTTTTTTTTCCCCTTTTTTTTTTGTCCTTCTGCTGTATGTTATAAATCGCCAATTCGATGGCCCCGGAAACTCCTTTTTGTAAAAAATTACTCCCCCCAAAAGTTGTAATTCTTGTTTGTGTCGATGTACTGGTGGATGTCCGAAAAGGAGCAGACGTAACGCTCGCTCGAATTCAGGAAGAGGAAAATGTCGCTGACGTAGTTCTCTTCAAATATGGCTTCCATTTGGTGTGCATACTTGAGCCTTATGATGAGGTACACCTCGCTACAGGGGGAAGCGGGGACGCAGGTGAGAAGTTACAATGTTGCAAACGTTCGAAGCTGCGGAGTTGCAAAGCTGGGGGGAGCCCTCCACACCTAATCGAGCGCAAATGAAAAGGAAGCACTCACCTGAGGAGGCCCACTATTTTGTACGTCAAGAGGCCCACGATATGGGAAAACAGTCCGGGGAAAAAGTTATTCTCGTTTGGCTTTTCCGTATTGGAGAAAATAAATAACTTCACGTAAAAATATATCCTCGGAAATAGGTCACAGACGTTTTGCTTAAACGACTGGAGGCTTTTTTTTACGTCATCGAGGTTGGAGCAGTTGGGTGCCTCTGTACTCGACTCGTTGTTAACCTTTTCTGCGTACTCCTTTAACAAGTCAAAGTTTATTTCGCGCAAAAAAGAGAAGTCCACTTTCTCGTGTCTGAACTGCAAATCTGATTGGCGACTCCTTTTTGCATTCAAAAAATCATGAGCCGTTTTTTTAATTTCTTCCTCCTTTTCAAGTGCACTTTCTTTGTATTCCATGGAGAGGATTTTAATCAAGGGGGAACAGACTGTAGAAGAAGAGGGGGGAAAGGAAAGAAGAGTATGGACGCAGGTCGCAGGTTGACTTTTTCGCTGAGCTGGAGGTAGTCACGGGGGAGGGGAGGCACCAATAAAGGCACACACTTATGAGAGTAGACGAGAATAAGTACATGCAAGTGCACCGTTACTTCGCACGGCTAGTTAGCACCGCTACTGGCACTCCTACTTGGAACTTACCCTGCGACACAGTCGCTACGGTAAAGTTGTAAATGGCATCGTTGAAGGCGGCCAGGATTCTTTTCTGCACGTCATTCTGTGACGACATGTTGTACACCCTTTTGATGAAGCACAAAATGGAGTTCTCATTTTGGCCCCCCACTTTGTCGTCTTCCTTTTTCCCGCTGCCAGTATGGCTCTCCATTATCCATTCTTTTGGAGATGCCCCAAAGAGGAGCTGCTCGGTCAACCCGCTGTGCAGGTAAAAGTGGAAAAACTCGCGATCCTTCGTAACTTTGTAAAACAAATATAGCAAAAGACTCAAATTTTTGATTAAATAAAGAGCTCCATTAAACATGTCCTGAGGATGATTTTTCATGTGCTCCTTATAAATGGATGTTATGGAGTTGAAGCTATTTTCCAAGCACTCCCTGAACAACTCCAGCAGCGTCTCTTCGTCGATTACAAAATGTATCGTTTTCAAAATTAGGATGGTACCAATAATGTTAAGGTCTATACCGCAGAGGCCGAATTTGGTGTCCTTATTAAATTCCCAGCGGTGGAAGGAAAAAGGCTTGTACACATTCTTCTCACTCAGCACGTTCCTGTTGCATTCGCTCTGCTTCGGGTATTTTTCCCTGGTTAAGCTTTCCAGGCTATCCCGACTGTCCACGCTTTCAGCGATGTTCTCGCTTTCAACGTTATTCCCGCTTTCAACGTTATTCCCGCTTTCAACGTTATTCCCGCTTTCAACGTTATTCCCGCTTTCAACGTTATTCCCGCTTTCAACGATGTTCCCGCCTTCAACGTTATTCCCGCTTTCAACGATGTTCCCTCCTTCAACGTTGTTCACACTGCTTGTGCTCTCCCTGGAGGGGTACTCTACGTTGTGAGTGGCCCCATTCACTGGGTTCCCCTCCTCGCAATTGTCGCAACTGCGCACTGGCTCGGATTTATCCCCCCACGGTACGTTCTTACCGATGGGGTGATTACTCACAGTGGAGGAAAAGACCATATCCACCTGTCCGTTTCGCTCCTCCTTGTTCGGTTCCCCCTGACTGGTTCTCACAGGGGACTGCCCCTTACTATGCTCATCACTTGTGAGGAGATATTCATCATACAAAAAATTGTTCACCATGTTGATAAATTTCTTCCTCAGAGGGTAGAAGCACACATAGGGCAAAGTAGCACTGGTATTTTTGGTGTAGTACGATATGTACATCTCTATCACGCAGAGTAATTTGTCCTTTAAAATTTTACATATCTTTCTTAAGTAATCACAAATGATCCTGTACGAATTATCACTATACGTATCGATGATGTCCACATAAATGATTCGGATAATCTTTCTAATCAGCTGTATGTTGTTAAGTTGCTGGATGCAATCATGTAGGCAATCGAAGATACACAGCCCAATGTTATTCAAAATTATCTTAACGGAATTGTTAAGGCTGTTATTGAATATGTGTGTATACAAGTCCACCTCTAACTTGGAAACGTACATTGCCAACAGGCAGACATTCTTTATATATTTGCAAACATCACTCTTCAGTAGGGACTCAAAATTGCTCAGGACATTACTGCTTAGCACATGGCTGTTTAATATCTTTAGCCTTGTGCTTACGTAGAAATTCTCCAGCTTGTTGTATTCCTCTGTGTACAAATTATTTTCATTCACGAGGGATTTTTCATAAATGAAGTATATTACATCTCGCATGCATCTGCATTTTATTTTGAACTTCTTGTAGTACTCCAGTTCATTTATATACTTGCTAAAATATATCATGCTTAGATTTTTGTAAATTTCATTATCCTCCATTTCGTCGTCTGCGGAAAAGAGGTTTTGCACCTCCGTCAAATTAGCTAGCTCATGCGGATGGGGATGCGTATGCTTCGGTTCGTCTTTCTCATGATTTCTGCCTTCCGGGGGATCCTTCACATCATCATATTTGAAATTATTCATATGGTTGTCTTCCCCAGGTAGTCTTTTTTCGCTCAGGGAATTGTAAGATGTATCAGCCGAGAGATGCTTTCCCCAAATGGGGTTGTCCCTCCTCAGTGTACTGCCCTCCCACCGCTTCCCCCTAATGCTTAACTCCCGTGCCGCGGTCGCCTCTTTGCCATTCTGCTCACACGACGATGTCCCATACAGAGACAAACTCTCACCCCCCCTACCACAGGGTATGTTCAGCTCTGCGTTGTTTAGAACGTCCCTGAACAAATTAATGACGTACTTCAGAATACGCCTTATGATGGACTGGTACTTGGTCAATTTAGCCTTGGCGTGCAAATAGGTACCATTTTTCTTGAAGAATGTTATCGCCTTTTCGGAAAATTCCAGCATGTGATAAATTTCGTTCTTCTCGCTCCCCCGTTTTGTTTTGGCACGCTGGGCCTGGTTTGCGGTGTCGGAAGGGGCCTCTCCCTTCGATGCGTAGTGTGTTGTGGTGAGTCCTGCGCTGCGTCCTGCGTTGAGTCCTTGGCCCGTTGCTACCCCATCTGATATCCCACCCGCTGAGCTCCTTTTCTTCTTTTTCGCCCACCAGATACGACCTCGCAGTTGTCCCTCCACGCTGGGACGCTGTACGACGTACTTGTTACTCCTTCGCGGCTGGTTACTCATCCGTCTTGCGTCCACTCCTGCATTTTCGTCCAACGAGCTTCGCTCTGTTTCGCTCCCACCATTAAGTCCAGCCCTTTGAACTGCATCTTCATCGTCATGTTGCCCCCTCTTCGTAGCATATCCTCCGACAGGGAAGCTTACCTCTTCCTCCTCCCATTCATTAAGTAAGTAGTTATCAATTTCACGGCTCCCTTCATCCTCCGCTTGGTTGGCCTCACCGTCGGTGTCCCCCCCTTCCGTGCCGTATGAGGTTACCCAGTTCTGTCTATCTTCCTCGGGCCAATTGTCCATATTCACCTCTCCTTCTTCATCCCCCGACTCGGTGTCGCTCTCACCATAATCACTCTCCTGGTCCCCGTCAAGCATCTCCCCCGAGTATTCCTCCCCTCCACTTTTCTGCAAAGAATTATTGTACATGTCAATAAAATAAGCATATTCGTTTTTCTCCATGTGGTTAAGTACCTTCTCGAAATGATCTACGTTGGTGTAAAATTTCAAGTGGCGTTCTACTCTTCGCTTGTTCCCCTTGATTACTTTCAATTCTTCATACCTCGAATAATAGTTCAAAAAAATGGAGTAAAATGTATCGTAAATGAATTGTTTGTTCTTCTCTAGCTTATCTAATTCGTCCTTAACCTTTTTATATGCATTGATAATGTCTTCAATTTTTTGCATCATCCCTAACAGATTACAACTTCCTTGGCTGTTTATAATTTTAACTTCGTTTAAACTTTTGTATTCTTCCATTTTTCTCTTCAGCTTGGAAATTACGTAGTAGTTTTCTATTTCGCATAGGAGCTGGTTCCTTTGACTTATGCTCCGTCGGATTCTGCTCCTTTCCTTTTTTGTCTTCTCTGTGTTTCTGTTTCGATGGGGGTGTGCGTACGAGTGGACATTAACTGGGCCACCCGCGTCATCGTTTTCGGCTTTGAGAGGGTAATCCCGCGGGGCGATGGGGGGCGCAGTTTCCGCTTTCCCCGAGTGCCCCGGGTTATCACCGTGCAAGGCGCTTTCTACTTCGTCCCCGCGACTGCTGTAACTGCTGCTACAACTGATAGTGTAACTACCGCCCTCCTCGCTGCCGTCCCCGCTGCTCTCCTCCCCGCCAAATGGATCACTTTTCTCAGCACCAGCTCCTACATGGCTTCGATTTTTTATTTTTCTTTCCCTATCCTTTGCCTTCCCCGTGATCTGCGGAGAAAGAGCCCTCCTGCCCTCTCCTTTCACCTCCGACTTGGTCACTTCCCCATCACCCCATCTTTTCTTCCACTTTGCCTTTTTACTAATGTATAGAACTTTCTTCCTCCCATCCTTCTCTAAGCTAACATCATCATATGCAGCGTTATCTAACTTGTTTATATATTCATATAGCTTAAAGAACAGCTTATCTTTGTGGCTGGTTCCCGCCTCCATTTTAATTTCCCCTTCCAGCGGTGGCACCCTTTCACCAACAGTCACGTGCTGGCGTTTACTTCGTCTTACACATTATTGTTGATCGCCGAGCAAAGAACCGTCCAAGGCGGCAGCCAATGGCGGTTACGTTAGCAAATACAGTCAGACGTTCACCTAAGTGCATATGCATACATACCACTACTACGCGCAAAGTTTGCTTAATTTCAAAGGGCGAAGCGATTTCCAGACCAGGGAGAGTACCCTTTTCTTTTGTTTCCTACCTAAATTGAGGATGCTTCCATTGTATTCGAGATGCCCAACAATTTTTTGTAAGCAGTGGCACTTTTAAACCAAGTGAGAATATTCATCAATTAGAGAGAGAAAAAAAAAAAAAGGGGACTCGATTTCGCGTCAATCCGCGTACAAGCGCTGAATTGTAATACAATTCAATGCAAAATTGCCTGCTAACCATTTGTGTAGAAACAGAGCCATGCCTATTTCGACAAAATGGGGCATACCCAGCAAGAGTTTTGATCATTTAGGAGAAATGCTTACCCCGTTTGGATGATGAAACAAAGTGGATAGCTGCCTTTTATGAATAGTGCTGCTCTGCTTGCGCTTTAAAAAGAGAGGTGTTTTTTTTTTTTTTTTCCTATTGGGGAAATGCTCCTGGTAGGTTGTTTTTTATCTCCCCCCATGCGGTGTGAAGATCCGCATGGTGTGAACAACTTCTCAACCCCTTCCTTGAAACGGAAGAATATGCAACAATGTCCGACTTCCTGGGCACGAAACTGACCGACCACGACGTGAATGAAGTCAGAAGGGAGTTTCGCAAAAAGAGGAAGCACAACCACTACGATGAATACGACTTTTATGTGTACTACAAAAATTTGCTAGCGGAAGAAAGGAAGAAGAGGGAGAACCGCGAAAGAATTAAAAGGAAGAAGGAAAAAGAGCAGGCAGAGGCAGACGACGAATTCAAGCCCACCAATTATATATCCAGTAGATACAAACGTAAGGAAGATGTAACCAAAAAAGGGATTTATGACTACATCGATGAGGACGATAGCATCTATGAGGATATAATCACAAGCGCACACTTTGATGATAAAGCGAATCACCCAGATGACCTCCAGTTTACCTTTTTCAACGACAGTGTGTCCTACGCACTGTTGAGGAACAACAATTATATTGATGGCATTCCCATCGGAATAGACATGAACGTGGCAAATAAGTACATAAAAGAAGATATATCTAAGGGTAACAGCGGCAATAAGATTTCTAAACAGGATTGTGTCACATCGGAGAGCACTAGTAGACATGTTACTTCCCCACTTCGCTCATTGGCCCCCCCTGATGAAAAGCCAAACGCACACGTTGAGAAGAACTGCACTGAGGAGGCCAACAAGGATGATATCTTCCAAGGAGACTCTTCCAAAAGGCGAAAACCGATAGGCCCTAAACTACCAACAATTTTCGAACAAATTAGACACAACATAGGAGAACAAACACACACAACGGAGAGGAACGAAAATGAATACATAAAAATCTTATCTTCTCGAAATCGTCTCATTTCGATAAAAATGAAAGAACAGAAGGAATTTGAAAAATTAATTAAAGAGATTTATAAGCCAAAGAATAATTTCGAAGGGGCCTTTTATAAAAAGAAGGAAAACAGTATAGACCAAGTGAAGAAGCGTGAAATGAATCACCTGAGGAAGGATTTCCTTTTATCGCACCCAAAGAGCATCTACGATGAGTGGTCAATCGAGGCACGTGGACAGATCGAAATAACAACAGCAGAAAGGAAGCAACCGTTTGGGCAAATGGACTATGAAAACTATTCTGATAGCTCCCTAGAAAACGCATACACCAGTTCAGCACGGAGAAATGAAAACAAGGGTTCTGCCATGGTGCTCGACAGAAAGAGCAGACAAAGCGAAGACAGTTGCATAATTCCATACGATCACTTCAGCATCGATATGGACAGCGGTGAGGAAGGCGCCTTCGTTCTGTATAACCCAGGGCAGCATCACGCGGAAGAAATGCTACTCCTGCGCTCCAAATTTTATCGCACCATTCTCGGAAGCAAACGCCTAGAGAAGCCTGACAGTTGCGCCCATGCAGATGAGATAGAAGATCTAAATATCAGATACGCAAAGTTAATTAACCCCAACATGGAAGCGAAGCTGACCAAAAGCGAGTTACTCGAATTGTATGTGCCCAAGAAGAGCTGGGTGCAAACCGGCACTTCTTTAACGCACGATGAGCAGGTGGCGCAAAACGAAATCTACGTTTTGAAAAGTAAAATAAACTTTAACAACGACTTGAAGAAAAAGCATAGGTTTTATTTTTACTGCAGAATGAAGGAGGGTAAAATCAATGCGGACGGAAGCGTGAGCAGACGCGTGGACAACATTCTGAGCGCAGCGGAGAGAGCAGAATTTGAAGAATTAATGGGAAAGCTAAAAGTTTACTACCTCGACTTTTACAACAAAGAAATTGCAAACGAAGATGTCAGCACCTACTTCCAGATGGAGGAATACGAATTTGCGAAATGCCTGTGCGAGAAGCTAGGCATTTGGGACCCTTCCGCGGGCGACCAAAGTGGCACAGAAATGGAACAAGAGTCCATCGTCGACGATTTTTTGAAAATCCCCCAGTTCGTTTTTGATGCCATTTTTTGCGCATAAATGGGGGTTACAGACAGGCTCCTCTTCAATGTGCCCATCTCCCTGTGTAGCACTCCACACGATCAACTCGTTCGCGAACACCTGAGAGGGAAACGGACTGGTAATCCCGGCGAGGGCGAATCGGAATGTTCATTTGTCCTTTTTGCACATGGAGAATTTTTCTCCCTTTTTGAGCCCCAAATACCCATTTTATGTGTCCCCTGCTTTTTTTCTACTTCTCTTCGCACCTTTTTTTTTTTTTGGTAGATTTTTACGTCGCTTGTACGGGGACACACTTTTTTTTTTCCCCCTCGCCATTTTGAAGACTCGTGAACGGTTTTATAATTTCTTTTTTTTCTTTTTTTGTCGATTTACTTCTTTGTTCATTTTTTCCCAACGAAGAGGCATTTTAAGAAGTAGCAAAAATTATGACCGTATTATGTAACACAAACTTGGTATGTTTTCATCAAAAAGGATGTTAAAAAAGAAGGGGGAAAATGTGGCGGGCGCATTAATCGCCAAAAAAAAGAAAAAAAAGAAAAAAAGAAGAAAAGAAAAAAGTAATAACAAAAAAGTAATAAGAAAAAAAAGTGTAAAAGAATGAAGCAAAGTGGAAGAAGGTGAAGCAAACAAACGTGACTTATGAAGTAGCTGAACAAACGGTGAGGGTGTGGTCGAGCGGAATAAAAAAGCTATTAGTTTGGGAAGAACATCGTTCTAAATTTGTGCGCAGCTATTTAAAAATTGCTTTTGTAGTTGGGTGTGAGGGCGCAAGAGGAAGCACACACAAGCGTAGTTACGTGCTTACATATGTAGGTATATATGTACATACGTTTGCATACGTGCCTGTGCTTGTCTCCCCCCTGCGCGGGCCTTTAGCTTACTATGTGCGCACTACAGCCCTACTCCTTCCACATCACCATCAGTTCCAATCGTTATCCTCGGGTAGCTTGAACTGGTCTGCCTCGTCCCCAGCTTCTTTATTATCTTCAGGCATCGCCTCATCAAAGGCTGCAGGTTCACCGCCCATTCCTGCAACACCTCCGTTAGCTGCGAAATTGTACGCGAATCCACAGCAGCCGACTATGGCCAATCCAGCAAGTACTCCACCTGCAATTTTGTAGCCATTATTTGATGACTTCTTTCCATTATTCTCAGGTTGTTCGTAGTCAGATGGGACGCCATTCTTGGGAATGTCCGAATTTTCCCCAGTATTGTTATCATTTCCCCATGTGTTTTGGTGAGGTTTGGGGTACCTATCATGAGCTGGATTTGCTCCACTAGGATGATGCGTTTCGCTCTTTTCGTTCATCTCTCTTTCGTTATCAATCGGGTTTGGAATTTCATTTTTACTTCTTCCATATCCGTTACCGTTGTAATTTCCCTGTTCATTTGTGTTCTTGTATTCGGGCACTCCCTTCTCCGTTTCTAACTCTCCTTGGTCATTTTTCTTATTCTGAACACCTGATGGGGGCTCCTCAGTTGAACCTCCAGGAACTGAGGGGGGTAGCGGAAAGACGTTTGATTCCTCAGATCGAGAGTCATCTCCTGGGGGTAATAGAGAGTCCTCTGCTACCTCAGATCGAGAGTCATCTCCTGGGGGTAATAGAGAGTCTTCTGATACCTCAGGTTGAGAGTCATCGTTTGGGGGTAATGGGGAGTCGTTTGATTGCTCAGGTATAGAGTTAGGTTCTGAGTCTGAGGAATTTTCTTCGAGTGGGTTTTCATCCGCCTTATCATTTTCAGTTGGAATTTCATCCTCTACATCAGGGACATCTAGACCTTGCTTAAAATTGGGATGGTCATCGTCGTCATCCTTGTTATCTGGCTTGGCATCTTCAGGGACAGTTGGGAAAGGAGCTGGTACGGGCATAGGCGCAGGTATCACTGGGCATTCTCCTTCATTACACTCCTGAGTCATATCAGTAGTACATCCTTCATGCAACAATTCTCTTGATCTTCTGCGTGTTCCCTTTCCACAACTAACACTACATGGGGTCCATTCACCCCAGGCACCACAATTAGCAACCTTCTGTACTTCATTACACACCTTTTGAAGAAATGGATTGATAACATCCATGGCTCGGTTCCAGTCTGCATGGGAATAAAATGCACACTTTTCCTCATAGGGCCCACATCCAGCCATTTGTCTATTGAAAGGGTGATTAATGCCTCTTCCAACTCCGATAACACCCAACTTCACATTTCTTTTCCCTAATTCTCTGGACAATTGAAAGGCTCTGTACTGATTGTTTGGTACACCATCAGTCAATACGATAACCAGTTGGGTTGCATCTTGTCTATTAACTCGATCGTTTAAATGGTAGTGCACTGTCTCCAGAGCAGAGGACAGATTGGTTGAACCGTTAGGTCTGTCTGTTTGCTTCAAGTCATAAAGTTTAGCGAGTGCTAGTTTTTTGTCAATAGAAGCGTCACTGCCAAGTCTGATCAATTCAGTTGTATCGTTTGAGAATAAAAACACACCTAAGTTGACAGATTCCCTTGAGATGTTGAGATGTGTAACGATTTCCATTACCATTGGTATGACTGTCGAGATCCAGTTGATCCGCCCAATACTTCCCGACTTGTCAAGTAGGAAGTATAAATCGACTTTCTCACTACATACTTCTTCGGTATAATTCACTTCATCCACAACTTTTACGTAGCCTCTGACGAATATACTGACGTACAGGAGGAAAACCACCAAAAGGTAGCTTTTGTTCTGAAGCAGCTTCATAGTTTTGGACGAGGGTTACTTAAAAAGGGAAGCGCTGGCTTTTTTGTGGGTATTTGTAAAAATTGTATGTCTATACGCACGCATATGCAAGCCTATGCTGGGTACACTGACGCAGCGACGCGGGTAATTATATTTTTTTTGGCCAAGCCGTAATGGCTAGCTTCAACGTTGGAGCGGCGTTTCCACGCAAAGGATTATGTTGAGCAGTGCGGAAGACCTCTAACGGGGGACGTGTTCTTGAAATCCTCTATAGGGCATAAACTGTGGTGGTAAGGAGACACATAAAAGGGGGGAAAACAAGCATGTTACACGGGTTACGTATTGGCGTGTAGGTACTTATGCGTATATTTATTTGTGTATTTTTTTGTTTTTTTTTTGAACTGGCACTCGAAAGTACATAAAGGAGCGCATCACGCACGGATGAGTGTATGTGGTCGCCGAGAAGCAGAAGTGTGCGTTCACACAGAGATGTATACACACATACGTAAACATATGCAAATGGTCAAAGATACATATGTAGAAGTAAAATGCTTACAGGTTTCACAAATGCGTGTTTGAAGATCTTCAGGTTAAGGAAAAAAGGGAAAAAACAAAATTATTTTGGTTCAGTTTGGAGTCTCCACCAATTTGGGCGAGCAGGGGTTGCAAATATCTCACATTTATCAACTGACGTAAGTTAAATTGGATATTCACTTAAATTAACGTTGTGTTGACAAGTTAACATTTCCACATTTATTTTTTGAGAAAACAAAAAAAAGTGTAAATAAAGACAAGCTAAGTAAATATATTTCTTTTTACAAATTATATATACCAAAAAAAAAAAAGTAGCAAAAGGGTTTTTTAAAAAAAAAAAGGGAACAAGTTGATAAACACACAACAGTTACATGTTTAAAAAGAAAAAGCTTATTTAAATTGAGCTTTTAATTTTTTTTTTTTTTTTTGTTGTTGTTGTTCTCACATAATCATGTTAAAATAAGAAAAAAGGGTCAATCATTTGTGATGAAAAATGAGAGATAACAGAAAAAAAAAAAAAAAAAAAAATCAGACATTTGTAAAATGGTAACTAAGCTTCATATAAACCTGCGTTTTGATCAGAATTTGCGACAAATGCGTGGAGAAGTATAAACTTGTGTGTAGAAACAAGGGTACAAATATGTATGTAAGCTTACAAAAGGAATTTGCTCTCCGTACATACAATTATGTTGCTGATAAAATGGGCTCTGCTGACGAGAAACAGACTTAATCAAATGCATGCTTTGTTCAAAAAGAGACAAGTGCGCATCCTGCGTGTACATGTAAAAATAAAAAAAATTCCATGAAGCGTGAAGCGCCAAATGTGAAGGATCAAATCAGCTGGGCGAAACTTCTACGCGAACAGGCTCGCACAAAGGGCCCATCTCTGCAGAGACAAGAAGAAACCTACATGTATACAAACAAAACAAAGCCGACGGCGGAGAAAAAAGTGACAGAAAAAAGGGGAAAACTCTCTCAGCATATGTGCGTCTCAATTCCCTTGGGCTTCACAAAGACAGATGCGCCATTTTGGATGCATCTTTTTTTTGCATGCAACTACATTTCTATAATGCCGCAAAAGGGCGAAAAATTAAAAAATGATAACGTGAAAAAAAAGACTCCCCAATAAAAGCATTTTGGCTAGCTCACCACAGAACAACAAGGAATAAGCAAAAAAAAAAAAGAAAAAAAAAAAAATTTCGAGATTCACTACCTTTTATGAACATTTCCCCCCTCCGGAAATCTAACGCGAAAGGCTTTTTTATGCAACCTTTATCAAAAAACAAAAAAGACAATAACACGGGCCCAATTGCGATTTACCCCTTTGGCACATTATTGGTTCGAATTTTTTCCCATTCTGTCATTGTGCCCTTGAGCCATATGTACCCACCTTTGCGTCTCACTCATTTTTCCCTTTGTTGCAGTTCCGCGTGGACATGCATCGGCTTGGCCAATGCGTTTTTCAAAAAAGTAAAATGCCAAGAATGGGAAAGGTCACCACAAGATTGGTTACACTTTTAAGCAACGGTGTGTAGTATACCTCTGTAAACAGCTTCGTTCATCTGTTAATGGCCTCAAGTGTTCTCTTTTTTTTTTTTTTCCTTTAAATTGGACCCCTCTTGACGTATTAAAAGAAGAGTATATCTTTTAAGCGCTTTTTTTCCCCACCTATTCCTCATTTTTTAGAAGTTTGCGCCAAACGAAAACGTCAATTTAGGGATTCTATAAAACACATTAGTTGGTATTTTTTTTTTCTTTTTCCTTTTTATGTGTGCAAAAATCTGTACCTCTTTAAGTAAAAAATAATTTCCTCATCACACCATCGAAACGAATTAATTTGTTTCTTACTTAAGACAATTCCGTAAGCCCAAGTGCGGAGAAAAAAAAAAGAAGCATTATTCCCCGCATATAACAATAACGAAGTGGTTTTTTTAAAAAGTTAAAGATAAGTGCCATTCTGCATAACAATTTCATGCGAATTGGAAATTCCCCACTTCAGCGAAACAACGTTATTTCCACGTGTCTCATATAAAAGTCCCGTTTGCGACATACAGTGGAATAATTCTTGCGAGCCACACATGTGCAGAACAACTCACCGCATATTCATTTGTGAAATGTAAGGCTAAATATGCACGATAAAGAAAAAAAATAAAAAAAAAATTCTCAAACTGCCAAAAAGATCCTATTTCTTTTATTTTTTTATACGCGCTGACATGCTTTCAATTGCCACGCACTGAGACAAAACCATTTTGGTGAATTTTCACTCGTTGGGGTATTTAAGCTTCTCTTAAGAGAGACAATCACTCGGATTTTTCCACATCGGACGTTTAGGCTGGTCCCCCATTCGGAAAAATGGGGTGGGGGTAAATTCTCATCCTGTATAATTCATTACGTGTGTATACGGCTACATACAACTATATGCAACTATATGTAACAATTTTTTTTTTCTTGGTGGATGCGCTTACCTCCGTAGTGGCAACTCATACCCTAGGGTATATCTTAACACAACAGAGTGGCAGCTCTTGGTTAAGCCTCACCAGGTACCTGTACTTCAGTCAAGGCTTCGAAAAGCGCGGCGGTTTGTTACATTATGCGAAGATTTTCCTTCCAGAGGTAAAAAAAGAAAAAAAAAATACATATACATACATGCATATTATATGCGTACCATCATATTATTTCCCTTCCCCATTGCGCGTAACGAAGTCGGTAAATATGAAATTAACAAAATTAAGCCCATCTGCGCAGCTTGTTTTTTCTCCCTAAACATTTTTTTTTCCGCAAAGTTGCGAATTCATTTCTTTTTGTCATATTTTTCGCATAATTAAGATATATTCATCTTTCACAAAAAATACATTTTTAACATTTTTTTTTTTGTCAAAAATGGGGTGGAAATTTTCTGATTAATCAAAAAGAAGAGTATACAAAAATAAACAAGGGGCATATTACAGATAAGTACTTCAATACACGTACATGCGTTTGCGTTTAATATGTCATCGATCCTGCAAAGTTCCCTTCGTTTCACAGCTTAGATTTCTTTTTTTTTTTTCTTCATTTTTGTTTAAGTAGCCTCCGTCCGCCCTTCCATGACCCTAGGAGATGCTTCCATTCGTGTTCATTCGCCCCACTAAGCAAGTTCCTCTAAAATAGGCGGATTGTCTGAACCGCGGGGACAACGCCCTTTCATTTCCTGCGTTAGCACGCAAATGCACATGTATATATGCATTCTGGGAGAAACGAACTTCCATCAGGAGTCTGCTTGCACGAGTACAGACGATGCGTGGGAAATATGACCTCCCAATTTTGAAAAATTAAAAGGGGAGAAAAGCCCCTTCGAAAGCGAGCAAAAACGGACGTATATATATTCGTTTCCACCCTTCTACCGACCCGTACGCCAGTACATATATATATTTACGTGTGCAATAGAGGAACAAATCGAAGCATCACCTTGCGCCCCAAAAAAGGAAAAACACATCACACGTAGTTATGTAAAAAAGAAGAAAAAAAAAAAGCAAAAAAGATGAATACATTTAGCGCTTTTGCCCCAAACAATGTAAGCAATTCAAATGTGAGGAACCCATTAAATAACCAGGTGGGATCACAACCTGCACTCGTTTCTTCAAATAATATACAAAATGACAGGGCTGCTGGATTGAGCAGCACTTTTAATAACGCACCCAGTGTGGTTAATAATTTTGGTAACAAAACAAACCTATTGACAAGTCAAGGCACATCGGCTCAAAGCGGCTTCATAGGTGTGTTAAACAAGGGCGTGATTCCAGGCGAAAACAAAGCAGACAATTTTGCCATAATGGATCCCCCCAGTAATGGCAATCCAAATCAGAATACCAACGGTGCCAGTAACAGTAACGTGAGCAACAGTAACAGCGGAAAGGCCGATGAATTAAAGAAAGACACTGAAAAGAACAATTCGCAAATTGAGCGCCAAAATGGAAACTTTAGCTTTGAAAATAAATTCAACTTTAACAGCTCCCTAAAGATTAGGAAGTCTCTGACGGAGCAGCTTTGTGGTAAATAATCAGAGAGAAGAAACGTCCGTGTTCACCAAATGTTGCATACGTCTCGGTGGGGTTTTCCAACAGAAGGACCCCGCCTCCTGCTTCAACATGTGATTATCTTCCGTGATAGGCTGGACACACGGAGGCATATTTTGCCCACTCTGTGTATGCGTCTGCACCCGGTGTGTATATTCCCGTTTAACATGCACCTACCCATCCCCACCTTCCACACACATACACTTAGAGGAAATCTCGATGAAGCTTGGCACAATATTCATGTGCAAGTCGTACCTGGAAACGTACGTGTTTGAGAGAAACCCGTACATGATGAACTTCATTTACCTGAAGGATGGGATGAGCGAATCGAAGAACAGAGTGATTAACTCGCTGCTGCTAAGCTCCTTCTGCAATTTGATATGGAACACCCATATATACAAACATGAGTATTTAATTTCGAAGGAAATATTAACTAAGTACGCCAAGGCCGTGGAAAAAAATCCCGATAAAAATAACTTCTGCATTGTACCAATTTACAACTTGGAGAAAGTGAAAATGGCCTTAAGTCATCAGGAGAAAAATATAAAGATACTTAAAAAAAGAAAATTACATATTAAGAAGAATAATGAAAATCTTTTGTTCATTTTGTATATCATAAAAAATAATTTTCTCGAAATAAAAACCAAAGCACAACGTATTATTCAGAGACTACTATTCCGACTAGACATATTGGACAAACTTTTTATGTTAAAAAATAACGCCGTTTTTTTTTCCAATAAGTATGAATTTAATAAATTCAAGTTGATGGAAATTTTGGATTTCTTTAACTCCTTCAATATAGACAGTCAGCTGCAAAAAATTAACAAAAATATAAAAAATCTTGTGCAGGAGAAAAAGAACCTTCAGAAGTTCCTGCACGCGGATAACGAATTTACCAACTCGTTGAGGAACACCCTTGTGAAGAATGAGCAGGTGAGGTTCTTCACTCGGCAGGAGAAGTGGAGCGGCACTGCCTGCGGCACAGTTGAGAAAAAGGACAACGCTAATAAAGACTGCGTCGCAATTATGCCCTGTGGGAATGTTCACAAGTGACCATGCATTCACGTTATTTCGCCCGTTTATTCCCCACTCCACAGGACATAACCGATCTGAAAGGAACGACCTCGGAGATTTGCATCAACCTGGAGGAGAACAAAGAGTACATGTACCATCTAAACGCATTTGAGAGGGAAGAAAATTATGAAATGTTATAATAACATTTTTTTCTAAGAAAAGGAATTCCCCCTTGACTTGTTAAATCTGTTTTTTTTTTTTTTGCTGTCATTTTTTTGTGTATTTTTCTTTTTTCTTTCTCCCACTTAGCCCTCACACACAGTTGTTTGATAACTATTCATATAGCGTACATTTTTACAACGTTGCAAAAATGTTTATAAAATACTGTATGTGTGTACATGGCGTTTTCCTTTTTTGTAAAATTTGTTTTATTCCTCCCCACCCCCTTTAACATAAAAACGTGATTTGTTTAACCTCCGAAATGGGTAAAATTATTCGCCTTAATGTGGAAGCTGCTTCAGCAGTAGGGTGACAGGGACAAAAATCCTGCCATATGTATTTTTTTTTTTATTGCAGCCCCAGCCCGGAGGCGCATACCACCTGTTTTTTTTTTTTTTTTTTTTTGTTAACATTTTGAAGAAACAAAAAATAGAATACGAAATTGCGCAGGAGCAGATGTTTCACTGGAAAAAAAAAATGCCAAAATGATGGTAACGTAATGGTGAACAGTTTGGCCACCTGTGGGGGACAAACAAATGAGCTAATGGAAGATACTCGTTCCTTCGCCAATTAAATCCACATTTTAGAAAAGGAGCAGCTATAACTCCGAATGTTGCTTCTTTTTTTTAGCTCCCCGAATGGTGCACTTTTGGTTTCCTTCCCCTTTTTATGCCGCGAATAGGAGTCTAAGTTTACCCACTCGAAGTGGAAGGGCTCGACCGCAATATTAGTTGCGAACCCCAATTGTGGGGTCCTCTAATTGTGGAAACCCCAAGAAGCTAATACACTTCTCCCCCGTGGCAACTCCAAATGAGTACCACGTGTGTACGCGATTATTTCCTCAGACACAACTCACCTCGCAAAAACGCGCGAAGATGTTTCCTGCTCATTCCCTATCTCGGACAGTTACACGTAATGCGTAATAAGAAAATCAGGGGGGAATGTACACTTTACTCATTTTCCCTTATCCACGGAACACAGGAACATGAATGGGCCAAGTCACACACTAGTTGGTCACTATGCATAGCTAGTTTATTCATATCCCTCCGCATGTGTTGCCGTTCTGCTTGTCAGGATTTGCCAAAAAGAAATTCTTCACCTCGATAAGGGAGCAAAATCTGGGGAACACAGCTCAATGCAACGCAAATGGAGCCATAACCGATGTCTATGATAATTACGAGGCGCTAAAAACTGTGAAGGAGAAAAACAGCCTTAAGAGTGCACTAAAAAGATTTAGGGATATAGTTCAAAGAGAAACGAAGAGAAAAGGTTATCATTTTTACGCTGGATGGCCCCCGAGAAACCGGATAAGAGTTACCCAAGATGAGAAGGTAAGGTGATGTAAACGTGCAACGGAAAAAAAAAACTGCCGAGAGAAAGGGGCGTAAAATTGGAAAGGAATACGAGCAGTAGAGTGAACGCGCTTGACAGACATACGCACGTTGCCCTACACTGATACGAACGCTTCATCAGCCCATGT
>NW_008481840.1:439110-485091 GCF_000524495.1 Plasmodium inui San Antonio 1
GGTAACCAGGGGGGAGCCGTCTCACCCTACTCTTTCAATTCACCATGTTGACACTCCATTTTTTTTGCCCAACGCGGCGCACCCTCTTCGATAGCTGGGCCTGTATGGACGTACCATGTTTGTCCTCAACCGAGTAAAAGGAGTGAAGGAAGTGGAGCCGAATCTATGCATATGCTGCAAAAACAAGAATGTCCTTTTTTTCAACAGACCCGAATTTGAATCCTTGTTAAAAAATATGGATATCATAAAGCATCAACTGCAGGAGTTCGCAAAAAAGCTCTGACGAAGAGGAAGTGGTGGCGATGGCGTTTTTTTCTACGCAGTGGCGCATGTCTACGTTTAGCCTGATTGCGAAGGCCGCACGTGATTGTGTCCCCCGTATTTTCTTGCACATGGCACTACATAAGCGCAGTGCATGTTATTACGGTCAGCACCGAGCGGCATGTGCCGATATGCCCTTGTATATCTTCATTGATCGGTTGCGATGGTTGGCTTATTAGCTGCGGCCACTTCACAAACAATGGGGTGAAAGTTTCTCCTCATTTGGGCTCCTCACGTGGGTACACAAATAGGTGTACGCGGAGCTACTTACGGGTGGTACCTTTTTTTTTTTTTTGTTGCGTTTGAATGTTAATAACGTTGTGTGCCACTTCGCCCGTTTTTTCACGCTGCCCTTCTTTTTGTGCCAATCAATATTCATCCCTCAGCGTATTCTTCCGAGGGGCAAGAAAACGGTACGTGACCAGCAGAGAGAGAGAAAAAAAAATATATGCATGTATTATGTATGTATGTACCTATGTATATAAAATGGTAGGAGGAACAAGTAGGGAAGCACGAAAATTATAGAAATGAGCAAAAACAAAACAGCACAGGGGCTGCAACTTGTCAGTTTTTTCCCAGTTTCTTTTTCAAACTTGGAACATTTGGCAATTTGCAATTTGCAATTGGTAGTTGACAGTTGGCCAGTTGGCCATTGGCGGCGAATTTCTCTCATATCCTTTTTGCCCCCCACCGAAACTTTTCCTTCCCCAATGCTATCGTAGAGCAAAATCATTTTTAAACATATCGTCTGGCGCAAGAAAGAAAAGGATAAAAAAAAAATGTATAGAGAAGGGCAAACAATGAACAAACGCAAGATGGGGAATACAACATACGGGCATTTCAACACGGCGAAAAATGTCACTCGTGAGAGCACATAAATGTGACTATTAGCCGTTAGCACCATTTTGTAGTGTCTAGCAGCGACATTTAAAAAGTGAAAAAAAAGGCAAAGTGGGGGGGTGAATTTAAGCCAAAGCGAGGTGAAGCAAAAGAGAAGTGGGGGAACGGCGAATCAGACCCAAATCGAAGGGGAGGCATAGCAAAGGGGGAAAAACAGAGGACAGCGCGAAATGCCTACCTGCTTGAACCGCGGCGTACCACGCGTACACTCTTTTGTTGTACCCGCGCAATGAATGTACCATTCGGGGAAAGATAGAATATATTTACACGCACAAAATGAAGGACACCAATCTGTTGAATAACCCCTTGGATGTATACAAAAAAGAGGCAACCAATGGGGACGATGTGAAGGCGACAAAGAAAGGCCACGCGAAAGAGGACAGAAGAAAGGACGAAGAGAAGTTCCTCCATGCTGACTCGCTAAGTGACATTTCAATCTCGACCGTGAGCAACAGCACAGGCATCGACTCAGATTTATATATGAATGTTATCCGGAAAATTAAAAAAGAAAAAAGGCAAAGGAGACGAGAACGGGAAAGGGAGCGGAAGAACACCCGGAAGAGGAAACGGGGAAGCAGGTCAAGGAGCAGAACGAGGAGCAGCAGTAGAAGCGCTAGAAGCGGAAAAGAGGATCAACGGGAGCATCAGCAGGTGCTGGTGGACGAAATGGACGAGCACGAAGTAGGCACACAGAAGGAGCAGAAAGTAAACCAAAAGGAAGAACAAAAAGTAGGAAAATGCAAAGAGCGAGAGAATGATAGCAAGGAGGATATCACAAAAAGGGACAAAAGGGAAGACAGAAAAGAATCCAAAAGGGAGCGCGAAGGGGTGAGCGAAGGCGACCATAAAAAGGAGCACAGAAAGGACGGAAGGAAGGATAGCTATGGGGAGCAAAGAAAAAATGACGACCAAGCAGAAGACAGGAAGAAGAGGAAAAAGAAAGAGTCCACACACGAGAATAGGTCCAATGAAGACAAAAGGACGAAAAGGAAAAGGAGTTCCAAGGAAAGCTACGATAGCGACAGAAGGCACAGGAAGCAAAAGGATGCAGACAGGAAAAAAAAACACAAAAGGTCCAGATCGAGGACAAGAAGGTGAGTGTTCCATGCGTCAACAATAAAGCTTTGTTGAATAAAAAAAAGGGCGCCACTGTATTGTGCAGGAAGTCTCTCCATAGTGAAGCCTACATGACATGGTATACCACTAGAGGAGATGTAATGCGGCGAAACATGGTTTAACGTCACGCGCCCTAGTGTGACATGTGTTCATTTTCTCCCCTATGCGTTTCACTCCCTCGTAGCTCTTACGACGAACCGATTCCCAAGGACCCCTTCAATCCCCTCCTCCTGGCGTACGAGAAGAAGAAAAAGCACAGGCACAAGTAACACCCAAAAAAAAAATATTAAAAAGGTTGAAAATAGTGTAAGTTAGTTTTGCACTAATGGATGCTTACAAATTGTAAGAACCCACAGTGAATACACATATTTTTTTTATTTTTATTTATTTTTTTTTTTTTTTTTCCCTTTTCCCCCCTGAGGCAGGAAAATGAGCGATGAAGGATCGATCGCCAGCGATAGGTGGAGGCACGACAGGTAACGAAAATCCCCGTGATAAGTCTACCTTTCGATCAGGAGAAATGGCACCTCAAAGCTTTTCCCATGTCTCCCTTTTCTGTTCTTAATACTTGCTTCACAATTTTTAACTCGTAGATATGAAAGCACATCTGGTGAGGAACCAGTTGCCCTTAGGGAAGCAAGACCAAATAAGTCTGACCCCAAAGTGGACTTGCAACACGTGAGGAAAAATTTGTGGAAGTCTAAGGCGGGGGTAAGAGAAGAAAGCGAATAAACGGAAAAGTGGGCACAATAAATGCGCAAAGTGGAAGAAGAAAAAAAAAAAAAAAAAAAAAAGACAAGGTTCACAAGTGAAGAAGAAATATCTCCCTGATTATTCTTCATAATGAAGCCTGTACAATTATCTTTTTTTTAGTGGTCACGTTTCAGCTGCTACTCCCTTAGCGGTTACTTTTCAGTTTACTTTTTCGTTTTCCTTTTTACAATTTTTTTTCCCTTTTTTGATTAACACCTTATGTGTTGCCTTCGCATAATGTTTTGTTTTTTTTAAAACGTTATCTCAGAGAGTCGAAAGGTTTGTCTGTGCACAGACTCATGCGCTGCCATGTAGCTCTGTGTGAATGGACACGCATACATCTATGTGCACATGCGGGCGTTTCGTGCCTAATATTTTCCGACTCCAAGGCACCTCCCGCATGACACACTCCATTAAACTCGCTATAACCGCCCGCATGCATGCGTTAAATTTATCGAAGTGGAAAAAATTTCTCTGGATGTTTGTGTGCTCTTCTTGTGGTATACCTCCAACGTCCTGAAATGAAAAACGGGAAGTCGCGCGAACTGGCGAGATAACAGCGACAAAGACAGTCACCAGTGCGATTTCCCCGCAAAAGGGCTCTCACCGCAGAGTGGTTGGGCGGACATAGCGCTCCCCTACAAGGTACTGCCCCACGCGGTGCTATCCCTCGCGAAAGTGATCACTTGAACACAGCGCAACCGAACCAAACGTGTAAAATATACTGCAGCTCAATTGGGAAAACGTTAAATGGATAAGCTATACGGAAACTATGACAAAGTATTTGAAAAATATAAAAACAACAATTTGTGCAAAAGAAAGAATGAAAAGGAAGAGATAGACCAGGGCAGCAAAAAGGAGGGCAAGGAAAAAAAGGGGCAGGAGAAGACGATGTCCGAGAAGAGGGGGCAGGAGAAGACGGTGCCCGAGAAGACTGCTCCCCAAAAGAAGGCTATAAAGCGAAACAATCCCCCTTGCAGCGAAGCCCCACAGGGCCTGTCAGCTCACCAAGAAAATGCGACGCCGGGTTTCCTTCCCGATTGTGCCCCCAAGGGTAAAAAGAATAACGACAGGAGCGGCAACAAAAGAGGAAACAGTGTGAGTGCTAGCCAAGTCAGCAATAACATGAATTGTAGCATAAACCCAGCTATAAACCCGAATCGTCACAGCGTCCCAAGCAACCACACTAGCTGCGCTAATCACCCGAGGGATCGGTCCGTAAATGAGTACAAAATCAGGAAAAAAGTGAGCATAGAAATAAACCAGAAAATTTACAGCGATTCTGAGAAGACACATTTTGATGATAAATCCTTTTTCAAAAACAATTTTGGAATATGCGAAAATAATCATCACAATCAGAATGTGAAAAAAAAAAAACTGAAAAATGATGACCAAAAGGCGAAAAAGATGTTAAACAAAAAAAACAAAACGAAGCTTTTTGTAAATTTGCTATTTGTCATGTACTATATATTCTTCCTTTTCCATTACATCATCGAAATTCAAGTAAATCAAATATACAACATCGTTATTAACACGTTTACAATTATAATCATCACCGTACTTTTAAGTTATATTCACTTTCTGCGCACACGCAATAAAACATTAAAAAAAATAATCTTCTACATAACTACGTACATAAATTTGCTGTATTGTTTGCACATTTACAACACCTTCACTTATTGGTTAAATATTTATCTCAACTTTACCATGAGTAAGAGGATTTATTTAAAATACAAAACATTATTTAAGAATGTTTCCTTTGTATTTTCCTACTTCAGTTTTGATGAAGTTTTTCTTTTTCTTTTAATTTTTTACGGCCTCTTTTTCGTCACCACTTCCATCTTAACCTTTACTCTGTTTTATTATATATACAACTTTATAAATTATTCCTTTTGAATTTGCTTTATCGGCGCGCGTGGCTGCCAGGTGCGCGGAGGCCCGTACGAGCCCCGCCACTGGAAAAACAGTCACATCATCATGCGAGTGGTGAAATATCGTAAAGAACAAACACATATAAGCGTAGGGACAACGGGGGGGAGGGAAAGAGGTAGTCCCCCTGAAAAATAACCATGGAGTGATCAAAAGGGGGAAAATTAACTGTCGCGAGTTATTCCCATATGCACGCATCAACATGAAAAAAAAAAAAATAAATGGATGCATGCATAAATGAATGCATAAATAAATTACAGCGCCGCTGTGCTAAACGGAACGATAGTCATCCTCGTTCGTCACCTCGAAATCCTTCGCCGTGTCTTCCCCAGTTTTGTCGTCGAAAATCTTCTCCTTGGACTTGCTCTTGTGTCTAGTTCTTCTGCTGGACTTTTTGTTCTTTCTCTTTTTCTGCTTTTCGTAATACTCGATGTAGCCAGTCTTCAGGTTTTTCAGTTTGGGGATACTGCAGGGGTACTGTTTGGGGGAGGGAGACGGCAGTAGCACATCAAAGGGGTACAAGAAAGTAGCACATCGAAGGGGTACAAGAAAGTAGCACATCGAAGGGGTACAAGAAAGTAGCACATGGACGGGGAACACGTCCTTGCACACGTGCCTCGCGCAAGCCCCTCCCCTTGCCTACCTTCGAACTCAATACATTCTGCGTGAAGAAGATGTTTTTAACGATATATTCCAGTGTACTTTCTACGAGGGGGAAAAATTCACCATGTCATAAAAAGATGACAAGGCACGGTTTTGTGTGTGACTGTGAAGGTGGGCAATATTGGTGGGACCACCCACCCGTTCACTCGTGAGTTTTTCTTTTCCTTTGAGGCTCTCTGCAACTCACCGCTGTCAACGTTGTAGTAACTTAAGATGATGTCGTCGATCCTTTTCAGGGTGTTCTTCTTCTTCTCTATTTTTTGGATTAACTTTTTGGCCTCCTCGCTCTGCGGGTTGTGCGAAGGATTCACAAGGGGCAACTTATAAGGAGAAGCAAAAACGGGGGGCAAAACGGGAGGCGAAACAGACGCAGTGACGACGTTGAAACGAATGCAGGGTTACATTAAAGTCCTGGTATGCCATAAGCATCATGACGTCATCAATCTCGCTAATGAGGGATGGCTGTGAGGGGGGTAGCGGGAAAAATGTTAGCGTGCATGGAATGCAACAAAGGTATACAAAAGTGCGCACATGCGAGTGAACAACTATGAGCAGAGCAATAAACGAAGGAATGGTAACAATGAAAACGAGTAAACAAACCAAGGGCATGCATGTGTAAGCTTCACGCGTACACCGCTATCCCCACGGGGACTCCCAAACCTTTTCGTTCACGTATGGGGCCAGCTCCTGCTGCGAATATAATATCGCCTCATTGATGTTATTCTGAAAGGGGGGTGGGAAAGGAAAAAAATATATCCATGTTAAGTGCACATACAAATGGAGCCGCTCCTCTATTGTGGACATCTGCGAGGAATAAACTGAATAGGCGTGGTTACTTTTGTTACTGCCCCGTTTACTCACGTTCAAAATTAATTTTAATAGTTGCTGCTTCTTGAGGAAAAAAACAAGGTCCTTATGCTTTTTTAAAATCTGGAAATTCAGATACGTGAAAGAAGGGAGCAGCATGATCAAGTGCTCGCAACGAGTAACTATATGCAAAAAACGGGGAAAGCTCAATAGGGTATAATGCGAGATAAAAAAGGACAAAATCATGGCTCACCCCCTTGTCTAAATTATTGATATGTTCTATGGCCTCCTCAATTTTGTTATTCATAATTTCATTTTGAATTAAGTAACGAATTTTTACTGTCTCTATTGGCATATCAGCTGTGAGGGAGGTTGACAAAAAAAGATGAAAAAAAAAAATGCCCACATTAGTTGTGCAGCTCAACATATTTAACTGTCTTCTGATTCCATAGTGACACATTTCTCCGTTGTCAAAGTTGTCTCAGTCAACTCGGTTGCGAAGGCAACAAAATGTGGCTCATATTTGGCGACAATTTCAAATTATCAGATCATGTGAAAAAAAAAAAAAAAATCAGTTCAAGGATGACATCAAGTATCATCATTCTACATAGTAGTACGACTTTGATTTTTATTTCTGCGCATAGAATCATCATTTTTTTTTACCCTAGTGTGACACTATTGTGAACTCTTTCACCATTTTATTTTGTTCTTTTGTTATTTTTTTTTTCTTTTCTTTTTTTTTTTTTTTTTCTTTTTTCATTCCATTTTTTCCCGTTTTGTAGAGAAACTTCACACGGGTCTAGTTTTACAGCATCCTGCCCGTTGCCCAGTTTGCGATCTCCCTTCTGCAGGCAACTCCCCCATGACGCTCATCTACGTACGCTTTACCCGGGCCTCCTTCTGAAACTCACTCGCAACATCATACATCCTGTGGACGCAAAAGAAATTCATAAGAACTTCGTTCAAATCATTTTCGTGTATTTTTGTATGTTCGAATTCTTTCAGCCAGTTTTTCCTGTGTAAATTCGAAAAAGACAGGTAAAAAAAAAAAAGAAAAGTTGCAAATAATTTGATGTCATAAACGTGTTTGCAGTGCATCAACTTTTGCGAATGAAAAAGCGTTCTGGTAAGCGAATAGGCCACACTTGCACAAGCAGCATAATAGCATGTGCCCACAAAACAATGCACAAATGTCTTACGCGTTCAGGTATACGTGATAGTTTTCGTCTACGGGATCTTCAATCATTTGGCGGCGGGCGAGGCGATGAATGCGATTTCGCAGCACAGACCAAAGCTTCCCCCTGCTTTGTAAACTCTGATCGTTACGTCCGTATGCGTGAACGTGTGAGTAAGAAATGGGCTCTTGGCGACAACACCCCCTTGTAGGTAAACAGACTGATGCGCACTTACGCAAATGGATTTTCTCCCCAAATGAGCTTCAAGTTTGTAAGCAAAATGTCAAACTTGGAAGAAAATGCAAAGTGGTGATCGGAGGAATGCTCTGTATACTCACAAGCCATGCAACAAAGGGAAGGATCGAAAAATTATCACAGGCGCATGCTCACCTTGTTAGTCATATGACTTCTTTCTCATGCGTTGGTCCCAATGGTACGAACATAATGGGCCCCTTTGTGTAAATATTCAAACTTGGCCGTATTGGCAAATTGAATGCACACAAAATGGGGCGCCGCATAAGTGCGTAAACACGTGTAAATATGCAGGGTATGCGTTCATATAACATTGTAACTTCCGTTCGAGGGAGCGGAAAAAAAAAAAGGAGAAAATGCTCATTCATCTTCCCTTTCGCAATGAAGCGCTTGGATTATAGATCGTAAAAGTTTTACCCGTATGTTAACAAAGCATCGAGCGTAGGAAGGGGGGCGGAACGAATACAAAAAAGAAAAAAAAAGAAAAAAAAAAAAAAATCCAAGAGGCGAATGACCTTACGGCATCACAACAGACTTTTCAGAAAAACGCGGCGAAAGGTGGCCAAAGATTGTCCAAGCGTGACGAAGTGAAATTTTCTTTCAAATAAACAGCACTACAATAGGGTTGAGCGTGTTGAGCCACTTGTAAGCGCGCCAGCTCTTAGCAAAGGTCCACAAAAAAAGAAATCTTCGAAAGGAACACCATCCGCATGTGTAGCTCCATTTTTTGCGAACAGCTTTATGTATATATGTATGGATAAACCTTCTTGATTAGTTTGTCTCCATCTTGCACTGGGGAAGTTTCCCGCTTCTTTCCGATTAGCCTTACCGTCAAACATTATTTTTTTGTGTGTAAAAAGGCGGGACTTTTTTAAAAATGTGGCACAGAGGTATACTGCACAAATGGGACGAATTCACCTTTGCAATTGTAGATGGCATGTCCACTTGAAATTTATGCGAAGCGTAACAGCATCCCATGTGGTTACCACTCTGCTTCTAATTTGCTGTTTTTTTTTCTCCCCCCCAATGCGCAGGAGTTCTGACCCTGCTTTGCAATTCGTGTCGATATGTTATTCACAGGTGGCACATTCCGTTACTCGGTACGTAAGGAGAGATTTTCCTCGTCAGAGTAGCCATTCGGAGTCGACGCAGTGCCAATGAGCAACAAGCGGCTTCACACTATGTTCTCACATTTGAGAAAAGTTCCAATGGTCATTCCTATGTCCGTTGTTCCCAATAACGTATGCACCCCATTTTGTGCGCACAAAACTTCAGGAGTCGATTGCAATGCCAACCCGAGGCACAAACAAGTTTTATCAAACCCGGCCCCCAGATCTAGAGGAATTCCCAAGTATTTAGAGAAGTACATTTTTTACAAGCAGGCGCCGAGGAACCCAAAATATAAATCGCAGTTTATCAATCTGTATACAGCAGGTTAGCAGGATGGTGGAGGCAGAGTAAAGCGACCAAATAAACCAGTGTGTTTTTAGTTCTTTTTCCTTTTGTTCTTTTTTTCAATTCATTTGACAGTGTCACCATGAGCTTTGTATGACCCATCCGTGGTGAAGACATATCTTCGGAAAGATCACTTTGTGGGGAATGGGTGCCCCGCCCCCTGCTTTCGTGCATTCAATTTTCTCATGAACATATTTAACTTTCCTTTTTTTGTTACTAACCCGTCCATTTCCTTCAGGTCGGAAGTACAGACAACAGATTAAGAAAACTGGTTAGGTGGAGGATCGTGGACAGAAAAGGTTTCACTTCCCCCAGAACGATTCGCTTTTTGCTCATTTTTTTTTTTTTCTTCAGTTTATATTAATTTACGAATAGTGTTATGAAATTCTTGTTTAGTTTAAACAATTAAAAAAATAAAAAAAAGGAAAAATCCTTTTTCTTTTTTGTTAAAGATGATTTTATTATCACATGGAAAAATAATAAAAAAAAAAGAAAAAAATGGAGGGTGCACAACACGGGTGTGGTGCTTCTTATTCGTTCTGTTCGTTGACAGAAAGGGGATTAAAAAGATTGGCAATTTTCACAGTGTGAGCAAAAAGTTGAATATGTTGTGAACAAGGGTACGGGAAGCGCAAGAGTAGACGCACCCGCTTCATATACACATTGCACTTCTCATAATGGAAATGACTGGCGTAAGGGGAAGCAGAACATCAGATCCGCTTCGGGACGGCACGCCTGCACGTAGCCTTCTGCGTTCATTTCTTCGTTCACTTCTGCTGAGTTTTATACGTACAGAGGAGACACCATCACGTAAGAAAGCGAATGCTTCCAAATGGTATTTAAAAATATGTTAAGATAAAACAAAGTACACGGTTGTTCACTTCAAAAGTGTGTCTGAGGTTGGTGCGCCACTGCGGAGGGTATACCCCTGTGGATGGTACACCCTCGTGGATATCCTCCATCTTCTCTTCATAAACATGGCTCTTTTGGACTAGAGAGATCTACGAATTATTTCTTTTTCTTTTATTTTCGGAATTATTTAAGTTATTTTGGTTAATTTCGTCATCATCGTCATCATCATTGTCGTCGGAATCCTCGTCATCATTGGAGTTATCAATTATTTCATCATCGTCATCATCGTCGTCACCATCATCATTTCCTCCATTGAAATTTCCATTCTTATAAAAATTATTGTTACCGTTGTTTACATTTCCGTCATCGGGAACTGGTTGTGCTTGTGGTTCTGGTAGTGGTGAATACGAGACCTCCTCCATGTACTCGGGTTCGGGTTCCGCCATAGGGAATGGAATTGGATTGCACAGGCATGAGTCGTTGCCCTCTTTCTTTACATACGAAATGAGGTTAAAAAAGGCAAAGGAAACGATGCACTTTTTAAGACCCATTTTGCAGGCTTCGTACATATACAGTGTATGAAAAAAATGGTTCTCCACAACGGAAGGGATAAGTACAAGCGGGCTCTCGGCGTTAAGAACAGGCACGACTTTGTCAGGTTATATGGAAAACCGATTTAAATGGGCGACGGCATAGAATATATGAACGTGTATATATGAACATACATGTGTGAGCATATATGTATGATCATATCTACACGAATACACGTGCGCGTGCGTTTTCGACAACTCCACAGTGAGCAATTTATAACGCGCCAGAGGGTGTACACATATATTCACTTGTACAAGCAAAAGTGCTCGCTTTCTGCAAAAACTTTCGAAGCGTCAATTTGGAAGGTAATAACTTGGAGGGGTGGCGAACAATTAGTAAAAAAAAAAAATAATTGCCCTTTCGATGACAATTTAACCGATTGAGGGTTATTACATTATGTTTTGCGCGAAAACGAAAATTGGGCGGTTAAACTTTTGCAGGGGAATCAAACTTGCGGCTTCTTTGGAGTAGGTTCGCTATTTTGCCTACCACTGGTAACGGTAATAAATCGACAAGGTGAGTGGTACGCAACTTGGTTTGGTAAATCGTTGCTCAATCGCTTTATCGATCTGCAGTTAATGCTTTATTGATCTTCCGTTTGCCAATTTTCTTTTTCGTGTGTCATTTCAAGTGGTCCAAAATTAACTCGCAAAATGCTGAGAATTTTTTTTTTCAACTGTTTCGCGAATTCATTGCTTTTTTAGCAAAGCATAAAAAAAGGGAACTTACAATAGTGGCAAAATGAGCAGGTTGCAATCGTGAAAAATTATTTCTTTCTTACGAAAAAATGTAATATAAGTAAAAACTCATGGTACATTTTTCTTATTTTGTAAATTTACCCAAATGTGAAGAAATTTTAATGATGCATGATTTTTCCGCGTAAAAAAAATATGATGAATTAATTGTATATATTTTTTTTTTTTTTTTCCTTATTTGAACCTTTTTTTTTGAAAAAAAAGTTACGAAAAAAAAAATGGACGCATATAATATTATTATATGTTACTACCCTCTAGTGCATGCGCCTTCGTTTACTGCCATATTATTTTCGCAAGAATACTTAAGGAAGTGGCCTCTCTAAGAATAGTTCTTTGTCTTGACAAGGCCCTAGGGCCAGCAGGTAAATGTATATTGTTATATATTATAATATATGATTATGGGCATATTTTGCCAAAGGCGCATGCTTTGTGATGGCTAAAATACCAGGAGCGGAGGAGGAAGAAGCAGATGAAGAAGTGGGACGACGAGGGGGGAGACATACCTACGATCGACTCAAATGGCATTTTTAATTTTCATGACAAGAGCATTTGGCCTTTCCGTTTCAGCAAAGCACATAAAATTATTCCATTCTGCAATTTTAAAGGAAAAAAACCACAAACGAGTAGTAGTACTTACTATAAAAAAAAAAGGGGGATGGCAAAAGAGGGTTAGGCCAATGACTTGGAATACATCCCTAAGGGATTCCCAAAAATTGCGCAATCATCGTCCAAACAAATGATGGATGGGAAAAAAGTTGTAATTACGTGTTGGTTTAGTTTGTCCCTTTGTGCAACCCAACAATGAGTATATATCCTTTGCCCCCTTGGTGTTACATTTAGTTTGATTCACCCCCCTTCTTGAGCGTGAGTATCATTTGTCAAAACTTGCTCTCGTGATATGGCTACGCAAACCACGCAAAAGACGTAAACCACGCAAATCACGTAAACTGCTCAAAGAGGGAGGGGATTTCTTAGGCCGTTCGTCCCCCCGTTGACAGATCGATGCTATTTATTGATGAAGAAAAACGCCTCTCTATGAAGACCCAACTTCACCTGTTTCGAGAAAGCGCCAAAATAAAGAAAAAATAAAAAAAAGAAAATTTTACAAGAGAGATCGAAACATACAGCATATTCTTTTCGAATCTGCTAAGAACGTAATCCTCTTGCGATTAAAAGAAAAAAAAAAAAGAAAGAAGAGTAATCTCCAAAGGTGGGTAAAAAATGAGCACAACTTCGAAAGAGGTGACACCATCTGTATACCACCACCTCAAAGATATCATTCGATAAATATGGGGGAACGTTGCGGTGACCCCGTCTTTCTGCTGCACCCGCGCGAGATAAACAAATTAAATGCGAAATAAAACCCCGTGTGGATTCGTGCAAATGAAAAAATTATGGTGTAGTTATTTGCCGTCAGCGCGTCTAAGTATAATCGAGGTTGAGGTAAACACGTACTGATATGGGGGCCCCCAATAAGGGTTGTAAGTAAACGCCAGTGATGCGCAAATTAGGAGATAACTGAGGATAATTTTTTTTTTTTTCCTTTTCACTCTTCACCATGTGTATACGTATAATACACATGTTAACCTATGTTTACAGAAAAAAAAAAGAACAAAATTGCTCTATTTGAAGGCAGCATATGTACTGTTTTACGCTGCCATTTTTAATGCGCTAAAAGGGGCGATCACTGGGATACTTCCCAAAGGTGATGGGATATCCCCCCCCTGCTGTTTTGCCCTTTGGACAGTTGGCCTAAGTGTTGCATATGTTTGATTCAAATCAAACACGCTGCTACTTCTGCTACTGCTACAGGTAGGCGTATTTGTGCGTAATAGCAGCACATGGATAGCAGAGTTCGTTTTTCTATTCCACAACAAAAGCGGGGTTCAAAAAATGTCAGCTGTATGTATGCCATGTGCGCATGTACGTGTCACACCGGTGGTGCTATTCACCTGGACGCTTTTCCATTTCGCGTCGTACGTTAGGGAGAAGTCGATGTTTCATTCCTCCGGTTGAGAAGCGAGATTTAAACGGTAAAAGGTGCGTGTTCGATGCTTGCTCACGTTGTGGCATATGCCAATATGTTGCTCCTTTGGCGGAGCAATTTTTCGCTTAAAATTGGTGAGTCTTTCCCGTTTTGGAAGGAACGTACTAACTTAGGGGAGCAGATGAAGGCTCGCCAAGCGGCTGAACATAACAACGTGGAAGTGTTTATCTGCGAAGGGGTCATTACGCCAATTCGCAAGCGGGATGTCACATTAACTGAGCGTTTATTTCCCCCCCCCAAGTTGAGCCTCCATCGAGCCCGTTGGAATGTACGCCTCTATTCTACGTTGGTATAATTTCCCCATTTTGGTAATACCCCCCCTTTGCTTGCATTTTCTTCTATGCATTTTTATTCACCATTTTGAAGGCTTACTGAGATCGGACAGCTTCAATTCCGCTGGGTTAAGCCAATTTGGCATCCACAACGCGTGTTTCGCACGACTGACGTAAGGTGTTTGGTCTTTCCCTTTCCCAGCGTGGGTTCCAACGCAGTGCGCGTTTTTTTTTTTTTTCTACTCATAAACGCTTTTTCCACGTGGACAACTGCACGTTTACGCGATAATGCAAACATGTACACATGCGTACAGCGTGGATGATACATGTATAGAGGCGTACTATGTGAATACCTCCATACGTACATTTACATTCAGATCACCTTCAAAATATGGGCAGCCTCCTTTGGGCAACTCCAAACGTGCTACAAGCAGCGAAGCGCACCCTCCTTTTTACATCCCCCGTGCGGCTAACAATTTTATTTTACAAAAGGGAGAACAAAAAATGGAGCCAAAAAAAGGCAATTTTTTTGGGGTGGGCCCTTTTTTTTTGCGAATTTTTTTTTTTTTTGTTTCCTTGCCAGACCAAGAAAGCTTACTCTCTGTGACGCGACTTTTTAATTTTTTCTTTCTTGCCGTACGTTAATAGCGCCATATGTAGTGCCTGCCCGTTCGTTCATTTTATATATAGAAGTGGTATATACGTAAGGGTAAGAAGTACATTTATTATACTCGCGCTTTCTACGTATATGTACAATACCGTCGTAACTTTGTGGTGAAGCGCAGATACCACCACCACGGCAACGTAGCATCACAGGATAGCTGAAGAGAAAAAGAAAAGGACGAAAGATGGATACAGACGTAGTGGTAAACGAGAAATTTGACTTTATAATGCTAAACATTGCCAAAGAATGTGGAGACATTAACAGTTTGATGAACCATTTTTTCTCCTTCCTGTTGCGTAAAACAGACTTTATTACAAATTCGAAGAACATAGAACAATGTGAAGAGATCGTTTTGAAAACGCTGAGGAAGTACTACAAACGGAAGGACGAATATTTGATGAAATTAAAAAAGGAATACGAAAAAATGGATGAAGAAAAGAAAAAAATCTACGAAAGGGAACACAGTAACGGTAATAGTAGGAAAGACCAAGTGAATGAAAAAAGGAAAAATACAAATTTGAAAATGAACAATAATGTGAAAAACGGAACGTCAACATCTGCTTTGGACAACATGCAGGAGGAGAAGCGTGTCGTCGAAATTGACGAGGATGGAATAATGGGAGACGAAGAGTTAGCCATTAATCAACACCTTCCGAACGGAAAAGGGGACTCCAAGAAAGACAGAGGTGAAAAGAGAACCACTCCCATAAGTGAATATTCCGCCAAAGGGAAAGGGAAGAACGATCGGAAGGCAAATAAATCAGAGGATTCGGACGATGACACTAATGATGAACCACCCAAGGGAAATGGTGGAAAAACAGAAAAATACACATGGACGCAAACTATAAACAGTCTTGATATGTACATAAATCTGGACCAGAAGGTAAAAACGAAGGACATAAAGTTAGAAATAACTTACAAAAAATTGTATGTGAATGTTAAAAACGAAGTTATTATTGATGGAGAATTTTATAAACATATAAAACCAGAGGACTCCATTTGGACCTTGGAAGATAACAGGGTTATCCATGTGTGCATTGAAAAGCTAAACGGAATGGAGTGGTGGTCTACGGTTATAAAGGGCGACTCCGAAATTGACGTTAAGAAAATCGTTCCAGAGAACTCCAGGATGGAGGACCTCGATGCAGAGACTCGGTCGGTGGTGGAAAAAATGCTCTACGACCAGAGGCAGAAGGCTATGAATTTGCCCACGTCCGATGAACAGAAGAAGTTTGAAATTTTTGAGAAGTTCAAGAAAATGCACCCCGAGATGGACTTTTCCAAGGCCAACATCAACTACGGCAGTTCCAACCCGAACAGCATGTTCTTCGGCCGGTAGCCCCACACCACACGCGCAGCTGTGCTCTGCACACATACATATATGTATAGATATGAATACATATATGTATATGCACCTGTGTGTATTTTTTTTTTTTCGAAACGTGCGTACATGCCTGTTTTAATAACCCCCGCGGGCTTCCACTCCCCAGCCCGCATCATGCGTATGTGAAAATTCCCTCCACAAAATAACACGCCTAGGGAGACGAGCGATGTGAAAAAAAAATGTACTCACCGTCTTAATTTTAATCAAATTTTAAACATTCGTCAACGTGGAAAACCTCGTTTCGCCTCCGAAGAGAAGGGGTGTTACCGCCCCGTATTCACAGCTAAGTGAGGGCAGAAAAGGGCGACGATCCGACAATGGCTAAATAAAGGTGGACCGATGTGCCGTTGAACAAAGATACGGGGATTCACAGTGGTCTCGCTAGGCCTCTCCCCTTAAAGTCGCGCGCGCGTAGGCACATCTTCACACCGTTTCGGCTAATTAAAGAAAGAAAAATAAAATGCAGCAAAATAAGGGCAGCAAAATAGGGGCAGCAAAATAAGCACGGCGAAATAAGCGCGGCTAAATAAACGAAGCAAGGTAGAATAAATCAAAATGAAGAAAAATACAATAAAGTACAATCATGGAATCGCTCCGGCGAGCACGAAACCGATGGACAAATTGACAAACCGTTTGCAAACGCATAGTGGGAGAGTAGCTTTCCCTCCATGTGCCACTCCAATTCTGCGTGTCATCCGCTTATAAGTACACTGCATGCGGGTTGGAGGAGGCAGGTTCGCCGTGTCTGTTCGCAGTTTTGACCGCTCCCCACCCCGGGGGTGCTCCAACGTGTGGATTACAAGTGGTTTCCTAATTAGGTGCCGAGGCGGATGGGCGGGGGCGCAATCGCAGGAGTATGTCTGCATTATCTCGGATACATCGCTGAACGCGCTGCTCAACGTGCCGCTTAACCATCTAACCCCCCCTGAACTTCCTCAAGCCGGGCTTGCTGGCGTCAAAAAAATAGGCGATCTCCGCCTCCGTGAGGGCCTCCCTCCTCTGTTGGTGTTTCTGTATCAGGTCGATTAAAATGTCGATGAGAATCTTCTTGAGCTCCCCACTTAGCATTTCTCCCCGTCTGTACTTCTCTCCAATTTCGTGCAGCTTCTCGTCATCCTCCATGAGGTATCTCAAATATTGGTACGAAATGTCCTTCTCCAAATTGCCTCCCTTTTCTCTGTGTTCCTGAATCGTGGCCCCTCCCCCGCTGAAGGCATACTTGTTAATTTTATTTTTGATCTGTTCGGGCGTGTCGGTTAGGAATATGACGCTGTTGTTGTGTTCCTTGGTGCTGTTGCTGGGGCTATTTTTCGGGGTGCCGCTCTGTCCCGTTCCGTCTTTCCCGCCCGAGTCGTTCTTTCCCTTTTCGTCCTTCTTCGTGCTGCTCATCTTTGTGTTCACCCCTTGAAGCCCCGGCATAAACACGGAGTGCACAACAACGGGCTTGTGTAGAGCCATTTTCACCGCGATGTCTCTGCTGAGCCTGAAGTAGGGATCCTGGTCAATGCCTTGCGGAACTAAGCAAGGAATATTGGGAGGAAGGAACTGCGGAAAGCACTGCGAAAAGCAGGGAGCAATCTGATAAGACGGGTACGATATTTTTCCTATATTATCCGAATGATTAAAGCCAAAAACATTCATGCTCTGATTTAGGGTTGTCTTTTTATGGATAGATAAAACCGTTGGATATAAGTAGCCTGCATATTGTATGTTCTTAAAAATGAAGGTCAGCTCTGGGTTCAGCCCAACAGCGATTATGTCCTTCACGTTTTCCTTTGTCAAAGTGTTAATATATTCTAAGGAGTAGTTTTGATTGAATAGAAACTTCTCATCATCGGACATTTGAATAACCAATGGGACGTTAAAAGCGTCTTGAAGATATTTACAGAAATAAAATGGGATCAAATGACCTAGATGCATGGATAAGGAAGATGGTCCTCTACCAGTATATATATAAAAGCATTTATGCTGTTCATAATAATTCAATAAAAAATCCAAGTCCCTATGACTGAAGAATATTTCTCGTCGGATAAAATGGTGAGCTTTCCTGTTGGTCAGATGCTCTATCCTCTTAATATGACTCTCGGTAATTTTGGAACACCCAAATTCTTTTATCAACTTATTGTAGTTAATTCCTTCTTCAGTTATGTTCACATCCCATGGGGTCACTTCTTTAGATCTTTGGTAATTCACATTTTCAACCCCCGATGGGGGCAGCACTTTATTCTTTTGCAAAATGTCTTCTACATGGGCGTACACAAAATCGTCCTTCATGGGATCCTCTCCTCTAACGACAGTCTCCTCTGATGTGTAAACTTTAACAATTGGAGCCAACAAAAAATTGATGAGATTCTTTTCACTTTTGTACATAGTACTCAATTCTTCAAATGTGTACTTGGGGTTCACTGCAAAATGAACTTCCAAGGATTCTTTCGTAGTCAAATATTTGAACTCGTTTATCTGGATTTCCTTTATCAAGCCTGTATTTTGGAGGACCCTATTTCTGTTGCAGTTGATGTTCCATTCTTCCAGTGCTATGAGGTTGACCTCGCTGATGTCCTTTGCGAGCCCAAAGTTGTCATATATGCAATCTCCGTAAATCATTTCTGCAAGGGCCCTCTTCATTTGGTAGTTGTAAAAGGGGACCTGCTCTTGGATTTTGTTCCGGATCAGCTTCTTTATGTCATCGTACTGGCTGATCGTCGGCTCCATCAAGATGGACTTCACGATCAGCACGCCATTGTTGTTTTGCTGCGGTGGGGAGGAAGGGGAGCGCAGTGAGCCCCGTTAGTTTCGGTCAGGAGATACTCGAAAAGGTGGTTACGCAGAATTGGTGACTCCGAATTTGCGACGTAGAATTAGCAACTCAGAATTAGCGAAGCAGAATAGGCGCCTTGAAGAACACCAATCTGGCTAGAACCCCTGCGCTGGGCAGACAGCACAACTGGGAGCACACACCGTAGGAGATGCATTTCCATTTCAAATCGGCCTACCACCCCTGTGGCCACATCAACTCGTTGAAAAAAAGAAATACAGATCCTATGAGCAGTGTTCTTCTTCTCCTCCTCCTGCTCGTGCTCTCGTTCTCTTCGGTTCGATCTTAGTACCTTTCTTTTTACGCTTTCGGTCGTCCTGCTAGTGGGTATCTGAAGGATGATGCACAGGGCCCCCTTGATTATGCTCAGGGCCGAATCCAAATACACCGTTTTTAGCTTATCCATTTGGGGGTTCTTCAACTTCTTTCATGCAGTGTCGATTAGGGATGGGGCTTCGTTTATCTTAAGCTGTGTTTGGTTGCTTGGTAATTTTTTTATCTGCTTGGATCAAATGCCGGAAAAAGAAGGAAAAAGAAGGAAATTCAAATTCGAGCTCATTTTCATATTTTTTTGTGTGAAAAAAAAGTGGCAGAGGAAATCCCCCACTGCTTCCCTTGCATGCGCTTTTTCGTTGGTTATTTCTGCTTTTTATTTTGTCCTATGTTAGTTCTTTTTTATTCTTAATTTTTCAACCTAAATTTTTCGTTTTTCCCTTTTCACCCTTTCATCGCGACAAAAGCCTTCAACTCGGCGTGCGCGACCAGGCGTGGATGGGACAATTGCTAAGTGGATTGGGTCTTCCTAGGTATGACGTGCAGCTCGTCGTGCTCGGATAAAAAATGCGGCGAGGAGGGCAACGTGGAAACAGGGTAAATGGGAAAATGGACAAATGGGGCATAAGTGACCATATGATCATGCAGCAGCAGCACATGTTCTACTGAAACGGAGATGCTACTTCTTCCCGTGCCCCTTTTTCTTTTTCTCCGTTATTACTTTTTCGCGTAACCACGTCGTCCTTGTCCCACCGCTAAGCGACATTTCACACGCAAGGAGTGGCAAAACCGTATCGTTTCCTCTTTGACCGTCCGAGATGTGCCTCTTCCGCATCATGGACATGCCTTCATTCATTCACAAACTCATTTTTTTTTTTTTTGTCGTGAGGACGAAGGTTGGGCGAAAATAACGCCACGTCGCAAAGACCATTGCGCGCGTATTTTATTCTCCACCAAAGGGGAGTAAAATTAAAAAGTCAACTGGCACATGTAACAGGATGAACAATCTTTAACTTCATACTCTTGTCGCTTTAACAAAAAAAAAAAAATAACATTAACACAAATCCATTTCGTAGAACAAATTTGCGCATAGATTTCTGTGCACGAGTTGAATCAAGTGTAACAACTTTCACTTTTTCACGATAAAAAAAGGGGGGAATTTTTTTTTTATATTTTTATATTTTTTTTTTTTTTTGTCCATTTAGAGGGCCTCCAAAAAGGAGTTGTATTCCTCGTTCTTGTTTTCACCCGAGTAATGCTCCAAAAAATCGTCAAGTGGCAGGTGTTGCGGATTTTCCGTGTAGTACTCAACCTTCTCCAAGTCATCTTCCACCAGTGCAATGATGTTTCTTAAGCTGGAGTTGACCGAGCCCTGCGGAGTAGCAAATAAAAAAAAAAAAAAAAAAAGAAGAAGACACATGTCTATCCGTACATTTAAGCAAGTGCATGTTGTGGTGGGAACATATCTATGTATGCACAACCGGATCGTCACGCGAAAGACGCAGTGTAGGACGCACCCCGCGCATGAAGTTCACAATTTCGGCGCCCTTCGCCCGATTCATCAAATCCCGCTTGAACGTCCGTTCCCAAACATATTTGGACAACACGGAGCAGTACAGATAACAGAAATAATTGGCAGGATAATGCACCAGATGTGTCGTTTTGGAAAAATGAATCTGCGGAAATAACTCGAGTATGAATATGTCCTTGTAGTACACCCCCGAGAAGTACTCATTTATTTTCTTCTCAATTAGGTCATTTCTCTCAGAAATGCAACTGGATTTGTCCGACAGACAATAAAAAATTTGGTCAATGATGGACTGAATCGTAACTTGCATGATGAAATAATAACAGAGAATATTTTTTCTATCCAAATAACTTTTTACCATCGTCTCCGTCTTTTCATGGCTCTCCTCCGCCTCTTCACCATCCCCTCCATACAGTCGCAACAACGCATCGTAACTGTTTAAATATTCCTCAAAAAAGTGAGACGAGAACTCTGAGAAGTCTACGCCACCCCTATTTCCAGACAGATGCTGCAGATATGTGGAGCTCAGTATGCAGTGGAGTGTGTGCCCAAATTCGTGCAGAAAGATGTTGACCTTGTCGAGGGACATTTTTATTCTTCCAAGTGAGTTGGCTATTTGTTCATTTATGAAGATGTTATCCTGAGGGGGCTTACTCGCGGAGGCTGTCCCCTCGAGGTCGCTCAATTTTATACTGAAGTTGCAGACAAGGAAGGTCGACGTGGTCTGTCGGTAGGTTTGTTGGTGGGGTTGTTGCTGTGGTTGTTGGTGGGTTTGTGTGTGAGGTCTCCTCCCATCTGATGGGCACTTGGCCGTGTCGTGGGTGGTTCCACTTCCGATGTCCCTGTCCGTGTCGATGTCTATGCCGCCCCGCACGATGCCCGTGTAGAAGAAGGGAAACTCGCGCGCGCTTTCCTCAAACCACTGGTGCTTCAAGCAGGCGTTCATATTTTTGGAGCACCGAACGGTGTACTGAGCAATTGAATGGCTCTTGTTTTCTCGCTCGAACAGGTCCATATATACGTAACCGTATGTGTAGGTCCCGTCCCTTATCTCAAATTTTAATATGCTCTCGTCCCACAGTTCGTTCGGCAACGGCGCAACGTTCACCATCTCCAAGAGGTAGGAATCCTTCAAGAGGTTTACGACAAAGCGAATGACCTGATACAGAGTCAAGCGGTTTTTCATTTTCGCCTCGATCGGTTTGAGCTTTTCCTTCCGTATTTGGTTCATGTAGTAGAACACGTTTTCCGGGGTTAGCTTGGAGTGCCTTCCTTCTCCGTCCCTGCTACAGGGGTGGTTATCAGCTGTGTTGCACCACTGCTTGGGGGTTTCTAAGGTACTTTCGGAGACGTTTTCTGGGGCGCCTTCCACCGCACCGTGCACTGCACCGCTGTGGGAACGCTTCGCCTTTGTCTTCTTCCCTCTGGATGAAACCGCTTCGATGTACCTCTCCACAAACCGCAGCTCTTCAAAAAAGTGGGGCAAAATAGTATTAAAAAAATTCCTCAGAAAATAGTGGACCTTGTCGGGGCTGTTTAGGATGCAATTTTTTAGAGAGTACTCACTGAAGTTTTTAAAATTGCGAAATTGGGTTAGCATATCTCTATAATACTGCAGAACCAGTATGTTTTTTAGGAATGTCTGGTTTGGCTTCTTCAGTAGCGCGTGGGCGCTCCTTGCTACCTCTTCATCATTGACATTTTCAAGCACCGTCATGATGAAGGAGCTGTCCTGGAGGAGAAATACCCACTCGGCTGAGTCGAGTCTTTCACGTGTGTAATTTTTTTTTACTTTTCCACTTTCAATAAGAGGTTTTATTTTTTCCTGGTAATTATGTATCACCTGCTCCTCGATAAAAGGCAGCAGTCTCATCTTTTGTATGAACACACCGTCATATTCATTTGCCACGTTCTGTGTAGCATGAAAGGAAATATATTTTTCTTGTGCCTGGAGTTCCAAATATTCTAGTCTTTGTTTCTTATCCTTTATGTGGACCCCTTGGTTTTCCATGGACACGATCATATTGAGGAGAACTTCGGCGTGCTCCTGATCTAGCTTATGTGCATGTTGCTCATATTTTGTTTTTAAAAAATGGTAGATTTCCTCGTCAATGTTAACTATGTCGATGTAGCTGGTTAGCTTCTCCAACGCCTCATGTGCCCTCGCCATCACCCCTTGGTTTGTGTGCAGATTCCTCAGCACTTCCAGTGCGTCTCCTAATTTGCATAAATTATTTGAAACGGTATCTACCATGTTAACGATTTTGAAGATGTTTTCCTCTTTGCACATTTTTTTTAGAATCATATCGCATGCACGTATGCAGACCAGACAGGCTTCTTTGATGTTCTCTCCGCTGCTTCTTAATCCGATCAGTTCTAGCAGGTGTCCCTCTCCATTTCGCTGCTTTGTCTCTCTGGTGAACTCTGCAAGAATTTTATCAATTCTTTGTACGTCGCCTTCGGTCAGCGTGTCTACATTTTGAAGATGTTCCTTATCCGTTTGGTCTGACGATTGACCAGAACAGTTCTTCTTTCTCCGCTCTGCCTCCTTCGAGTAGGTTATCCCTCCCTCATTTCTTCCTTTTTTTACGAATTTTTTTAAATTCAGTTTTGCCAGCAAATTTGTCGTTTCTCCTATTCTGTCGCTCTCCTTTTTGAAGAAGAAATTCCTCCGGGATGTTCCCCCGGGGAATATGCTCAAAAAGGTGCAACGAAAATTTCCAGAAATAGTGCACCATTTTAGACCTTCAAACGGCGGCCCACGACACACGACCTCAACCAGCTGACACGACCTGCGGCTCATCATGTCGCCTTGGGTCTGGTGGCTTCACGTGGAATCCGCTTCTGCGCGCTGTTGACGATCATTCCTTTGGCAAATATGCCCCGATTGGGCAGCATCTCCTTGCAAATAAAGTACAAAAAATTGATTTGCCTTTACTCTCAAAACACTGGTGTACCAGTGGTGCTATGTGGTCTGTCTGTGTGTCACCCTCAGGATGGGTCTGTCACGGGCCAAACGAGAAAAAAGAGACTCAAGTTAAAACTAACAGCAACTCAGTTAAGAGTAGGACCATCCTCGTAGCGACGATAGGAAATAGCCCTTTTTGGCAAAAAATTGAGTCCTCCCCAATAGGGTTACTTTTCCACTGTATCTACATCGAACGGTTAGAATAACATCCCCCAAATTTTATGTTTCCTTTCTTTTTTCCCTTCCACTTCTTTACATTTTCTGGAGAACTTGGCGATGAACATTTCGAACAGATGTCGTGTTCATTTTGTGAGGAGGAACAAACCATTTTGGGGATGGGTCTCCTTTTCGGAAACCCCAATTTTGCGCCTACTACGATGAAGGGGCACAAAAAAAAAACAAACTAAAAAAAAAAGAAAAGCCCATATCGTGGCGACAGCATGGAAAAAATAAGAAGAAATGGCGGAGCGTAAAAATAATGCACAAAAGTTGCTATCTCATGTTGGGCCCTTTTTAAACTTTTTCTTTTTTCTTTCCACGGTAATGAGAAGCAGGGCACAGGAACGGGAAAAGGAACAGGCACAAGAAAGAGCACTTCAAGTCATCTACGCTCACTTGGAGGATCTCCAAATTGGAGATTAACCAAGTTTGGGAATACTCCAATGTGGTTGTTACATCTAACGTAGAAGAGCCATTCTTGAGATTTTCTCACAGGGAAGTTTTGCTTTGTTTAGCTCACCAAAATGATCCCCAGAGACATTTCCAACTTTGAGTTTTTGTGTGTAATAGGAAAGGGCACCTATGGTGAGGTTTTCTTCGAGGCTGTCGGTCTTCTCCACTGCGAGCTCCTTCACGTGTGCCATTTGAAGGCATTAACAGGTGAAGAGTTAAACACGACACGACATGGAATGCCACACCATCCTAACCCCATCCCCAGGCATCGTTTACAAAGCGCTCGACAAGGATGAGAACCAACTTGTCGCCATAAAAAAAATAATTAACTTGTGCGATGACAACTATGGAATAAGCAAAAGCATCCTGCGTGAGTTAACCATCCTTCAGAAAATTCGGCACAAAAATATTATAAGTAGGGCTGTCCAACACATCTCTGCATTTCGCAACCACCACGCCCATGCGTTAGACTTGCACAGTGTGCACTCCATCCACCATTCTCCACATCCATCATTCCCCCCATCCACCTTCCGATAGACCTCAAGTACGTTTTTTATGGAAGAGATATAGAGGAAAAACTGAAAGGAGAAAATTTAGAGAACTCCTGTTTATACCTGGTAGGACGGCAATCACGCCAAAAACGAAAAAAAAAAAAGGCAGTGTAAATCTCCGAAAGGTGCATATGTATATATTTATATACGCAGGAATTCCCACAGACTGACCGTCACCTTTCCCGCTTTTCCACATAAAGGCCTTCGAGTACTGCGACATCGATCTGCTGAATTTGATGAAGAAGTATAGCATGAACATCCGGGAAGTGAAGTACGTAATCTTTGAGCTTCTCCTGGCGACCTCCTACTTGCATGGAAATAACTACCTACACAGGGACATAAAACCGGAAAACATATTTATAAACTCCCGTGGAGAAATTAAGTTGGGCGACTTGGGACTGTCTGTTGAAAGAACCGAAAATATGACTCCCACGGTGGTGACCCGCTGGTACAGATCGCCGGAAATTCTACTTCAGTCGAAGAATTACGACCACAAGGTGGACGTATGGAGCTTGGGTTGTCTTTTCGTGGAATTGATAACGGGCAGGTAATTGCTGCTGCGTCTCTCGCAGAAGGGGGATTCATACACTTTTTTTTTTTTTTGCACAAGCAAATGTCCATGTTGGAGTGAACCACACCATCGTGTTAAACATAAATACTCGCCTCACTTCTTCAACCTTTTTTGCAAAAAAAAAAATGCCTCTTTTGTGTAAACATCCCAAGGCCATTATTCCCCGGGAAGAATGACGAATCACAGGTAGGGACCCCCCACACGCAAAAAAAAAAGAAAATAAATAATAACCCCCATCTAGAATACTCCTATAAATGCACATTAACTGATTCAACTGCACATTCTTATATGTGTTACCTTTCAGCTGGATCTGATTTATGTGGTTCTTGGCGATAAGAGCAAATTGTCCGTTGGGGACGAAGACCGGCATAGGATGTTTCCCTATTTTGAGGTGCGCGCAGCTGTAGCTGTTGTGGGAAGGGCAACAAAATTGCTTTAGCACACCAACTACATCACCCAGCCGCGCCATCCAACCACGTCACCCCCATGAGCGTTTCCCCTTTCGCAGACGAATGAACTAAAAAACATAATTCGAGACGAAGCCGCCGCCGATTTGATTTCAAAAATGCTGATTTACGACCCGGCATATCGCATATCTTCAAAAGAAGGTTCGAAATTAAAATGGGGTGCTGAAAAAGGTTTGCCAATCAAATGTGCATAATTGTATTCTGCCTTTGGTTGGTTGGCCCTTCACAAGTGATTTGTTTTTCTCTGCACATGCGTCACTTTTGGCTGAGAGTTTATCAAAAGAGTTTTCCTTCCTTCTAGTAGGAATCCTTTTTAGGGGCGCATCTACACATTGGATTCCTTCGTTTTTCATTCTATATTTCTTATTTTGATGTGTGGTCCCTACTGCCCCTCCGCTACTGCGCTACATAATGTCATCCATTCCCCATGTGACTATGCTACCATCACCACCACCGCCCCCCCCTTTTTCTGCGAGATAGCCCTAAAGCACCCCTGCTTTAACGACATTGCACAGATAAAGCCTTCAAGCATTCTTTAAGTTGATAGAAGAGGTATGACTGACGAGCTAACGTATGCAATTCCGACGGATCGCTTCCCGGAAAACCCGCTGTGCAGGAAGATGTGCGGGCAGGCGCATGCACCCCATGCGGAGTTGTTTTGCGAGTCCCATAATGAGGCATCGTTGTCGCGAAGTGCAGCGCTTTGTTGGGTGAGCCACCGCGTGAAGGAACATGACACGCTCGTTCGTTAGTCAGTTCGTTTGTTCTTCAGTTTGTTAATATTTTGAAATTTTTTTTTTTTTGTCGGCTCGTTTTTTCAAGCGGTGAAAGGAACTGGACCTGCTGCTTCGCTGCTCCCCCAATTTTCCGATCCCCCACTTCACCGCTTCAAAAGCCATGAAGAAACTCCCCCTTAAAAAGCCCCCTCCACAACTCCCCTCCCCGTTGAGGCGGAAACATCGATTTGACGCGGCACAAGCATCGATTTGACGCAGTTCCGCCCGCCCGCCTACCATATGATGCAGTGACTTACCACCATGCTAATGGTAACGTCTTCTCTCCTGTTTTTGTTCGCACTGATCATCACCTCCATGTATGTCAGTTTAAACGCCACCAGCGGCAAATGCGAAGTAAGTAGAAACGTCAAGTACCTGAAGCAGTTAAACAGGATTACCACGAAAAAGCATTATTTGTGTAAATTTTTTAAGGACAGCTTTCCCTGCTTTTTTGGCATCTCTGGGTATGACCCGAATGGCAATAGTGGCAGGCTGCTCAAGCGTGATGCTACACAGTGGAATCAATTAAAAATAAAAAATGAGATCTGTCTCAGGGGGAGGCATTGCAATGAGGTGGAAGCAGAAAGGGTACGACAAGAAAGAGCAGTACAAGAAGGGAAGAACCCCCCTCATGATGACCAAAGCATAGATAGCCTTAAGGGAGCTACACAATGGTGCATACAGAATGGATACCGCTACTCCGCTAACGCAAATCAAAATTCACGTGGTGGAATCAGTGGTAGCTCGAGACACGCACCCACTCCTAAACCACTGAATGTGTTCTTCATAAATTACACCAATTTGAAGCAGTTGAGGCAGTTAAAGCAATTGAAGAAGTTGCAGAAGTATGGCCTGAGAAAGGGGGACGGTTTTATCACCGGGAAGGCGACCTTTTTACACACCTGTGAAGGTAACCCACCGGGGGACTACTCCACCACTGCGACTCTAGGAAAGAAGCTGTTCAGCGTCAAGAACGAGGATAGACAAACCGGGAGAGAGCCACAACTCACAGGTGGGAATGAAAAGAGCGATGATGTTAAGGACCCCACCAATTTGAATGCCCTCTTTGATCAAATAAACAGCTACATAGATGTGAAAAAGTACAAAGATACATATGGCGAGGAAATTTATAACCATATAGTTAAATTATACGTACATAGGGATGTCCCCGAAAATTATGAACAGTTGTTCTTCATTGAACCGACGGAGAAGAGCGTCGCTTTGGAGGTAGACAAATATGATGATCACCAATTTGAGAAACTAATCCGAGAGGAGTTCCAAAGAAATGGAGTCCTAATAAACAACATTAGTAAAGATTACTACGGAAGGAAGAACATCAAGAAGATTCTCAAAATCCTAAGTTATTTACCTCTACTAAATTTAATCAACAATCCAAGTGATTTGAAAAAATTGAAGAAGGAGTACCTCCCTCTTCTGGCTCACGAATTAAAAATGTTTATTTTCTTCATGGTTAATATAACTGGTGGTCATTTTTCTGCTGGGCTTAGCTTGCTAGAGGTGCAGCTTCTGTTACTGTACCTGTTTGATCAACCCCATGAAGACGTGATCTACGACATTGGACATCAGGCTTACGTTCACAAAATACTCACGGGGAGGAAGTTGCTTTTTTTGTCGCTAAGACAGAAGAAGGGAATATGTGGATTTTTAAACACTTTTGAAAGCACCTACGACAAGTTTGGGGCCGGACATAGCTCCACTGCACTGAGTGCAATCCAGGGATTTTACGAAGCCGACTGGCAGATATCTCAGAAGAGAAGCATCGCTCAATCGGAAGAGAAAGAAGCACACCCAGATGAAGAGAAAAAAAATATCTCTTTTATCCAACCTGGTGAAGGGGACACAATCCATGCAGGGCAGAATCATCATGCGGGTCATCCGAATGGAGGAGGGACCACACAGAAGAGTGCCTACCCTGGTCGAAATAACTCAGTTGATCATTTGAACAAAGTGCATATTGCCATCATTGGGGACGGGGGCCTAACCGGTGGTATGGCACTCGAAGCTCTAAATTACATTTCTTTTTTAAATTCCAAAGTGCTAATTATTTATAATGACAATGGGCAGGTCTCTCTGCCCACTAATGCACCCAGCATCTCGGGGCATCGACCAATCGGCTCCATCTCTGACCATCTGCGCAGCTTTCTCACAAGCAGAAGTGGAGAAGGAGACAGCCACCATTCCACTGGTAGCGGAAAGAACAACATTTTCGAAAATTTGAACTACGACTATGTGCAAGTCCAAAACGGAAACAACACAGAAGCCCTCTTCAACACGTTGTCGTCCTTTAAAGAGGGCAATATGAAGAGAGCCACTGTATTGCATGTCTGTACTAGCAAGACCAGTGAGTTTATAAACACGAGGGCCCCGATAACTGTGATGCATTCTATTAAGAAGAATGAAATTTTTCCGTTCAATGTGGATACGCTGAGCTCCGATGGGAGGGATGTTGCTTCTCCAGGACCCAGCCCCCATGACCAGAGTGATAGAACGCACGGTGGCAAATGTAACTCCGGGACAGCACAACAGGATAAGATGTTCTCCAAGAAAACCTTCACAGATGTGTACACAGAAGAAATGCTAACCTATTTGGAGCGAGATAAAAATATCATCTTCATTTCCCCAGCCATGCTAGGGGGGTCCGGATTAGTAAAGATCAGCGAGAAGTACCCCAATAATGTATACGACGTCGGGATCGCAGAGCAGCACGCAGTAACCTTCGCAACAGCCATGGCCATGAATAAATCCTTAAAAATTCATCTGAGCATTTATTCTACATTTATGCAAAGAGCATATGATCAAATAATACACGACCTGAATTTGCAGAAGGTCCCGTTAAAGGTTATTGTCGGTAGGAGTGGCTTAATCGGCGAGGATGGAGCTACCCACCAAGGAATCTACGACCTTACTCTTTTGGGTGCCTTGAACAACGCATGCATTATATCTCCGAGCAACCAAGTGGACTTGAAGAAGGCCCTCAAATTTTGCTACCACGATGTGAACCGATCTGTGTTTGTTCGCCTCCCCAGGATTAACACCTTCACGGAGGAGTACCTGCAGCGGTATTTCCGCATCGGGGTGCAGCCCCAGGGCGGTGAAAACGTAGGGCGAGGCGACGACATATGGCGAAGCGGCGAAGTGGGACGGGAAGGGCCAAACACCGGGGAAAATCCCCCCAACGATGATATGCAAACATTCTTCGGAAAGGCGCGAATTATCAAAATGACCCGAGAGGAAAAAAAACCAAGCCAAGGGGGCAAAAACAAAGTGGCCATTTTTAACATGGGCAGTATGCTATTCAATGTGCTCAACGCGATCGAAGAAATCGAAAAGGATCATTTTCTCTCCAGCAAATTCTCCTTCTCAATTATTGACATGATTTTCCTAAACCCAATGGATAAAAGAATAATAGATTACGTCATTGAGGAGAATAAACATGACGTACACATTACCTACGAGGACAACACTGTAGGTGGATTTTCAACCCACTTCAATAACTACCTAATAGAGAAGAATTACATTTCCAGGCACCAGTTGTCTGTTCATAATATTTACCTACCCAATCATCCCATTGAACACGCCACGTATATGGAGCAGCACGTTGATGTAAAAATGGATTCTTGTAGCTTACAGAACAGAATAAAGAGTTTCTTGCAAGGAGAAGTGTCGGTGTCCAATTGAGTTTTGTTCCGATTCCATGTATTGCTTTTAGGGAAACTCTGATCACAGCTCCTTCATGCTGGCGTCGTATGCATCTGAGTAAGTATCGGCAGCGCATCGTATGGATAGTTGGCCTTCATGCCGACTTGCTCTACCAGTGGGTGACGTATCCCAATTGTGAAAATGTATCGATAAGGCTACCCCGGTTAAATGGTCAGAGGTTTGCAAATCGGGGGAGTGGTCTTTCTCCACTTCCGATAAGCAATAGAGGCGTATTTTCTCCTACGCCCTTACATTCACCACAAAACGCCTTTTGCATGTCGAAATGATCGTGCAAACTTTTCAGAGCCTTTCCACCAGCATGCTGTGCTGGGTGTAAACACTTTGTTGCGGATTCCTAGTTCGGGATGAAGGACCCTTGTGGGGACTATCTCAAAAGCGGATTCGTTTTCACGCAGGGGGGCGTTGCAAATCAGATTTGAAGGGACGTACGCGTACGTTGCTATGCCGCTAGGCATGTATATATGTATTATGTATGCATGTATGTATTTATGTATTCATGTATGTATGTATTTATGTTTTTTTTTTTCCTGTGCTGTGCTTTTTTTTTCCCTTTTTTTGAACCAACCCGCCGACCAAAACGAACGGATCGCAAGAGCGGCAGCTCCGTCCGCGCAACCTTAAAAAAAAAAATAATATTAAAAGGAAGCAATTTTAAGCATAAAATGGCAATCCATTCACACTTATCACAATCGTGGTAGCAGGCGTAGGGTACTTCTTTTCCCCGCGCCTACTCTGGAGCAGCCGCCAAAAACCCAGTGGCGATTATTTTGCCCGTAAAATATAATGCCCATAAAAAAGTTACGTGCATTATTGTATAAGAGGCTGCTGGCTCTGGGCAAACGCTATATTGGATTGTACTCTGCGCAAGGATGCAAGTCCGTTTCCCCCCCAACAACTGGCTTGCAGTGGCTCATCACACTTTAAAAACGCTTCTTGCCGATGCACTTGAAACAGACGAATGCAATAATTGTATTTTTGGAGGAACAAAAAAGAGATGTAATTTTGAGAAGGGGTTCCATAACGAGCCTGCCTCGTCGCGTTGACGGTGGACACACTTTAAGTGAAGGTTCGTTGGAGCTTTGCAACAGTTTCACCGCAGTGCTACCTCCTTTGTAACGTCATCTCCATTTGATGCAAATGCAGGGGGGGGAACCCATTGCCCACATCACACCAGGACAGCTCACTCTCAGCAGTCACACTAACGCGCACCGCGCGCATAAGTTAGCCCACGTGAATCTAACTGCAGTCACGCTATGCACATATAAAAGCACATGAGCAGACCAATGCATCCACCCCCCTTCCGCCACACAATCTCGCGCCAGTTGTACAGGTAAATTTTTATTCCAACGGGGGAAGCACCAGGACGTGCGACTTACAGTAGAGAGGAAACACCTAACTGGAAAGGAAGCGAGGCCACCGCCACACCAGCATCATCATCACGAGTAAAAAAAGACGCTCCCCCCCAAAAAAGAGATGAGGCATAAAAGAAGCAACCAAGTGAAAATTCCCCTGAACGGAAACAGTGCCGACAGTGACCATAAGACGCAGAACACGAAGAGGAAAAAAACGGAGGGAGCGTCCGAGAATGTGGCGGAGAACGTGGCGACGAAAGGGGCGGCGAAAAAGACGCATAGACCAAATGACCCGAATAGAAAATTGAACATCCTCTTTTATGGGAACAGAAATATATACCTGAAAGATATTCACAATTTTATCATAAACCTCCGGATCGAAAAATTTGTTCACAAAAATGACCTGTTTATCGTGAAAAATAGTGATTGCGTAAATAATTTAATCGTAGTGATAGTCCCAAACTTGTCCAGTTGGTTCATAAGGGACATTTCTGCCAGCGGTGTTTTTTCCAAACTGCAGAGGAACAACAACTTTAGGAAAATATACACCGAAAATTGTTTTAAAAATAATTACAGCAGTTTAATTTTAAAAGCGCTAAGTGTGCCCGTGATGAAAAATAAAGGAACAAATTATAACTCCCCCGGGGATACCTTCTACATCGAAAATTATTTACTTAACAATGAGCAGATGCTGCTGAATAGGTACCCAAAAAAGAACTGTGAAGAGTACCTTAGTTTCGAAAACATTGAATATGTGAAGGTGGACAAAGGAATAACCGACATGCGATCCTATTTAAACAAGACAATGAATACCACCACCAGTATCAGTCCTGATCGGAATGGCATCCCAGATGGATTAGCACATTCTGACAAGACGACCTTACCTGTCACAGAACCGGTAGGTGCCTCACCACAGGGGAAACACCCAAATGGGGAAACCACAGACTCGGAACAGCCCATTGAAGAGACGAAAAATATCTTCACCGAGGAACATATAACGATGTATGCCCAGGTGTTGGAGAAGCTCCTTAGGGCCTCCCAAAAGGCACCACAAAAAAAAAAGGGGCAACGTACCCAAGCAAGTGATCCAAAGGAAAAGGAAAAAACGGAGTCGCTAAACGAGTCCGATGAGGAGAAACACCAGAAGGACGAAATTTTAAACGGAGGAGAGAACGGAAATGGAGACGGGGCCACCGACGTGCCTCTGCAAAATGGGGAGGTGAATGGAGGGCTCAGGACTTCGAGTGAGGAAGGCGGTCGGAGTGGAATCACCAACGAAGGACGAGATGATGCCAGCTGCTCTAATGCCCCCAACGGCTCCAATTCCCCCAAGTGCCAACCGCCCGTCCAGTTCGACCTAGACAACATTTACAGCATCGACTGCGAGATGTGCGAAACGATAAATAAAAAAAAAGAGCTCACCAAAATTACGGTTGTCGATGCGTACATGAACATAGTCTACGACTCGTATGTCGTGCCGGACAATCAAATCACAAACTACTTAACTCCCTACTCGGGCATAAGTGAAAGTACACTGCAAAATGTGCATACAAAATTGAAAGATGTACAGGAAAATTTGAAAAAAATTTTTAATAAAAAATCCATTTTAATTGGACACTCCCTAGAGAATGATTTTCACGCACTGAGAATTCACCACGACCACGTCATTGACACTTCCGTGGTTTACTCTAACTCAGCCTACTGCTTTTTGAAGCCCTCTTTGTTTAACCTGTGCCAGCGCCACTTGGGCATCACTATGAAGCGAGAAAAGGGGCACAACTCGATTGACGACGCGAAGATAAGCATGTTCCTCGCGCTGAAGAAGGTACCGCCGCGATTGTGTCCCGTCAATCCTTCGTCAGTGTTGCGCATTTGTGTGACCCGCTTTTTCTCCCCACTCATGCCACTCTTTCCGCCCCCCTCCCCCCGCAGATGAGCGAGTTTGACACGGCCGATCCCCTCTACCAGTACCAGCCTCTGCCCGGCTTCCTTAACCCGGATAACTTCACCAACGTGAAGGGAAGCATCATATACAACGGCAGCGTGAGCCACAAGTATGAGAAGAACCTGTGCATATATGACGCGAAGAACGAATACATAGAGGAGAAGCTGCCCAAGCAATTTCTAAAAAACTGCTTCCACTGTCCATGCGAAAATGACGACGAGTGTGTAGAAAACGTAATCATGAATATCAAAAATAAAAATAAAATAAAAAATTACCTACTCATATTAAGAGAGTACGAAAATCTGTGCAATCGAAAAATTTACACTTGTGTAAAAAATGCCAAGGAGGAAAATTTCAAAGTCGATGCAAATGGTGAGCTATTCCAAGTTCCCACCAGAGTTGAAGCAAGTGCCATTGTAAAAAAATTAAGCCAAAACATTGAGAACATTTACGAAAATCTGGGAGCAAATGATGTCCTCATACTGCTCTCCTTCAACAGCAACTATCTAGCGGAGGAGAAAATTACAGAAACGCTATTTTTGGCTAAGGACATATTTTACGCGAATGTAGACACAAATGATAAATTAAGCAGCCTTACTGCAAAAATTAACTCCATGAAGAACATCATCGCCAAGAAACAGAGCGACAATGATTTAGTCAATCTGCACTTCTTGCAGTTTAGGCATCTCCTCTGCTCGTACGAACGGCACATTCTCGCATATCTTAATGAGCAAAAGAATAGTGACCGCAGCATTTTCATTTTGAATTCGCTCACAAATTTGAAGAACATTGTGTGTGGCAACAACCGGAAGAAGACCTTCAATGGTTGGTTTTCCATTCTGCTCAAGGCGTGACTTGGGGCGCTTCCTCCCTCCCCCTTGTGCCATCTCGTCTTGGACGCCCCAATTTGTTTGTTTTATTAATCCCCCCTTGTTTGTTTCGCCCATTTTCGCTTCGTCCATTTTGTCTGCTCACCTGTTCTGTGCCCCCTACTTGCTGCTAACCTTTTTTGTGCCCCCCACTCGCTGCCCTCCTCGCGCGCAGTTGCGACGCGAGACAGGCTGCACAGTTCAACTTCGATCAGCCACGAAAAAGCGGAAGGGTGAGAAATCAAAGCAGTGACATTGTAGCAACGGGGGCGGCGAACCGCAATAGAAGCACGAAAAATGCTCAGGTCATGTATCCGTCCGTTTCTTGTTGTGTACCACCCGCATCAGGTCTCTTTTAGGTCATCATCAGGTCATCCACCGCTAATCGTAAGGTGTTCTTTTGTTCCCTTTTTTTCACCCCTTTCGCAGGCACAGTAACAAGAAAAAAAAAAAAAAATGGCACCCAGCTCCCCTGGCGAAGCAATAACGTGCGCCACTGGAGTGCAACTGCGCTTATTTCTCTGCGTTTTTCCACTTTCCGTTTTGTTTTCCCCTTCTTGCCATCACCATAAAGGGGAGTATTATTCATCCCGCCCGGAGCAACATCCAAGGCAAAAGGAACAATGTCACGCTGTTAAGTACCAAAGTCTGCGTAGAGCTTGTAACATTTGACGTGTACCATTTTTATGTGTCAACTTTCTTTTTTTTTTTTTTTACAAACTTGCTTTGTCCATTCCATTCACCTCTGTGACACCCTGGGGAAGGAGGAACAAACTCGCATCCCCTGTACATACTTTGTAACCTTTCCCTAATGTAAGAGCAACCGCGCTTTCGTGTAGAAAAACACGCCGGAGAAAGGGGAAGGATGCAGCCCTGCACGAAAACGGAAAGAATGGTGCCCCCAAACAGATAACTATGGATGAAAAAGATAAGTACGCAAACCATATAAGGAGGAAAATCATCAAATTTTTTAATCTGAAAAATGAAGAACTCGATCCCAGTTACATTAAATCTATCCTCAACTGTAAGTCGTATGACTTGTATGGATCCATTTACCTCCTCAATGAATCGTTTTACGAAAATGGAAGAAATGAAAAGTGCTCCCTCAGCACTGTGCAAAAGTTTACCCTAGATTTGGTAGAAGACAAGAAGAAGTTTATATGCTCTAGTGAGGACGACTCGGTTGGTAGGGCAACACAGGGGGGCGTCTCATATGGGAAGACTACTACCAACCATGGCTCTATCGCAGGGAATGGCCCACCTGGCAACGTGGTAGAAGGGAAAACCATCAACAGCTACTTCGAGGAGGTTTTTAAGAGGGAAGATGTTCATCCTAGCAGGAAAGGAACAAACAGAGTGATTCCCAGTGAGGATAAACATGGAAAGGTCCTCCCTAATAGAGAGGGTCTTAGGAAGGTAAAAAGGGTCGGACAAATGGAAGGAGACCAAAATGAGCATGAACCGGGGTCAAGCACCAACGATGCTACCACCCATGGTGGGGAGCACCCCCTCGATGCGGCAGTAAGGTTGGCAGACGAGACGGGGCCAAAAAAAGCATCGACAAAAGTGAACAAAGAGAAAAACAGCAAACGGGGCGATCACTCCCCGAATGGTGATAAGCCAAATGGGGTAACCCCCCAAAAGGAAGAATCACAAAAGTGGAAAGAAGCCCAAGGGAAGGTAAACCAACGGAAGGGCGCAACAAAATTCGAAGTGGTGGAGCATGGGCATGAAGACGGTCGCACCCAGTTAGAGGACGACCAAACAAAGTCCACGACGAACCGGAAGGGGAATTCCGAAAGTGACTACTTCGCCTTCTTCAACATGAAGGAAAACTCCTACTCATTGAAGACAGTTATAGATTTCATCGAAAATGACCAGGCCAAAAGTGACGAGCAGAACGAGTACGAAAAGGAGGAACAGAAAAAAGAAAAAAAAAAAAAAAAAAACACACATATTTGTACATGCAATGGGAGCAGCCATCAGATATATGCCAACTGCTTACTATGCGGGAAGATTTACTGCACGAAAATAAAATATAGACAGTGCCTTTTTTGTGGGAACATATTGTACGATTCGACTCTGATTAACAATCTGTTTACCCCGACAGAGAATGGTGAAGATGCCTACAAGAAGATCCTTGCAACGATGAAAGACTCCAACCCCTTTCTCTACAAAAATTACTTCGATCCTAGTAATGCCTTTCTCAAGAAAGGTAGCTCAAAATAAGTGCAGATTTGCAAAAGGGGCCCTCTCGAATGTGTCCATGGGCTACACTATTCGCATTAGCAGCTTCTACCCCCCCTTCTGTACCCTGATTGAGTGAACCCTGCTGGCACTCCACAACTTTGTGCGCTTCCCCCCCTTCTTTACAGCCTTCAACCTGAGGGACAAAATGCTGAGAAATTCACTCAACGAGGAACACACAAAAATAATAGATGACAGCATTGACTGGTTCGAGGATGACATCAAAAAGGAGTTTAATAACCCCAATGTACATTTTTCCAATTATGACGATGAAATAAAAAATGAAATAATAGACAAGTACTACGAGATTTTTGGGAAGAAGTATGGTAAGCAGAAAGCTTTTACTCTACTCACCCTTTTCCGTCTTTGTGGAGGGGCGTATTAAGGAATGCCTCCAAGTCAGTCTTCCTAGGTGGACGGACTACCCTTCCACAACGTTGTCGCGTAGTATAGTGCAGGATGCGAACATTACATTATTCACCTTTAACGGGTGAATACTTCCTTATCGAATCTTCCCCCATCGAATCTCCCCCCAGACGACATAAACATCGACATCGACCTAGTGAACATGAAAATAACGGAGAACAAAGACCACGTGAAGATTCAACAGTTCAATGATTACCTTAACGAACGGGAAAATGAGTACCGGAATGAGATGGCACTGAAGAAGGCGAATGACATTAACGCGAGTAACGTCCACAGTTACTTGGCCAATAAAGAAAGGAAAAATTTGAATTACATAAAAGATTTGCGCAAGTTATTTTTTCGGGACACCTGTCAGAAGGGAGACATTCCAGGGGGGGGCGCCTCTACCGATGCCATTGCCGCGGAAAGGATAGCGCCACCTACACAGAGGAAGAAAAACCCAATTGTACAAATAGGGAAGGCAAGTAAGAAATACAAATGTCATGCGCTCGGCGAAAGCGACGAAGAGTACGAACATGTGGTGTGAAGACACTTCTGACCTTTTGTATAACTTCCTCCCCCCCTGGAAATGAAAGTTTTCTATTCGCACCGGCGACCCGAAGGGGATATCATATGTCCGTCGTGATGAAACAAGGAGGGGATCTTAAAATTTACCATGTGGAAAATTGTTGGCAGATGGGGCTTCGTCATAAGTGGTCTTCAACCTGACGAGGGGCCTCTTCTCCATCTTTATGCGCTCCCCATTTTCTTATACAAAAAAACAAAGGGTCGAATTGTCCAAAAGGGAAAAGAAGTTCACACGATGTTAGCAAAACTCAAATGGGAAATAAAAAATAAAAAGTGGGTAACAAGCTTGGTACAGCGCAGCGAAAAAAAAAAATTACAACTACCAAAAGGAAGAAGAGGACACACAAATAGAGCTGAACAGGGATGCACAAATAGTAGTGTGTATTTACACATAATGGCATCTGCTCGTGCTGGGCGCGGAAGGAAGAAAAAAAATACATGCGCGCGCCTTCCCGTTTCGATGCCTCTAATAGGGGATACATATAGGTAACGGGGGATGCAAAGGAAGCAAATGCGTGGGCATATCTTCCTACCCCTTGGTTCGCCACAGAGCTGTTCCGTGGGAACAACCTCTGGTGGAATTTTTTTTTTCAGTTGCTTATTTTGCGCAAGTACAGATGCAGGTGCAAACGCAGCTGCGAATGCACGCCTGCTTTGGAAATCATAAACATCAAAACTTCAAATGGGATGTGTACTAGTAGACACAGTTAAAGGGTCTCTAATTCGATTTTTTTTCTTTTTCTTCTTTTTTGGAAGATAAAAATAACCCGAAGGTATCTTTTTTAAAAAAAATTTCTGCCTTTTCAGCGAAGCTGCAGAGATTACGTATATCATGGGAATGCTCGCCGCGTGGATACTCCCTCATTCGACATTGCCAACGTGTAGAACAATTTTATAAACCATTGTAGACATTTATGAGATCTAGATGTGGTGACCCACTCATCTGTTAACTGCTCCTTTTTTTCTTCTTCTTCTTCTCCTTTTTTCCGTTCCGCACAGTGCTCTCACTCGTGCTGCATGGTATGCCCCCCCGCAGTGGCACGGTTGCTATCGTAGTTAGATTCGACGAGCATGCTGCTTCCGTAGTCATTCATCACTGAATTGTAGTTATGCATCATTTCGTTTTCGCAACTATTAGGCATGTTACTCTGGTTGTAGTTGGAAAAATTTGCATTCGTGAACATATTCATGGGGCTGAATTGGTCGTTCGAGTTGGTAGGGTTGCCACTACTTGGACCCTTCTGGTGATTCATCGCTTGGTTATTGTCTCCTGGGTAGATGACGTTCTTCATCACCTGCTGCATCATGGTGTTTTCGTACACGTTCGGTGCGAAGGGGGTGTTGCCTGAGTGGTTCCCGGGGTTCTGGCTGTTAGGGTTGCGGTTCCCGCGGTTGTGACTGCTGCGACTGTGGCTGCTCCGCTTGTTGCTGCTCCGGTTGTGGCTGCCCCCGCTGAGGTTACAGGCAAGCTTATTCCCTCGCCGACCGCCAAGGCTGTTCATTCCCGAACCGACGTTACTGCAATTGGCACTGTTGTTGTTCATATCAGTGGCCACCCCGACATGGACATTCTGTCCCCCTGTGTTGACTTCTCCTCCCACGATATTATCCATGGCGTTCCCCACGATATCCCCCACATATTGGCCATTCATCCGCGTGGAGAAATCCCCCTTCTTGGAGTGGAGCTTAAAAAAAGGGTTCACATTCTGGACGCTGTTTGTGCATGGGTTCATCAGGTGCATATTTTCAAACGAGTTCCCATCATTTACTAAATTAAAGTTCATATAATCAACCCCGGAGGGGGCATTCACATCGTCATAGATATTGACGTGACTCACATTGGGATTTGCTCCGACGTTCTGGATAAATGGCAGGTGATCTGGGATGAAATTCATCTGGGGATCCATGTACAGCTGGTCGTTTATGCCACTGAGAAAGTTATTCATTTTTTCGTTTAACAAGTTTAGGTTGTTCGAGCACATTTCGTTTTTCTTTGGCACGTTTCCTCCTGCGTATCGTTCGCTGGCCATGTGTTTTTCCTGCACCGGTTGGTCTTTGTCGTAGTTACGTCGGTCTGCATCTGTTTTCCCTCCCTCGCTTCTGTACACATTAGCCTCCTCACCCCCCATCTCGTCGTTTTTACTAATTCCAAAAATTTTCTCTTGGTCCTTTAGCTTCTCAATATAATTCATAATTTGAATGACGTAGGCCTCGTCCTTCTCGTTTGGATTGACAGGGAAGAGCTTCCTTTGCTTTTTCTGCTTCCTATTTATGAACGTGAGTATATAACTGGACTTACTATTGTCATAATGGATGTAGCAATTTTTGCACACCTCTTTATTTTTCTGGACATTTTTGTTTAGTGTCCTTATATCCATCTTTTGATACTTCTTCCTTTTATCTTCTGAGTTTCTGGGCATTTTTTTCGAGTTGGACTTTTCCCCCATATATTCTGGCTTCTTCTCCCCGTTGGGAAAGGTGCGGTCGTTTGGGGGGGAGCTCATGGAGCTCAGCTTCCGCTTCTTGTCTTTGCCTTTTGCCTGCATGTCTTTGGCGCAAAAGAAAAGGAAAAAAGAAAAGTAAAATTGAAGTATATGGAACTGGGGGTGGGGGGGAGGTATCCCCCCCCTTTCGGGATAACACAATGGAGGATGATATATTTATATCCACCTCGCTCCATTTTTCATCCATAGTGGGTGCACTACATGTGTGCTGTTCCCCCCTATTTTTCACCTTACTTGTGCTCATTATATCAATGATTTTCTCTATATCGGCATTCAAACTATCGCTCATCATGTCATTGTTTGTTAAGACGTTGGGCGGGATGCACGTTTCATTCACCAGATACTCATCCCCATCTGCATTTTTTAATTCTTCACTCCGTAACATGCTGCACGACTTAAGCATATTTTTACAGCTATCATACATCATTAAAATTTCTAATTCGTTGGAGTTATATTTCGATGCATTCTTTTTACTACCTTTTGTCGCTGCGTTGGCTACCTGGAGAGACTCTTCCAATCCGGACAACTCATTTTTCAACAAATCGTCATTTTGTATTATTTTGTGTATATCCACGTATGCACTGTTCGTGAAATTAATCAAATCATGTTCCATACTTTCATTTTTCTCAGCCATGTTTACCATGCTGGGTTTACAATTCGGTCTGTTCCTTTCCCCTCCGTTTTTGTCTGCGTCTGTGTGCGGGGCGTACATTTCGTTGCTCATCGGGTTGTTTATCGGGTTGTTCGCCCGGCTGTTCATCCCGTTGCTCATCCAGTTATTTTCTTGGTTATGAAACTTCACCTGGTTATTTGTACCCATAGGAGAACCTGCACCGGTTCTAATCCTCACTTCGTCTCGCGGCAAGACTCTACTTCTCCCCTCTGACGTCTCTGCGATGCTATGCGTTAGGGCACTTCTCGCTACTTCTCTGTCGTCCCTGCCGTTACTGTACGAGCTGAAGAAGTTGCCACAGTTGGAGTAACCCCCATAATTGCGATCGCCAATGTTGCTGTAACCACCGTAGTTTCCAAAGTTGTCGAACCCCCCATAGTGGCCGTAGTTGGCTGGGTGGGGGAAGCTGACTTGGCCGCCAAAGGGGATGAAGTTGCACGAGTTGGCCAAGAGGGGACTGTCAAGGAGGCTCGGCTGGTTCGGCTGGTTTGGCTGGCTCGGTTTCCTATGCTGACTAGTCCGATTCGCCCTGTTTGACCTGTTCGGCTGGCTGCTCACCGTGTCCACATTGATCGCACCGCCAGCTACGCCTATACGCTGCGACACGCCGGCCCGATTGGGGCCCCCCGAACTGTTCCCATGCCCCTCGTACTTCGCTTCGTTTATGCTTGACTCCATCATTTGGTGATTCTCCAGAAAGGATTCCATCCGTTCGTTCCTCCGCGAATGTGCATTAGGATCATCAACAAGATTTTGAGAATTACTCTGATTGGCTTCATTATGTTGAGCACCTTCGCACACATCCGGGTTCATATTAAACTGATTGCTTGTTCGTTTTTCTCCACCATCTTGCAAAATGTCTTTATTGGCATGGTCGGCACATTGATCCTTCCCACGTCCGTCATTTTGATTTTCATTTTCGTCTTCCTCGTCTTCCTTCTCATCATAATAATCCTTTTTCCCTCTATTTCGATGCTCCCCATTTTTGTCGTCATCACCATCGTTATCGTTACTTCCGCTGTCATTGCTTCGACTGATTCCGTTGTTTCCAGCGCCGCCACTCTGGCTGTACCCCCCGCTGTTATTGCTACCCCTTCCATCCGTGTCGTTATTGTGTCTTCCGTTACTCTCATCATTGCTTTGGCTATTTTTAGCGCTCGCATAATTTGTGCCTCCGTTGCTGCAGCTACTATGGTTTTGCGCGTCCCAGGTGGGCAAGCCATCCCGAAGGCTGTGCACGTAAAAGGAAAAGCGACTCGGCCTATTGTAACTATTGAGGCTGTTGCTCCTCGACAGATAATGATAAAATTGTGTACCCAGAATATCTTCACCATTTTTGTGGTGTAACTCGACGAGAGAACTTGTTGGCATTTTCCCCATCGAGGAGTCCTTGTCCCCTCTGTTTAGGAAAGCATTGTCCATCTGCTCTGCTCCTTTCATATGCATGTTGAATCGCCCATCAAACATCGTCCTTTTTAATGCGCCTCCACTGTGATGATTACCACTCTTGGTATTAAGGCCGTGTGCGTATGCACCATCATCATTTGGGCTTGGGATACGGTCCCAATTTGCCCCGCGATTAAAGCTAGGGGTAGCACTGAAGAAGTGCTTGTCGTTTGTGTTGTAACTACTATCATATTTATTGCTCCTGACTGTGGAGTGCGTCTTTTCTGCGTCCCTTCTGGAATCTCCACCGTGGTGACGACGGGCCTCCCTGTTTCCGCTCTGAGCATGCGAAGGGTGCGAGTGATTTGAATGATGCGAATGATGTGTATTATTCGAATTCTCCAAATTGTGCACATTGTCCTCCTCCTTTTCACCATTTTTCGCTTCGCCGAGGTGTTCCCTTCCCTCTGCATCTCTCTGCCACGCTTCCACCCCGTCGACGCATTTCAGTTTTGTTCCATTTTTTATATTCCTCTCAGAAGGAGGGGCAAAACCGCCATCTTGACTCTCTCCTTCATTTGGGATGATTCTTCTTGGTGGCAATCTACGCGGGTCATTCGCATCGTAATGATCCCTTCCCTGCGCATGAAGCGTACCAACATGGTGGTTCCCCCACGCATTTCCATTGTTCGTATCATTCGAATAGTTGTGACCTGTGTACGTGACAATTTCCGATCTCTCCAAGAAATGTTCTTTTTTGCTTTCCATTTTTATGCCATTCTTAAAATTGCCTGGATAACTAGTTAAGCCTTCTCTCCCGCCTGCATACCCCCCCTTGTAATATTGCTCATAATGATCGTTCCCATTTTGGTTGTACTTGTCTTCCAGAATGAGATTACTTTCCTGTCCGTACATTGTCGTTGCAGAGTAGTGATCATAATTCATCACAGTGTCATCACGAATTGGATTCTTTGAATTCTTCGCGTGTTCCTTCGAAATTTGTTTCACCAAATGTTTTATCCCCGCCGCTGGAGGACCTCCTATTGCGTGCGCGTAATTCATATCTGTGGAGCTGACGTGATTAAAAGTACCTCCGATATCGTTGTTGTTGTAGAGATGATGGTAACTCTGTGTACTTTCGCACATTATGTTATCGTAAGCATTTAGGCTCTCCTCACCATTTCGCCCCTCATCACCGTTTTTCTTCCTGCCTTTGTGGAAGGGCCCTCTTCCGTTCGTGAAGGTATACCCCTTGGGGACGAAGCTGTTGTGATGCACGGCTTTTTTGCCGAATGGGTTGTTCCCACGGGGTGTATGGGCTACGCTCGCAATACTTGTCATTGTCCCATTGGCAGGACCCCAATTTGGGACTTCCCCCTCCTGCGCGTTGCCGCCAGGAAACGGGTTCACACTACGCAGGAAGTCCCCGTTCGGACGCTCACTAACTCTTTCAATGGCATGTGCGAAATGGCTGTATGGGACGTGTCTGGCCAAAACGGTACCACTCCCAATGGAAGTACCCCCGACGTAACTTCCACTGTGCACATCACCATTTGGTCGACTCATCCCATGGGTTACAAGCCCCCCTGGTTGCCTCTTAAGACCACTCAGGAGAATCCTGCTGGGCCTTTCCGCATCTCCCCCATGCATGCCAGTTGCTCCCGGGAGGGGAAATTCCCCCTGCAGAATTCTGTCCTTCAAAGCGTACAGGTAGCTTTCAGTAAAACCGTTCACGTTGTTGTTTTTTAGGATGTCCTCGACGAGGTCGTCATAATTGAGTGCAATATCGTCCAGTTTCTTCCTCACAAGTGTGAGCTGTGCGCGTTCCTCAAGCTGTCCATCTGCGTCTCCATCAACACGTCCATCTACGTCTCCATCGACGCATCTTTGCGCCAACTTCTTCTCCCCCATCGGCTTCTCCTTGTGAAACTTATTAAAGGGGGAAAGAAAATCCATGTAGTAGCTTATAATATTAAGGTACTTAATATTAACGCTGGAAAAGTTCACATTGCAAAAGTTCTGATCACAGCAGATGCTCTCATCTGAGTTTAAGTTCATTTTTAAAAAATCAAAATTTCCTCTTAACTTGTGCATGTCATTATTACCTCCCATTTGTGGGTTTACTATTTTGTCTCTATAGAAATGACCTTGTGAATTATTTGAGTGCACCATGACGTACTTTAGAAGTTCCAACAGGATAATGTTCTTCCTCAGGTTTAGTTTATTTTCCTTTATCACTTCCTCTACGTCTGGGTTGTCACCCTTGTGGGTATTCTCCCCATAGAACTTTTCACATTTGGTTGCCTCGGGCTCCATTTTGTTAATGACCACCTCTACTGGCTCATCGTAATTGGATTTCATTTTAGCTAGCTCATTGGAGCACTTCAACTCCTTTCCAGTGTTAATCGATGGGATATTTTCTTCCCTTTCGTGGTATTCTCCATGCATATATTTATTTACCGAGTTGTTGGTTCTTTCCTCCTGGGTTCGATTCGTCATGCCCTTTTCCGAACTGTTCACTAATCTGTCCATCTCATTATTTGGCATCCTTCCGTGCCCTACATTGGCATGCTCGGAACGACCACTGCTATTCCCTTCCGCAGGTTCTATTTTTACGTGTGAGTTTCTGTCGACATGTGTACAAGGTTGTTTTCCTTCGGTATGCATGGTTCCATTTGAGGAAGAAACAACACCGCCTCCAGCTGACTCACTCTGTTCATCATTGGTGACATTAATACAGCCATCGCTAGAGCCACTAAGGAGGGGGTCTCCTCCCGTGTGTAATTCTCTACAGCAGTCTTCCCTACTTGAGCAGCGTAGCGACTTCTCCACCATGTTATAAACGTGAATAACTATTGTCTCTAAATGATTCACAATCGAGTCATGGATATTCAGAATGTCCAAGTAGATGTTGTTAATGTCTGCCTTCCCTACGCGCAGCTGCGCGTTGTTGGTTGTGCCGTTCACTGGGGTCATCTGAGCCGTCTGCATCTCGAGCATCACAGGGACCATTTGGTTCTTTGCGCTATTCATTTTGCTCAGACTCAAACTGTGAATTATTTTGGCTGATGGGTCCACGCGAGGGTCACCGTATGGCTTCACATTTCTGTCGTCCCCCGCGCTTGTGCACGTAACGTTACGTTAGCGTAAGCTTTTACGTTTTCCCTCCAGATTGCGCGTGTGCCATGCGTGTGCCTTCGTTTACACTCGCGGTTGGCCCCCCCCCTCCAAGAAAAAAAAAAAATAAAAAGGTTCATACTCCCATCTTATGTTTTCCTTTTTCGCTGGCCTACAAAATACCTATTCGCAAATTGTGTAGCTACATATACATGTGCACGTGTCCCTCTTCTCCATGCAGCTGTTAGGTATGTTCTCCCTTCCCTTTGTGTATACGCAAGGGGGGTGGCCGTGCAAAAAAAAAAAAAAAAACAGGGATGGAGGAAATAAAAAAAAAAAAGCAAACAGAACTTATCCTGATGTATTCACAGGCTCATATGTGTATACATGTGCGTCCTTATAGAACGAACCATATAATACTTGATGCTGCAAATTTGGTAGCAAAAGTGGCGGGGAAAAAGTAAACCTTATAGAACCAGGCCCAGCAGTATAAACCCCCCTTTGGCATGGCCCTGTTTAGCCTCCCCCTTCAGGTTAAAAATGCCCACCTCCTATTTTCACAAATGGGATTATTTAAAAAGGCGTAACAAATGGGGG